>NW_026062185.1:0-366495 GCF_023897955.1 Schistocerca gregaria | reverse complement strand
ACACACGCGAGACAGATGCCGAGGCGATGACGCTCATGAACGTCGCGCAGAACCTCGCCGCCCCCAAGAGCGGCGAGCTGCTCATTTCCGCCACTCAGGACTTCCTCACGGCCTCCTGGATCATCACCTCCAAGGACAGATTCTTCGGCCAGGCCGAATTCTCGCGAGTCGTCATGGGCTTCCTCGACGCCGACCAGCGCGTCTGTCTCCCGCCGCCGGCCGTCCTGAAGCCCGCCAGGCTCTTCACGGGCAAGCAGGTCTTCTCCGTGCTCATCCAACCCAACCGCTCCACGCGCGTCAACGTCAACCTCGAAACCAAACTCCGCAACTACGACAACAAACTCGCCGGCGAGATCATGAACGTCCAGGACGCCTACATGGTCATCCACAACGGCCACCTCATGTGCGGACAGCTCGACAAGTCCGTCCTCGGCGGCGGCAAGAACACGCTCTTCTCTCAGCTCCTCAAGTGCTTCAACGCTCAGGTCGCCGCCGACCGCATGTCCAGACTCGCGCGACTCTGCGCCCCGCTACCTCGGCGAGCACGGCTTCAGCATCGGCATCTCCGACGTCACGCCCAGCCACTCGCTCATCCGCAAAAAGGCCTCGCTCGTCGCCGACGGCTACCAAAAGTGCGACGAATACATCCGCGAATACCTCACCCACCAACTCGTCCAGGAAGCCGGCGCCACGCCCGAGCAAACCCTCGAGAGCCGCCTCGAGTCCACTCTCTCCGAGATCCGAGACTCCGCGGGCAAACTCTGCATCGACGAACTCAGCCAAAACGACCCCCTCAACTCCCCGCTCATCATGACCCTCTGCGGCTCCAAAGGCAGCAAAATTAACGTCTCCCAAATGATCGCCTGCGTCGGACAGCAAACCGTCAGCGGTCAGCGCATCCCCAACGGCTTCCTCAACCGCACTCTCCCGCACTTCGACTTCGAGTCCAAGCACCCCGCCGCCAAGGGCTTCGTCTCCAACTCGTTCTTCAGCGGCCTCACTCCCACCGAATTCTTCTTCCACACCATGGGCGGGCGCGAAGGACTCGTCGACACCGCCGTCAAGACCGCCGAAACCGGCTACATGCAACGACGCCTCATGAAGGCCCTCGAAGACCTCTCCGTCCAGTACGACGGCACCGTCCGCGGCACCGCCGGCAACATCGTCCAATTCACCTATGGCGACGACGGCGTCGAGCCCACTCTCACCGAAAGCGACATCTTCCCCTTCGACCTGAAAACCCACTGGCAACACTCCGTCCTCACCACACTCGAGCAAACCAGAGAATCCCACCCCTCTCTCCCCCCCCCCCCTCCCTCCCTGGCAAATCCTCGAAACCGTCCACCAACGACTCCTCCGCCCCGTCTTCCAACAATTCCCCAAAAAGTTCCTCCAAGACATCCGCCACCACTTCGTCTCCCAAGACCTCTCCCTCCTCATCGAGTGGGACCGACTCCACTCTCCCTCTCGCGACGCGCGCTACCCCTCTCTCTTCGCCGCCAAAATCGCCTCCCTCTCCCTCGACGACTCCGCCGTCGTCGACCACCTCGTCCGACTCCGCTTCGACCTCGGCCTCGACCCCCTCCTCACACCCCCCCCCCGCCGACCGCCCCGCCCCCCCCCCCGACCCCCGCGAGGCCCTCTCCTCCCAACTCGTCCACGTCTCCGCCCTCACGCTCTCTCACTTCTTCGAGCACCTCGAGCGAAAACTGCTCCAATCCCAAGCCGAACCCGGCACCGCCGTCGGCGCCCTCTGCGGCCAGAGCATCGGCGAACCCTGCACCCAAATGACGCTCAAAACCTTCCACTTCGCCGGCGTCGCCAGCATGAACATCACCCTCGGCGTCCCCCGCATCCGCGAAATCATCAACGCCACCAAAACCATCTCCACCCCCATCATCGAGGTCAAACTCGACAACGAAACCTCCCCCGAAGCCTCCAAACTCGTCAAGGCCCGCATCGAGAGCACCACCCTCGAAGAAGTCATCCAGTACATCAAAGAAGTCTACGACGCTCACCAATGCTACCTCCTCGTCAAACTCGACCTCGCCCGCATCCGCTCCCTCTACCTCTCCTGCGACGCCCACTCCGTCTCCAACGCCATCCTCAGCCACTCCAAACTCAAGCTCCAACCGGAACACGTCGTCGTCACCGGCAAAAACCACGACAAAATCATGGTCTTCCCCCCGGAAGAACTCGGCCACAGCAAAAAAAACCACCCTCACCAAGTCCAAACTCTACATCTCCCTCCAAGCCCTCAAACTCGCCCTCCCCAACGTCGTCGTCAGCGGACTCAAAACCATCAAGCGCTGCGTCATCCGCGAGGACCGCGGCAAAGCCGGCGCCCCAAACCAGTACTCCATCCTCGTCGACGGCCTCGACCTCCTCGGCGTCATGTCGCAGCAAGGCGTCAACCCCAACTTCACCAAAAGCAACCACCTCCTCCAAATCCAAAAAACGCTCGGCATCGAGGCCGCCAGGAGGGCCATCATCGAAGAAACCGCCTACACCATGAAACTCCACGGCGTCTCCGTCGACCCCAGGCACCTCTACCTCCTCGCCGATTACATGACCATGCAGGGCGAAATCCTCGGCATCACGCGATTCGGCATCGGCAAGACCAGCGAGTCCGCCCTCATGCTCGCCTCCTTCGAAAAAACCCCCGACTACCTCTTCGAAGCCGGCAAACGCGCCTTCAAAGAGTCCATCTCCGGCGTCAGCGAGTGCATCATCATGGGCAGACCCATCCCCCTCGGCACCGGCCTCTGCAGGCTCATCTACCAACACCCGGACCTCAAGCCCGAGGGCACCACGCTCGCGCCCAAACAACTCCTCCTCGGCGACGCGCTCCCCCGGCAACGCCTGCAAGTTCTAAAAAAAAAAAAAAAAACAGCAAAAAAAAAAAAAAAAAAAACACGAGCGCGCGTCCCTCGCACGCGCTCCGCCGCCCCGAGAAAAGCCCCTCAATTCCAAAAATAAAAACCAAAAACCAAGAAAAAAAAAAAACGCTCAGTCTCTCTTCTCTGATATACGGCGACAACATGTGCGGTACGCCCCGCGCCCCCCACGACGCCCCCCCCCCCCCGCCAAACTAACCCCCTCCCCCCCCCCCCAGGCATATTCGCCTATCTAAACTACGGCGTACCAAGGACCAGGAAGGAAATAACCGACCTCATCCTAAACGGCATCAAAAACATGGAATACAGGGGCTACGACTCCGCCGGCATCGCCATAGACGACGACAACGGCGACACCTGCATCCTCAAGTCAATAGGCCCCGTCCAAAACCTTTCCAACCTCATCGACACCAAACTCGAAAACGAGGTACACACTCGCGCCGCTCCCGGACTCGACCGCCGGGACCCTCGCTCCCCCGCCCCATTTCCCAAGCCGCGCTATTTTTAACTTGCTCGTTGCACCCGCGTGAGACAATTTAGACCAGCACCCTCTGCACCCACGTCGGACTCGGACACACCAGGTGGGCCACCCACGGCGTCATTCACCCTAGAAACTGTCACCCCATCTCCAGCAGCGACCAGCACGAGTTCGTCGTCATCCACAACGGCATCCTCACCAACTTCCAGGAAATCAAGGACATGCTCATCTCCAAACACTACACCTTCTCCACCGACACCGACACCGAAGCCGTAGCCAAACTCTGCCTCTACTTCTACCACCAACTCGTCAAAGAAACGTCCAAAAAACCCACGTTCTGGCACGTCGTCCTGCGCGTCGCCCTCGCCATCCAAGGCGCCTCCGCCATCCTCTTCAAGTCTAAACTCTACCCAGGCGAACTCTGCGCCTTCGAGCGCGGCTCCTCCCTCATTCTGGGCATCAAGTCCGGCGACGACGCGGTCTACGCCGACCTCCTCACCTCCCCCACTCAAGACCCCCCCTCCGCCTCACAAGCAAGCTCCCTCAACGACAGTATCCTCCGACTCAACCCCCACCACAGAGAATACTTCATCGCCTCCGACAACACCGCAATCGTCGGCCACACTCGCCGCGTCGTCTACCTCGAAGACAACGACGTCGTCCACTTCTCCTCCAACGGCAGCTTCCAATTCCTCCGCCCAGAAGGCAACTGCGGCGGCGAAAACGACAAGCGAAAACTCTCCGACATCAGCTGCACCCTCTTCCAACCCTCCAAAGGCAACTTCGCGCACTACATGCTCAAAGAAATCTTCGAGCAAAAAAACATCTTCAACACCATGCGAGGACGCATCAACTTCGACACGGGCAAAGTCATCCTAGGAGGCATCACCTCCCACATCGACAGCATCAACCGCTCCCGTAGACTCGTCCTCATCGGCTGCGGCACCAGCTACCACGCCATCCTCGCCTCCAGGCAACTCCTAGAAGAACTCACCACGCTCCCCGTCAGCGCCGAAATCGCCTCCGACTTCCTCGACCGCTCCCCCCCCATCTTCCGAGACGACACCTGCTTCTTCGTCTCTCAGTCCGGCGAAACCGCCGACACGCTCCGCGCACTCGAGTACTGTCGCAAACAAAGCGCCCTCTGCGTCGGCATCACCAACGTCGTCGGCTCCATCATCAGCCGACTCACCGACTGTGGCGTCTACCTCAACGTCGGCCCCGAAATCGGCGTCGCCTCCACCAAAGCCTACACCGCGCAAATCGTCTGCATCTGTCTCATCGCCCTCAAACTCGGCGAAAACCGACTCAACACCGCCGAACAACGCCTAACCATCGCCAAACAACTCCAAAACCTCCCCAACCTCATCGAAAAAACCCTCGAACTCTCTCCAAAAATCCAAACCATGGCCCACAAATTCTCCAACTGCAACAACTTCATCCTCGTCGGCCGCGGCTACCAGTACTCCACCTGTCTAGAAGGCGCCCTCAAAATCAAAGAAATAGCGTACATCCACACCGAAGGACTCAACTCCGGCGAACTCAAGCACGGACCACTCGCCCTCATCGACCCCAAAACCCCCCTCGTCCTCCTCCTCACCAAAGACTCTCACTACGAACGCAACCACTCCACCCTGCAACAAATCCTCTGTCGCGACGGACACCCCGTCGTCATCTGCACCGAAGGCGACAACCTGTCCAAAAACGTCGTCTCCGACACCATCGAAGTCCCCTACACCATCGACTGCTTGCAACCCATCATCAACATCATCCCACTCCAGCTCCTAGCCTACTACATGGCCTCCAACCGCGGCATCGATGTCGACAAGCCCAGAAACCTCGCCAAATCTGTCACCGTCTAAAACACAACCGCTCTCTGCCCCGCGCGCGCACCCCCACCCACCTCTCACGCCCATTCACCCCAAACCACCCTCATAATAAAATCCTCCGTAAGCCACACCCACAACTCCCCCCCCCCCTTTTCTTTTCGTACCGCTCGCCGACCTCGAACCCCCGCGACTCCAAAACACCACCTCGCCGCACTCCACCTGAAACAAACCCCCCCTCTTGCGCCACCGCGCGCTCCCAAAACCCACCCAGGACAAACTGCTAAACCTGCACGTCAGGTAGCTCAACTGTCAAAAAAAAAAAATTCCACAAAATCCACAAAAAAACCGCCCCTCCCAAACACCAACTTTTTGAGATCCTACAGATACCCCAAAGCCTCCAATACACTCAGACCTCCCCCGCAACCCAAGCACTGCGGTCCCAATAAACTCTCCCATCCGCACCTAACTCAACACTCGAACCCCTTCATCCGCACCTTGCATTCACGCGAAACCTCAACATAGGCACTTCTCTGAATCGCGCTTTCCGGCCGTCTCCACCCGCGTCTCTCTAAACGCTCGCAGACACCGTCGCCGCTACCTTAAACCGCCTCAGACTGAATCAACAACTCGCTCAACTCAGCATCGACTCCTGCTATCTGAGACAGCAACTCAACGGGCACGTCAAACGAATCCGCGCACGCCTTGAACTGGGCAACTATCTGACGCACCACGGCAGAGACCTGACCCCTCCAAACCTCGTCAACTTCTTCTGCTTTTAAACATTCCGGATTGTAACTCGCAACCGCGACATAAAGAACTAGTACAAACACAATCCAGTCAGCGCGCTCAGACTCAGGCATTTTGTTCAAATTGTCCAACAACTTCCGCCTCGCGGCGTGCAACATAGAATAAAATATAAGCACAGCGTAGTTAACGGCGGACATCTCCTCTTTTCTCAGATGCAAGGATAACGGTCGAAATAGCCTTAAAATAGCGCGGTGCCTCTTCATTGTCTCCAACACGAAAGAGCCCTTTTCTCGGCAAAACCTTGAAGCAGCGGTGGACGCAAGGCCCAAAAGGCACTGTGGCGCTGCCTCGATGAGACGAGAAGCAAGTGTCAGCGCGGACGCCTGTGACTCCAAATAAAAGCACTGGTTCCTTTCAACCAACGAGCAGATCGCGCTTTCAAAGACCAAATCCAGCACGACCGCGATAATCGTTTCTAACGTGTTTCTCTGCCCTTGAATCGCAGCAATCAACCTGCAGAACTCTCCTTCAAAGTCGCGTAGCTTTGCCTCGTCCATCTTCCTGATCGCCCCGTACAGGGCATAGGCCGATGCCAACGGCCATTCTTTGACCGCTTCTACGCTCTTTTCAGCGCTCTTTCGATCTGGACACTTGACGGTCAAAACTGCGACCAAGTCAGCGCATTTTTCAATCGGATGGCATATTTTGCACCAGTCAATTGCATCGCATGCCTTAATAGCCGCTTCAACTAGTATCTTAAGGCTGTTCCATTGCAGTACCCATATGGCGTGAAGAGGCGGAAATGATACGATCAGGCACTCCCGAATCATCGACAAATACTGACTTTGCTTTTTCGCGTCGAAAAAGTTGGACGACGACTCAAATAGCAGCTGAGATAGCAACGATGCAAAAACTCGCTTGATAAATCCACTGGACTCAAAAATCTCCGAATAATATCTCCAGTGCCTTTCGATAAAGGAAACCAACTTCCTTATCCCGTATTCGGTCATTCTCTCGCTCCCATTCTCCAAAAGTACAAGGCGAGCCGGAAGGAACTGAACGATGCGAAGCGCGTCGGTGAGCTTTTGGCGATCTAGGGCAGCGTGCCTATCAAGGTGCTGAACAAAACCATTTAGCCACTCCAATAGCCACATGTCCTCCGTTTTAATTGAAAGATTCGTCTCTTCCTGCGACGCGTCACGCTCTCCATTCGATACTCCGGCCGCACGCTTACTCGACCTGCTCTGCAACACGACGCCATAGACCGACGACAGGTGAATAGCCGAATTCTGTAACTCCAGCAAAACCGCCTGCTCTATTAAGTCATACGTCGCCGCATAGTCATTTTGGACGATTTGATGAGAACACAGAATGTGATGGTCAGACACGAGGGGTGTTGACGGAGAGCAACTCAGATGACAGGTAACCTGCTGTCTCCACGCGACCAGTTCGTCCAATAAGGTACTGCACAGCTGAGAAAAATTATTTTTGAACTCTTTTTCTAAATAGTAATTGTGCAATTGAACGTGAAACCAATAAAGCCTCAGCTGCACAGGAATCACGTCTTGATTTGGCAAAATGGCCTTCTCCTTCACCAGCAGCTCGCGGAGCGTATATCTCGGCGCTACACCCAGCCAGGCCTTGAGAGCAGAACATTTCATAACGGTTAAAAAGTTCTTGTGTACCAAATACGTGGAGGATTTTTCGGCCGCGTTCGGGGTCAGCAATTCTAGTTTAGACTGAATCCAAACCAACAGCTTGGTCATGCACGTCGGTAAGATGCCCACCTTCGCGCGAGCCGAGCTCTTGTCCTGAATCGAGGGCGATCTGGTTCCAATCGAATGTCTCGCTTTGACAGGTTGATTGGTTTTAGAGGAGCTCAACTCGAGTTCGAACTCAGAGTAGTTTCTCGAATAACACCTCAGCGTGTAGTTCAGTAAAGATGCGGCCTGAATAATTCCAGAAGAGTTGCTGAGGCGAAAAATGCTGGACACAGCCGCGCTGCCTTCTATCACGTCACGGATGAACGCGCTGTCTTCCCTTCCGTTGCGCGACGAGATAACTGTCAAGAAAATAGACACGCATAAAAAGTCGATTGCGAGTACATTCTTGTCGCTTCTAGCTGGTGTCATGGCATCTCTGAACTCCTGTATCAGTGGTGGATACAGTCGCTTAGGGTTAGCAGAGTAGCTGCAAATGATGAAGCTTTCGGCCCAAGGAAAGGTAGAAGATTTCTGTTTTTCTCGTGCAAAAAGAACGGCCGATTTAAACGAGGAATATAGCAACGAATGGACAATTATAGATATCCCCGGAGTCAACTCATCATTTTTCAATGACAAGCAGATAAGAGATCCAATGTTCTCGGTCACCCTCTCAACAAGAGCGAGTGAAGCATTCTCTTTTACTAGTTGGCTCCATTTGATAACCGAGTATTTTACTTTTTCAATGTTCGATAAATTCATCCATTTTTCCATGCCGAAATGGGCGCCACAGAGCGCAGTGAGGTCCTCCTCTTCAATTGGTGTAAGCTCCCCTTGTCCATGGCTCGGCTTCTCCGACACGCACCCCTGTTGCATCGCCAACTTGCGCGATTCCCTCAACATGTTCAGGTGGTCTGGTTGAAGAAAAGGCTCAAGCTTTTCGATCATCTGAGACTCCAGAGAACCGCTCGGAGACTCCAGACTTTGTTTCAAGAGTATTTCTAATATCGATCGTAGCTTGTTGCTTTGAAATAGGCTCATCACTGCTATTTCGGACGTCGGCAGCTTCGCCTCGAATTTGAATTCGTTGAGCCAGGTATCGGCTTTTCTTTTCAATTCCTGCTCTTGTGCCAACAATGCGCCAGTATCCAAATGCACTAGCTCAGAGGTGGCCAGTCTACGAAAGTATAGCGCTGCCTGCTTATAATACTCGACCGTTTTGTAGGCACCGAGAAAAGATTGCAAATAGCGTCCGTGTCTGAAAATATCCTCTTTCTGTTGAATCGGCAACATGTGAATCAGAGCGTTCACAATCAGCATCTTTTGGTCTGGATGACGAGTGGTGGACAACGTATCTAGAAGAAAATTTTCGTAAAAACAAACTTCAGGCGAAGAGCCGCGTCGATCGACAAGCACATCTACTTCGTCTTCGCAACCTCCCTGCGTGGCCGGTGCATTGGACTTGATAAGCAGTACGTGCGCAAACAAGAAGGATGCCGTCAAATGCAACAGTCGGCCAGTATTGAGCGCATCGGCCTTGATCTTTTCCAAAACATTGACTAGAACATTCCATGTTGAAGCAACCAAAATTCGTTTTAATACCACGATGCTGAATTCGATGTCGAGTTTCTCAACCGCATTCATAGCCAATTTCTCGAAGACCCCGAGTATCGATTCAGCTTGAAACTCACTTGTCACAAATGTTACGAGGTTATCTGAATGAGACTTTTGATGGGCGAAACTCGACCTCGCCATATCTAAAAACGGACCGAATTTGGAGACAAACGTCTCGATACAAATTGGCTCGACAACGTTATCTCTTTCGCTCAATGAAAACAGTTTTTCTAATAACTTTTCAGATAAAATCTTGGCCAAATCCGAAGAAGCGATTGACTTAGTCAGTTCGAGCACTTTTTTGTACACTGCTATGGCCTCGCGGTCGTCATTTTTTGCAAAAAGGCGGTTTAGGAGTTCCTTGACAACAGCATAGGCACCGGCAGAACTATGCGACTTAGAACAAAAAATCAAAATGATTTCTGTGACGAACTGGTCAAAACACGAACAACCCCTTTTATGAGCATCGAAAAGCGAGGCGACAAGTGACGCCAAAATTCGGTCGAGTGACTCCGCTTGGAGGGAACTCAGCTCTTTGAGATATCCAAGTATTCTCAAAATTCCAAACTTGTGTAGCAAAACCAAGACGTAAACGTTAGAAATAGCATATGAACTGCGGCACGCAGCCGATAGCAGTAGCGGTCTGTCAATAGCGTGGTTGTTGAGCGGGCGGATGATCTGCTCCAAGGCGCGATTCAAGACCGCGTCATCGGGTGGCAAATGTTGTACGGAATGAACGTTTTTTAAAACTTGAATTGTGTATTCTTTGGGACTTTGCGACGGTTTTTTGCAACGACTGATAGAAGAAGTGACCAACAAGGCTTGATTCTGCGAAGTTAAGCGCTGCCTCTTTTTGCGGTTTTCACACTCTGCAACAAGCGATGGACGAGGTACTGAGTAGAGGCGTGTGCACGTCGCGCGCGCATTTGCGAAAAAAAGTCAGGTTTTTTATTCTCGGTTACCGCCAAAAACGTGGCAAGGATTGAACGTACTAAGTACCTCTTGATTTTCGGCTGCACACTTACTATCATATTCGAAAATTGAGTGGTCTAAAAGTAGTGACTGGTGCTTATCGACGATGAATAATATCTGATGATGCAGACTTTCAAGTTCTGTGCTCGCATGCTCAGCATTCCTCTTGAAACGTTTGGCGGAATCGAAACGAGATGGACTCTCGAAAACGTTTGGGTCGCCTTCACGCGCTTCCTTTGAGCGCTTACCTTCTGCTTGCTTGCTCATACTAGCCGTTAAATCCAAACAAATGGTTAATTTGAACTTGTTTCATGGTTTTGTACATCTTAGCTGATCGCGATTGGGGGTTTTTCCGAGGACGACAAAGCAGGACGATCTTCTGGGCGACCAGTTAACTGCTCGAGGTCAAGGGTGAATAGATTTCGTAGGCAGTTTTTAGAGCTTGAAAAATTTAGACCACAAAAAATGAAAAAAAAAGTGTATTATCTAGCTTCATGCTAGTGGACTGAGTGCACAGGCTAAGCCGGCTTGACAGAAATTCGCCAAGCTGGGCCTTGAGGAAAACAACTATTAGAAAAATTAGGGGATATTTTGTACTGAATTTTGAAGGTTTTTTTTCTTATTCTGCGTACACTTCAAAAAGAGAACGGCGAGGCTTTGGCCAATGTTTGTGCTTCGTAGAGTCATTCAAAGGCACGATTCATGTAGAACATCGAAGGACTACGCACCGAAATTTGTCGCTTCTGTCTCGTCTAGCTGCCTTTTATCACAGGTTCATCGCGCCGGGCCACCATTAGCAGCATTACCCGTCGAATTGACGACGTCGCTTGCATCTCGCGTCCGAACCAAGCGCTCGCCCTTTTGGAACGTTCTGCATGACAATAGAGGTTTAATCAGAGCTCCGTGGTATTCAGTTCAGAAGTTTCGATGCAGCGCAATTTCTTGTCGATCTCTCTCTACCGAGACAGCGAACCAAGACGTCTTAATGGAATTCATTGATGAAGTATTTTCCGACGAGGTACCCGACTCCAAACTGTTGCTCAACATTTACAAAGGCGAGCCCGGTCCAGAAACAAACAAGCAAGTCAAAACCGATTTATCTTTAAGAAAAAAGCCAATCCTGAACGGCGTCAAATCTCCACCCCCGAAAAATTTTTCCCGTATGTTCTCTAAGTCGACGAATATTGAAGAACTACAGAATCACCTTTCCACTACCTTCGCGCTGAATTTGAAGAACACCAAAAACCTCATCCACGCGTTCGAGAACATCGTGGTAGGCGCGGGAGTGAAGCCCATGAACAGTTCCCTGTTTCATCTGGGAAAAGAGCTGATTGAGCTCCGAATTTACGAGGCGCTCGTTAAAACCTATCCGCAGCTCATGTACAGCTGTTTGGTAGAGTTGGTTCAACAAGCCATTGACAAAGAGAGCATTTCGGACTTGGTTTTGAAATATTCTTTAGAGCCCTACATTTCCATCCTTCCAAAAATTGATCTCCGACAGTTCGAGAATCCTGCTTCCGTTTGCTTCGACTTAGCGACCGGCGCCTATTTTTCTCTGGTCGGCGCGATATTTTTGGAGCACGGATACGACGAAGCTTCTAATTTTGTTTTCAAAACCCTGACATTGCAAAAACTTACTCTGTATCGGATCTATAAATTGAAGTCTCCTCAAGGCGTCCTTCGCAAAAAGTCTAATCTGACCGACTTACTCTATAAGCTCCGACTTCCCTTGCCGACGTACAAAATAGAAAAATTCGTGCTCAGACACTTGAAACTCTATCAAGCGGTGGCGATGTCCGGCACCAGGATTATTGGGAGGGGAATTGGGAAAAGCAAAAAGTTGGCCGAGCAACGAGCGGCCGAGAACGCGTTGATCAACTATTGGCTCAAAGAGAGACCGATCCATAACGAAAACAATGCCTAATGTGCGTTCTGCTCGAAGAAACGTACAGGGAAGCGCTCAACTCTACAACGGTATTCGCAAAATACACAAATAAAATGTACTCTTCCTCTGATAGCAAGCGGACATTTTTTGTGTTGGTTGGCCACCTGTCATCCCAGAATCCATGCTTAGATTTCGGCTGAACCAAGACGCCGAGACATACTGCAGAGACGACGCTGCGACCTTGGCGATGCGTCGCCTCGCACCGAGGGGCGACGCAGAATCTAAGTCAACGCGACTAAAAGTTTTTTAGGGAACGAAACGTATAAAATGCGTACACCTCTCTTTTTGTAGCCGTGATAACGACAAAAATGGTGCAGCCCTGTATCAATGGCCTCTCGAAGATGATACGGTTCAAGGCGCGGAAAACATTGGAAGACGCCTTTTTCTCGGCGCAGAGGGATATGTTGCTAACGAAGTCTCCAGCAGACCCTCGCAATGACGTTTTTGTCGTCAGGGCTAATGCAATTTTCCAGATGTGCTTTTGTTTTTTTTTTTTTTTTTTTTGTAAAAAAAGACCGGTATGCGCGTGTCACACGTATCATGACATACACTTTAGGCAGACGTTTTGAAAAGAGCGCCAAGAGAGGCGAATGAGCTTTGATTGGTTTTTTTGATTCGTTTGGTTCATTTTTGCATGTTTTCATTGTCGAGGCGAGCAAATACAGCAGTCGTCTGTTTTTCGACCTGGACACGCAATCTAGATATGCAATCTTTTCGCGCGTCAAATGTCCGCCTTGTCGAAGCAATCGATGCTGCAGTTAGCGCCCTCGGCTAAAGGCAAGGGTCCTGCATAAAAAGGCAGTGCTGACATTGCGCATAAGAAATCTCTCCGTGACAAGGCTGCGCTTTCGCCTGTTATACACAAGGGCGGCCCTGCGTGGCCAGTCGCCTACAGCTCTGAGCATTCTGTGCGCATGCGACGTGCTTTTTGGCAGACGTCAAATTTGTCGTTCACCAGAAAACAACCTTGTATTGTGATGGCCATATCATCTTGTCCTGCGCTCTTATGCGTGCCAGACTTCCTTTTTCAGCCTGTGCGCTCGGCCCTTCATCGAGATAGAGGAATTGCAGAATTTTACGGACCAAAATTTTCTCAAAAAAGGACAAACAATTTTTGGCTCGCAGCGTTTAGTCTTGGAGCAAATCTTAGCGACAGAGCAAAATGTCTTCGGGCGAGCTCGGGCGATATCAGTCTTCCGGACAGGGTGCACTCTCTGATTTCAGGCTAAAGGATTATTCAGGAACAATCAAAAGCCGACTACGCGAAATGTGCTCGTATCCGAGAAACAAGCCTCAGCTCGGCGCGCAGTCAAGACGTTGGACGAGGGCAGACACAATTTTATTCGGGTTGAAATAGAAGATAGCGTTCTTGCCCGTGGCGTGGTTTAAAACATGCCTGTAGAAGCAGAAGGCTCAATCGGACTGACTTGCACAATTGCCAGGAACTGTCATTGAGACCTGAAAAAGCCGAACTATCGATACAAATGATGAAATCAGCCTCGAGACTCGGAGAAGCTACTCCTAATTACTTCGCTTTACTGGGAATGAAATGCATTGGCGTGCTCCTACCAAAAGAAATAGAAACTACAGAGCTTGCACCTCACAATCTCGCTCAGAGTCATGTTGGAAAAGCTATTGTATATCGGGACAACTGTATTCTGATATTGTGCTGAAACTGCACTGGTATAAACACCACTAACTTTTTTTTTTGAATCACAGATTTTATATCTACCCAAAGGCCCTGCAAGCATGGGCTCTCGATTATCTGTCAAAGCAAAAAACACTATTAAGATAGCTCTGGCCAATGACCTGGATGAACTTCGTTTGTCGGGCTGCAATATCAAGTCAATTCCAGCCAGCGAAATCAAGAAATGGCAGAATATCAGAGTCCTTGTTCTCTCTGAAAACTATATTGTCAGACTACCGAACAAAATAGACTGTCTGGTCTCCCTGGAGGTGTTAAAAATAGATTCTAACGAACTGGTCGGACTACCCGAATCCCTATTAGATTTTAAAAAATTACGCATTTTGAAACTCGCGTACAATAAATTAACCAAATTACCGGGCCCACTTTACAGGCTTGGGGCTCTAGAAAGGCTAAACGTGTTTGCCAACCCTCTTCCTTCAGAGTACCTTTCGACTCTGATTCGCCAACTTCAGCCCATAACAAGTCTCTGTTCTCTAAACTGTGGAGGCGTGAGTTTGAAGTCCTGGCCAGAAACCCTGTTCGAGGTACAGCAACTACAGGAACTTAACATAAAGAGTACGTTGTCCATTTCGAGTCGTCCGAGACCACGATAAGCACTTTTTCTCGCAAATGTTGAAATCGCATTCGGACGCAGCAAATATGCGTCGTATGTGTTGTGTGTATCTACACATGATACGTGCATGTATGAGAGATACTTCTTTGATGAAAGATGGAGGCAAGGGCAGGTCGGGTTGCACGGCGAGTTATGTTGCTTCGAATTCTCGCACATCATTACAGGTTGCCAATCCCTCGGATGGGAGGGGTCTGTTTTTTTCTGAAAATAGCACGTCTACGTCGAGACCATGCACAATTGTAACCGTTTTTTGTACGCGTGGACGATTTCACACGATAGGAAACCAGTTGACTGAGATTCCGGACAGCATCTCCAACTTGGTCAATTTGAAGAAGCTCATACTGTCTCATAACCCCATCGAAGTCCTTCCTATATCCGTGAGCAAGCTCAACAAGCTCACGAGGATCGAATGCGTTGAATGTCTATTCTCGGACCTCCACCAATATCCATTTGACCAGCTCAAAGAGCTTCGAATTGTTAACTTCAATTCGTGCAAGCTCACCTCCTTCCCTTTCTACCTGGGATATGTTACCAACCTTCAAGTACTGGACTTCGGGTGCAACTTAATAACTAAATTGAGTCACACAATAGGCTATATCGGCAGTTCGTTGAAGAAGTTAGACGTCAGCCAAAATCAGCTTACAGCACTACCGGGAGAACTCTCTATGTTGGATCTGAACATCGACCTTGATTTACAGCAAAACAATTTGCGCAGTCCGTTCAAAGAGAACGCCCATTCCAACCCTCAGCTCTTCGAAGCTATCATTCGATTTTGCCGCGCATGGGGACCCAATTGCACCATCGAAAAAGACGCCTTTACAACCGCCGTCAAAAACGTCCCAGGCGTTTTCTTGTTGACGGCCTTCGATTACATCAATCGTCCAAGAATTAGCGGAGGCGACATCATAGAAGTCTCCATCACTGAAACGAACCCAGAGAATCCGGAGGATAAAAGGCCGCCAATCAACAGAGACTCCTTCCTCTGTGCCCACACCAAAGACCTCAAAAACGGAACTTATGAAATAAACTATGTTTTTAAAAAATCTGGGACATTCGAAGTCGAAATCACCTGTGACTCTATGCAAGTCCGTGGCTCTCCTTTTTCTATCGTCGTCTTTGATAGCTAGCTGATCTCGAAAGCGCAATAACTTCCTAATCTCAAAGAAGCGTAGTGACTTCTTCGCGCACATCTTGTAAAATTTCTAAACCCTTGTTTTGACTGGT
The DNA here is from genome assembly GCF_023897955.1 of Schistocerca gregaria. Taxonomy (NCBI): domain Eukaryota; kingdom Metazoa; phylum Arthropoda; class Insecta; order Orthoptera; family Acrididae; genus Schistocerca; species Schistocerca gregaria. The sequence goes on along the minus strand of NW_026062185.1, from coordinate 350,768 downwards.
GTACGAATTATGTTCCCTCTTTTTTAATAGTGACTTTTTGCTCTTCTCTCCGTCCGGTTCCTTCGTTTGCTCTAATGACCTTCGCGCGGAACTCCCGTCGAGTGTCTAAGCGTTCTCACCTTCGCGTATGACTTCCTCCATCTGACAAACGCCCTCAGAATAACTCGCACCCGCACTCCTTCACAGAACGGATCTCCCTCTGGAAAGAAGAAGCTCGCGCCTCACGAGCCAGAAAAGGGTGTCGTCAACTAGTGTGTCCTGGCTCCAAAACTCGTGCGATCGCTTCCCAGATCTGGATTACTTAGCTGGCTTCTCTGTTCGTCCCTTCTCGATTATGTACCTCGGTAGCCGACCCCTCCGACGCGCCGTTCGAGTGCGCCTCGCCGAGGATATGCATGTCGTAGACTAGTCAGCTCGCTTTCTTTTTAATGGACGCCTACAATAAAAAATTTCTTCTTTAGCTTTGACACGTCCCGTACAAAAAAACCAGGCTTTTTTTCCCAAGAACCTTGGTTCGTGACAGAGTGACCCCTTCTGGCGCGGCGCGCCATGCCGAGCGATGCCTCCCACTTCGCCGCACCGAAACGTTGCAGCACCCGCTTGCCTCGCCTTCTCTCTTCACACGTCGCCCCAAATGTCTTTGAGCCCAAACTTTGCCGCCTGCTTTTTTTCGGAAACAAGCGTCGTCACAATTTGCCATTCTTGGTATATTTCTCCAGGCGGTACCTCGCCAGTTGTATATTATATACGCTTCGAAGCCAATGCTGGTAGGACGGACCGTGCTCATTCGTTTCCACAAATGTTCGCGCGGAACGCCACCTTCTTGCTCCTCGCTGCCTGCACGCGACGGCGGGCGGTCGTGGTCGACGGCCGCCACCAGCGCCGGAAGGCCCGGCCATTCGCCCAAACCCGCGCGATTCGAGCCCTTTCCTATTCGCCCACCACTCGGGCGGCCCTCGGCCGCTCCTGCTCGCCTGTGTACCGCCGCGAACGCGCCCCCGGCGACCGCTGCTCCTTCGAGGAAGGAAAAACAATCCGAACGCAGCTTGCCAGAAATCGAAGGTGCGCGTCGTAGAGAGAGCATCTGTCTCTCTATCCCCCCGCCCCTCCCCTAATCGTTTCTCTTCCCTCGACCAGACCTCTGCGCCCCCAATCAGCTCAAGCACCTCACATCCAGCCAGCGCGCGGAGGCAAAAAGACTGCTCTCAGCCGCGGTCAAGAACTCACCACGCAACGATCGATACCACCTCGCCTTGGGAATCCTCCACCACCTGTCACCAGAAGGCGCCGAGTCTCAAGCACTGTCCTTGAAGCACCTCAAAAAATCCATCAAGCTCAACCCCACGTCCTCGGAAGCCTTCTACTACTTGGGGCAAGAGCAAGCAAGACGCCAAGATTACCTCTCCTCCGTTAAGAGCCACGCTCGAGCCCTCGATATAGACCCCACGAATTCAGACGCGAGCAACAACCTCGGCTGGATATACTGGAAACTCTTGGACGCAGAGGACGCCTCCTCTCCGCAATCTCGACCCAACGCGCCGCCGGGCCAAAACTCGAAGAAGAAGTCGAAGAAACTGTCAAATCGCGCCCTGTCTGTCAAATATTTTCGCCAAGCCATCGAGCACGACCCAAACCACGCCATCGCCCACAACAACCTGGGGAACGTCTTGCTGGAAATCAGGGAAAAGCCAGAGCACCTCAACGAGGCTCTCGGCCACTTGGTCAAAGCGGTCGACTTGGAACCCAACAACGCCCAAATGCACTACAACTTGGCCGGCGCCTGGAAAGAAAAGGGCGAAATTCACGCCTCTCTCGCGCACTACAGGACCGCGCTCGACATCGGCCCCCAAACCGACCGCATGTGGAACAACCTCGCTCTGACGTACATCGAAGCCGGACAACTCGAGCTGGCGATAGACGCATTTTCCGCCGCCATCAAAATCGCCCCGGACAACGCAGAGCTGTACGCCAACAAGGCTCTGGCATATCGTCGCAGCCAAAGACCAGATCGCGCGCTAGAGTGCTACGAGCAGGCCACTTCTGCAATCCCGAACCACGAAGAACTCTTGGTCGGCCTTTCAAACTTGCAGCTCGAACTGGAACAATACGAGCAGGCTCGGCGAACCCTGACCGCGCTCCACGCCGTAAACCCCAACAACCCATCCCTGTACAAGTATCTAGGCATCCTGTGCATCCAGGAAGAGAAATGGACCCAGGCGACCTCTTACTTCGAAAAAGCCCTCTCTCTCGACCCCAAAAACCCGGAAATTCTGACCTATCTCGGCTCCTCTCTCAGGCAAGAGAGACAATTCGAACGGGCGGAAAGGATGCTCAAGCAAGCGTCCAACCTCGACGCCGACGCCTCTCAACCGCTGGAAAACCTGGGCGCGCTCTACCTAGAGCAGCAGCGATGGAACGACGCCATCAAGGCGCTCGAAAAAGTTCTCGAAAGAAAGCCAGACTGCGGCGAAACGCACATGAATTTGGCCTACCTCTTGCAGCAAGACGGGAGGATCCAGCAAGCCCTGACGCACTTCCAAACGTCGGTCACGCTCAGACCGGACGACTGGTTGTGCCACTACAACTACGCCGTCGCCCTGTCCGACGCCAAAAACGAGCCCCTTTCCAAGCTGCATATGGAGAGAGCCGCCAGTCTGAACCAGGAGTTTTTTCGTAACCTTCCGAACGACGAAGACATCTAGCAATGACGCGCTGCCCCCCGCGCATCCGCCCTCTTTGCTGTCAACGGGGAGAGACGCTCGCAACACGGCGCGCTTCTCCACTCCGCCCCCGAGCGTCGCCGCGGGTCCTCTGGTGCGCGCCAGCGCGTCTTCTTCCGCGCGCGTTCGTCCGCGCCGAGCCCTACGAGCAGGACCTCAGAAAGGGCGAACACCCAGTCAGCATGACGTAAATTTCGGTACGAGTAAAAAAAACCGCGCGCCTGTTTTTGAACGTCAGCTCCAACTCCTCTCTTCTCTCGCAAATCACCATGCTCGCCGCCTCGATGGTCGGAACCAACGCGCCTTGGTCAAATTGAACGCACATCTTCAACGTCTTCGTGTTGACCTCGTCCAAATTGTACAGGCAGACGCGCTTGCCCTTGAAGATGTGGTGCGTCAGCTGGTAGGCCTGGTGGCGCTCCGACTGTCGCGTCGATGGCATCTTTCCTTGCTTCAGGTACTGCTCGACCCAATTCACCGAGACGATCCAAGACCCCGCCAACGCTCCAAGCAAGCAGGCCCGCGTAACCACGCCGGGCTCTATCACGATGTGGCTGAACGTGTGCATCCGACGCGTTTGGATCTTGCGAACCTTTATGCCCAGCACGTTCGTTATCAGACGAGAGAGGCGCTCCTGCTCCGCCTTGTTCGACATCGACAGGCCGAACTTAAACGGCTTGATTTTCATCGACTTTTCTATCGGCAGAAAGCACGCCATTCGAACCACCGCGTCGGGGGAACGAAGCGCTCCAAAAGGCTGGAACTTCGGCTTTTTCGAGCTCGGACGAAACTCGGCCGAATTGTCGCCGCCGCTCGGACTCTCCCTCCTCTTACAACAACTCCAGCCGGAACCGTGCTGTTCCTCCCTTTCGGCGACAAACCAGACTTCGCTCCGCGAGGCAGCAATCTCCGCGCCCGACGCGCTGCTCGAACTGCGCTCTCTCGTCTCCGTCGAGTCCCCGTCCCTTTCTCCGTCTGCGCGGCTCGAGGCAAATCGCGACGCCGCCTGCGACGACGGGTCCTCCGCAGACTCCTCCAGCCCGCAAATGCGCGACCCCACCGGCATGCACTCCCCGTCACCAAATGGACCGCCCTCGCCACCGAAAACAGGAAAAGGCCTCTTCACGGCTAAATAATCCGGCGTCGACTTGGCGGAACGCTCCGCCGAACGCTTCCCCGAGCTTCTCTCGTCGAAGTTCAACGCACCTTTCAGCAATTTCCTCGTCTCGCGACCCAGAACCTCGCTCTTCGCGGCCCCCCAACCTCCATCGCCAACCGATGCCTCCCACCTCGGCGTGCTCCGCTCCGATTCCTCCTTGGCGCACGTCAATCTCTTCGACGCCCACTCTGCGGCTCTCTCCACTCGCTCCCTTCGCCCCTCTCCCACCGTCGCTTCTCTGCGCCTGTCCTCACCGCTCTCGGTCCCTTCCCCCCCCTTCGCTCGCTTCTTCAAACCCTGCGCCCCCCCGAGCTTCTCCGAACCCCCCTCTTCCGAAAGCAGTCGGTGCCTGTTGATTTCTTCGAATTCCCGCCGCGCTCGCTCTATCCACGCCTCCTGGCCCTCCACGGGCGCCCTCGTCCGCTCGCCCGCCCCCTCCTGGTCTCGCGCGCACTTCCTCAAATCCGCTCCGAACCCACTCAAACTCGGGTACGCCAGCTCTCTGGGGTGAAGCGGCGCCTTTTGAAGAATGCGCCGCCTCAGCCTCTCCAACAGCCTCGCAATCTTAGCCGACTTCAAGCTGTTCGGAATCAGGTCCAAGTACTCCACCAACCGGCTCTTGCTCTCGTCGTCTCCCTCATAGTAAAAGCGACTCAAAACCAATAACGCCGTCGGCGATCTCGCCGGCAGGCGCTTCTCGGCCATCCCCTTCAAGTAAAACAGAGCGATCTGTTTGAACACCTTCAACAAGTGACACCTCTTCGCACCCCCCGAGGGCCCCTCCCTCGACTCGACCTCCAACGACCGCCCAGCGTCGCTCGACAGCGCGTACGCCGTGATCAGGCGACTGACGTAGTGCAAAAACATGTAGTACTGGTCGGGCTCGAGATCCGGCGGCAACTTAACCGCCCACCTGCGCATCATGCGGAACAGCTTGCGCTGCGAGTCCGGAATCGTCACCAAAACCCGGTAAAACGCATCCAGCAACCCGCAAACCCCGCGAGCCCTCGAACGCGAGTCAAATATGTATTCATTGAACGTCTTCTTGACAAGCTGTTGTAGCATAAAACTCTCCGACTCTGGACCGCACAGCGACTTGCAAACCGCCTCCAGCGCCACCAATTGCAACTCAGCCGTCTCCGTCGCGTCCGCTATCGTGTTCAAAATCGAAAAAAAACCGCCTTCCCCCGCTTCGTCGCTCCTCTTTTCCTTGCCCTCCGGTAACGACTCCTGAAGACTCCTCGCGAACTCGCCCGTGTAAAGAACCACCCAATCGCTCAATATCTGAATCGCCAACCTCCTATTCTCAACTTCCACCAAACCGCTCTTCGCCACATCCATCACGCACCCAGCGTATCTCTTTACGTAAACCGTACTCATCGCGCACATCGAAACCAAGCACATCATCGCCGGCCTCAGGTGCGGGCTCTTTTCGCGCAAGTGCGGCTTCACAATTCCGCTCTCTATCCTCTCCAACTTCTCCTCGCTCAGCCGCTCCTCACACGAATCCAAAAACTCCGCCGCCATCACCATCGCGCACTCGCAGTCCCTCTGCAACAGCACCTTCAAAATGTAATCGACCACCGTGTCCGCGTACGCTTCAAACGACTGCGCCCTTCGCAAATTCGACATAACTCGCCTCACGACCTCGGGCTGCTGAACCCTCCGAAGCAGCCCCAACATCGCCTCCTCTACGCCCTCCCTCACCAACGGAATCCTGTAGTCCAAATACCCCGCGACGTAGAGAGCCAACTCCAACGCTCGCGGATCCAATTCGCACCTCCGTATCTCGGACGCAAATTCCGACATGCCCTCCGTCAAAACCTCATCCAACCACCTGTACAAATCACCGCTGTCTCCCCTCTCCCATAAATACTCGCAGTAAGCGCCAAGCGTCACATAGTAACTCGGACCACTCACCCTGCTCATCTCTGTCAGCTGCTCCTTCGCGAGCTCTCTCCCCGACCTGAACAACCCACTCAGAGCCCTACGAGCCACCTCGTCCCTGTCAAACAACTTCAAAAACCACTCCAGCCTGTTCTCCACGCTCTCCATCCAACACTCCAGCAACGACCCCATGCGGCTCTCCACGGACTCCCTCCACGCGGCCACCTCCGCCGCTGACCCAGCACCCCTCTCCGCATCAGCCGCCCCCAAACACACCTCCACCAACTTCCCTCGCTCCTCGAACGACAACTCGCTCGGCGGAACCCCCCTAAATCGGCCCAACACCTCGCACGTCAGCTCCGCGTTCGCACGGTCCACAAGTCGGACCATGCTGACTATCGCCCCCCGAACCAGCGGCACGGCCCTCAAACTCGCCAAGCAAACCTCCTTTTGCTCTCCAACTCCAATGTTCTGCAAGCAGCGGTCGACAATCGCCCTCTGAGTCTGCAAGTCCACTCTCTCGTGCATGCACCGCAAGAACGTAGCGCACTCCATCCTTATCTTCTCGTTCTTGTCTCTCAGATGGTCCAACGCGCAACCAACGCCACCTTCCAAAACGCCACACCTAGAACAACCGCGTGCACCAGCACAACCAACACCGGTGTTAGAACTTCCTCGAGATCTCGCTAAATAAACCTCTCCTTCCTGCGTCTGTGCAGTCGCAACCAAAAACTAAAGCGTTTTTTTTTTCCTGTTGCCGCCTTTTTGTACCACTCTGGCTCACCTTGAAAACGGACCGGACTCGCAAAGCACGCCAAAAAGCAAACCAATCGAGCGCTTTCGGACTTTGACGTGCGGCGCTCGAGACGTAACCAGCAGCATTTCGATGCACTTGTCGCGCAACTGCCTGGAACCTTCTGAGCGCGAGTCAGACACGTCATCTCTGGCAGGAGTTGTCAGCAGCTTCAGTATAAACCTCTTCAGAAGACTCGTCTCGGCCTTGCTCGGCTTAGCAAGGTATTTGTCCAACAAATACTGGACCACGAGCTTCTGAAACGTCTCGAAGAACATGTTCACGTTTTCGTCAGCCATCAGCTGAAGCGTTCGAATGTGCCGAGCATGCTGAAGCGGAGATTGGATAGCCTCTTCGAAAATCCTGACAATCCGCTCGCCGACGGTATTCATGCGTTAAAGCATAGGAGGAGTGAGACGAACACGACTAAGCAAAAACTAAAATAGCCAAACGCAGTCAAAGCCAAAGCGAAATTACAAAGTTGTCATCGTCAGATCACAAAACTCTGATTTTTTGAAACAAGGAAAAACGAGAATTATTTTTTTTTAACGCTCTGTTCGAGCTGTGAATACGAAATCTCAAAGCAGCAGAGCCACATCACTTTTGCCCCGTGGTTCCCCATCTGCTCCTTTTTTTTTTTTCGCCTCAACGCTAACTTCGTACACCCTCTTTATTGCCGAGCAACCGACTTCAGTCCGTTTTTCGGTGGTCAAAAATCGCGCGTGCGATACGCAGATAAATGTTGTTGTACCCCCCACTCCATGAATCGGTCTCCGTTGTTCCGCGCCGTAAAAAAAGCGGAAAAAGATCTAGACGTTTCAAAATTCCCGATAGAAGATGCGCGGCTACCTTGTGCGTACACATGCCTTGACCTCAGGACGCTTTGAGGGAGCTGCTTTTTTTTTTTTTAACCCCACGAAATCTTTGACGCGTTCTCCGACGAAGGTCACTTCAATGGTTTCGAAGTGACAATATGTCAGATCTCCGATGACGACGCCAATTCTGCTCGTCTGCGCCATGTCGTCGACTGCTTGATAAAACACGGGTACGGACGGGGCGCTCTGTCTAGAGGCGCTCCGGACTACCACTTGAAGAAAAAGGGCGGTTTACTCGGCAAGAAGTCAGAACAAGAGCCCTTCAAGGCTTTGACGAAGAGCGTTTCGACCGCGATTCCTCCACCGCCCCGACCAAAAACGGACTCTGGACAAGACGCTCAGCAACCAACCGGCCAAAAATGTTCTGAAATCAACGGCGAAGAAGACCCGACCGTGGCAAAGCCGGAAGACATTCAGCTGTTCTTTGAGGAATGTATGTATTTGCTCCAAGCCAAAAATGCCCTTAAGGTGTATCGATATGATGGGTGCCGGTGCCATAAACCGATGATTCAAAAAACAGACGCAGCGCTCTCTGAATTCTCGACTCAAAGCTTGTGGGAATGCTTTTGCTCTCACCAGCCAGGCTTCGCTATACGGTATATGGGTACGGAAATGTACGCGCATTGGGGCCTCCCCTGCTCTAGCATCGGCGGGAATTCCACTTTTGACTCACAGCGTTGCTCAATTTCACAGTATATCACCACTACCAAAGCAAGAAATGGGTCGTTAAACCAGGTCTGAAACTTGGCGTCGACTTTCTCTTGTATCCACAAGGCGGCGCGAGCAGAGGACACGCTCAATTCGGCGTGCAAATCGTGCACCCCTCCTCCTTGAACGCCTCGAAGCACGTGGACCGGCCACTACCCTGGGTGCTATCTAGGGTCCTCCATCAGGTCGCGAAAAATTTTGTCATGGTGTCGGTTGAACCAACGCAAAAAAGCGAATACGGCGACAGCGACGTGCTCGCGCTGCTCGCAAACCCACCCCCCTCGCTAGACCTTCTCTTTTCGAGATTCACGCTGCTTGAACTGGGAATATCTAGATTCTGCTAGGACGCTCAGCGCCTTCTCGGTCTTGGCTACGCGGCTCTCTCTGCGCGCGCAAAAAAAAAAATCTTCTCTCGCTTTTTAGAAAAAATCAAATCGAACTCCGTTATTTTTCTATGGTTTTTTTTTTCGGGGCCACCTGGAAACTCCAGCCAAAGGGATTTACTGCTTGAAGCGAACGCTCGAAAACTCAGTGCATCTTCTTGAACTTCTGACGGACGAGCGACGGCTGCTCTTTTAGATCAATCCTGTCTCGACGCCTAGATCTAGCTATAGAGAATGCGTCGTCTTCCGAACCTTGGGAAGCACGCGCCCTGTCTAACGAATGGCGTATCCTATTCACCGTGTTGGAAAGGTAAGGTGAACTCTGCCGCGTCGTCGAGTCCCGCCTCATCAATCCTGCCTTTTGCGCGCCCGCGTCTGTCGTATTCGACAATTTCTCGAGCTTGAAACTGCCCAGTTTTCCTGCTCTGCTCACGAGCTCCTCGAGTTTCGAACTGAGGCTTTCGGTTCTTTGGTCCAGCTCTTGAAACGCGCTGTCGAATTTCCCAGCAATCACCTCCGGCGTGCGGTTGTCCGAACGACTCGCGTCCTCGGGCAACGCTCGCTGTTCGTCCGGCGTCGCCCGCTTCTTCGACTCTCCCCTCGCCTTGACCGGCGCCTTCTCGACGCCGGACGACCGCGCGGACGAGGACAGCCAGTTGACGTAAGAGAGCAGCGCCGCGTTGTCCGCTTCTGCCTCTTGCTTCATCTTCTTGATTCGGATGCTCTCTTCGGTCAAGCATGACGCCAAGTACCGACGGAGGATCTCGTCCGACCCGAAGAACTGGCGCGCGTGCCGAGATCGCCGGCACTCTTGCAGAGACTCCGCGTCAACGTAGGTCTCGGGAAAAACCCCAACGCACAAAACCTCCGGAACGATAGACAGCTTGTAGCTCAAAATTTCGTAGTAAGCCAAATGCCAAGGAAAGGGCAGTCGAATCGGAATAAGGTTGGTCTCTCTAGCACTGGACTCGAGGTAGCTAGCAAAATCGGCATAGCGCCTCAAAAGCGATGCCACGCGTTCGACCAAAATGTCAAATTGGGCTCGCCATGTACCTTCGTTTTCTGAACTCACAATCGCACGTAAATACGCCATGAAATACGCGCCGAGCTCCTCAGAGGACGACTCATTCACTCGGACGTCCGCTCCGACCCCGGGAAGAAACAGCTCGTTCAACAGGTTGTTGACATACAAAAAACGCGGCTTGGTGTTCCATTCCAAAACCCACGCGCCTTCTTCCGCGCTGCGGCCACTACAAAACTCAGGTGCCGGCCAATCTATGTCCCGGAGCTTGGGATCCACAATCTCTTCAATCAACCTGCCAACTTCCTCATTCCACCGGCTCGTGTACGCCGGCGACGCGATCGCTTCGCATTCCGCGCCGTCGGACGTCGAAAACAGCCGCGCGTGGTACTCTCTCTCAAGCTCCAATAAAACGGCCGACGTCAACCTGTGCTCGACTATGTGAGACAGCCTGCACGTCATCACGCCAGGATCTTCAGGAGCCTGCGAGAACAACCACTGCAACGCCTGCTTCAGCACAAAGGGCGCCTGGGAAACGAGGGGCTCCGTCAACGACGCGGGCGACAAATCTACCTCTTGCGCCAACGACACGTCATTTACCAGCGGGCCAACGCGCATGTTGGAAACCTTGCTAAACGCCGGCACTTCTCTTTCAATCGCTTGCCTGATCAGCGAGACCTTGGCAGACAACGACCACTCCGACGTCGGCCACGTCGCCTCTGATGGCAAATACAATACAAACAAAGGCAAATGACTAAACTCCGGCAGCGCTTCCAACACCCTCTGCAACTCCTTCAGCCGAGGCACCAGCCACTGCCGCGAGAGCGAGTCAACGGACTGCTCTGTAGGAAACAATCGGACCGGCGGCGCCGGAATGTAGAAAAAAATTCCAGACACCCCCCGAAAAGCAGCTGTCTGGACCTTCTCCAACGACCTAACGTTCTCAACGACCACTCTGAGATCAACCTGCACGCGCTGCCGCAATTGAAGGCACGACTCAGACCCCTCCGGACCAACCTGGATAGTCATGGGCGCCTTTTTAAAATATATACAGTCACAGCAACCCTTCCCCCCCTCTCCCACTATTTCCGGCAAATACGGCAGTCCATCATCCCTCGGCTCGTTCCCAGACAACTTCTTGATAATCCAAGACTCGACCGATCTCGGCGACTTCGCCCCCAAGTCCCCTCCCACGTACACCAAGCACTTCCACCAAACCCTTACTATACAATCTCTATTACCTCTCCTCGGCGGCCGAGACCCCAGCCAGCCCGAAACCAGCTCGACCATATCAAACGGAACCCAAAACTCCTCTCGTCCCCACTCCGCCTTCTGTTGACGCTCATTCGACACCTGAGTCAAAGCCGATAAATGCCTCTCATGCTCGAACGGCGACGACCAATAAAAACCCCCATCCGAGTCGTCCCTCTTGACCAATCCCCTCTTCAGCTGCTCGATCACCCTCGACTGCGCCTCCAAATCCTGTAACAGCTTTTTTTTCTCTAAATTCGTCACAGACTCCTTCTCCAAATACTGGCCTCGCTGCCTTTCCAATTCGCGCCTGAGGCTTTCCAACTCCTGCTGCAACGCTTCGTATTGTTGCTCCTTCTCCCCCGATGACTGCGAAGCGGTGCTCTGAGACGACACTCGCTCCCTCAGAACCTCCAACTCTCGACTCTGCTGCGTCAGCTTCTCGGTCAAAAGCGCCTGCTCGCGCATAATCTTGTAAATGTAACGCTCCGGCGTCGCGCCCTTCGGACTCAGCACGCCCTCGACCTCACCCAACTCGGCAACCGGCCCCTCGGCCCGCGCCGGCGCCACCTCCGACGCGCGCCGGTCGAGCGCGAGGTAACCAGTACACAAACCGTCAGTCCCCTGCACCTCGGATAGCGGCCTCGGAAACGACTGATGTTCCTCGTGCCGTCGACCGTCGCCCGCGCTCTCCGACTCCTCCCTCCTCAGGCCAGTGCCATCCAGCCCGTCGCGGCCCAACGTCGAACAATTCTGTAAATAATTTCTTGTAAGCTTTTTTTTCCACAACCTCGAGTTTTCCTCGGTGTCGGGCCGCTCGAGGTCGAAGTCAATATCCGGTATGCACTCCAAGCTGTCCCACGGCAACTCGGGGAGATTTTGCGGCTGAAACAGTCCAAACTTCGCCCACTGCTCGTACGTGGACTTGACGTTTTCGTCGACAAAATAGGACAGCGGTCGATTCCCCCTTATCGAGTCCACTATCTTGAATGAATAGAACCGACGGTTGACGTCGACAATTGTGTGGTGCGACTTCTTCAGCTTGGTTTGGTCGCCACTGTACTTGATATCGTAGGACTCGCAAAACTGCTTGGTCTCTTCCACCTCGTTCAAATGTAACAATTCGGTAAGCTCCACCAAGGACAGCGTGTCAATGCAACAAACTGACTTGAGGTAGTTTATCCGGACCCTGTCCACCATGCGGTGCATCAGACAGGCGTGCAGGTATCGAGCCTGCTTAAGCAATTTAAAAAACAGATAGTAGTTCTTGGTCGCAATCGCCGTAGAAACCTCGATGGCAAACTGAACGTCTACCGAGTTGTATATGTACGCGGGCGCGTCTGTCAACACCTGCGAAATGTGCAGAGAATTGTTAGACGTCAGCAGCTCCTCGGTGTACAACAGCAGTCGGTAGCTCTGAATTTCCGCCTCGAACGGGCACCTAATAGAGTAGGACCTGAAGTGCCTGTACAGAGCGTTGCAGTTGACGAGGCTGTCGACGAGCTGCTCCGTGTTCATTTTGGCGTTGAATGTACCGGAACTGCAAAACTCGTAGTCGCAGAGTATGTAAAACCTGGCTATCCGTTCCAAGATGCTCAATATCAGCAAGTTTTTGATGTTTTGAATCAGGTAGTCTTGCCGTATAGAGCGCATGCGGTCGGACAAAAAGTCGTACGCGTCGCTTTTCAGAAACGATTCTGTGTTCAAAAAATAGGACACCAGGTAGTCCAACGTGGCTTCCAGAACCTCTGCCGGCCTCAGCGTCTCGGGAGTGTGGTTCAGGTCGGACTCGTTTCCGCTGCTTCGCTTGTACTTTTTAACTACGAGAGACGTCATCGCCTCCTTCGTCTGGGGGTTCATCTCGTATTTCGACAAATCGTTCGTGGTCTCTCTCTCTTTGATTTCGCTCAAGGGGCATTTTTCGGTGCACTGGCCCATCTGGTTCTGAGGAATCGGGTCGAAGCGATACAGCAATATCTCGGGGATGTTGCTGCGTACCTTGAAAAAGGGCGGGGTGCACGAAAGATGACCGGATACATCAGAAAAAATAGGCGATTTCTTGTAGCGGTTGGCAGATAGAACGGACGCGCTCTCGCGGTGATCGGGCGCTCCGACCCCCTGTTGTCCGGGACGTTTGACGCTCGCCGACAAAGCGCCGTTCACACCAGAACCCCAAGCGGGCTTGATGTGGCCAGGTCGGTAGAAATCCTTATCCTGCTCCTCCGCAGGAAAAACTAGACCAGACTCCGAGTCCTCAATTATTTCGTTGCTCTTTTCGTACGCGAGGTACTCGCGCTGCTGGTCATTGGGCACCTTCTCTTCCGCCTCCTCGTACAGCCCGAACATATCGATATGATCTTCGTCAGAGTTCTGCGCCTCAGAAAGCCTGCCGCTGTAGTTGTCTCTTTCGTCTAGACCTTTATTCCCGGAAACCGAAATCGGGACGTCCTGATTGTCGATCGAGGTCTGATCTTTATAGTACTCGTCAAACTCGTCGTTCTCGGACTCCAGGTTCTCAAAAGGATTGTCTTCGTTCTGGTCTCGATCTTCGTCCCAATCCTGATTGTTTGTCTCGTCCAGAAATATGTCCTCCGGGTCAGACATAGACTGAGGCTTTTCGTAATCAGCGAACACGCCCTTGGGAGCTACGGAGGAAATGCCTCCGGAATCCGGAAAATTCGCTGAACAATCGTTCATCGCATACTCTTCTGTGCAACTCTCTCTGTCGTCGTCGCTCGCATCGTTCCAAAAATAACCTCCATCCTTGTCCGGCAGTTGCACCTCGTCTTCCTGATCCACCAAGGAATGTCGGTCACCTCCGTCGTAAGACTGCTGCTCGTCATAGTCGCTTTCAGAGTAAATGCTGTCATCGTCCTGCTCGTCGTATTCCGACGAGACCTGTCGGTCCAACTGCCTTCGATCACAGAGTCGTCCCTCGGTATCGTACGTGTTCCTAAAGACGTTATCACTGTCCCCCTGGCTGTCTTCGTCGTTCGCTCTCATATAGTCGTTCTTCGAAATTGAAAACATTGATGTACCGCCTCGGTATCTAGACCCGTCGGCCATCGCTATCGCCGAACTACCGCCAGAAAGAAGGCCCCTGTTGCTCTTATTAGGGTGGCCCCAAATCATAACAAGCGGCTTCGCGGAACTCTTAGCCTTAGAAGCGGCCTCGTGGTTGTTGAACGTAACCAAATAATTTCTGTTTTTTTGTTCTACTTTTTCCACTTTGCCATACTTCTCCATCACAGACTTCAGGTCAATGTGAGCAGGCGGATTCTTGACAAAGAGCTGTCTATTCTGGTCCCGAAACTGGTTCTGTTCTTGTTTTGTTTCCGAATTTTGCTCGTAAAGGGACTGGACCTTTGGACGAATACCCAAGGTCTGCAACACGACGTCTCCATTGGACCTTATAGGCCTTTCATCCAAACGACTTAAACGGTTGAGAACGCTGGGCTGCGCCGCAGCATTTCTGGAACCTTGAATGTAATTAGACGCCCTGCCAACCGCTCTCTGCCGTCCAGAATCAAACGGCTGTCTGCTCGATTCCTTTGAACCCGTTTTCGCGGGCTGTCGGTCATATAACGACGCTCTAGGGTTCAAAACGTGCGGTTTCTTGTCTCTAGTGCTGTAAGCCACCTGATGTCTAGCTCCCCTGAATATGCCTTGTGCGCCTGAAGAATGCTTGTGGTCGGAGAGGGTAATTTCTTGACCCTCACCTCCCTGACCAGGTTTCTGTGCGGTCCTCAGCTTCAGCTGCTTTTCTCTGTCTTCCCGGCTAAGCGCCTCCCTCTTAAGGGACGGATTGGTTTGTACATAAGCGGTCGTCTGAGGGGCTTTCGGAAAAGCACCGCTCATTCTAATGCAACAAGACTATTAAACGGGGGCTATATATACACCACGAGGGTAGTGTATAGGTCTCTGTCTGGTTTATTATAGAAAGGGCATAAGAATGAGAAGAATAGCTCGGGCGGCACCATAGAAAGGTTCTTCGTATCCCTCTGATAATTCAATAGGAGAAACGAAAAAAAAACTTCAATACACAGCCTTCCTAGTGCTTCTGACTTGTCTTGACTTCAGGTACTGTGATAATAAAAATTGTATAACAGGTACCTCTTGTAAGAAAGTACGGACATAGAAAGTCGAAGTAAAAAAATAATAGGCTCGATAGGGCGTTAGCGTAAATAAAGCAAAGAAGTACATACCTATGAAACAACGGTAAAGTAAGGTAAAGGATTACAAATTGTTTTTTGGATAAAAATGTCTTTTCACTTGTGCAAAAATAACGTACAATTCGCCCAGTTCATTTATCCTGAAGCGACCGCAGTGGAGAAACGAGACTTTCACGACACACTGGGCATAGCCATTGGTTGTTTCATATGGTGCTTGGGCCATAAGCTAAGCACTCGAGCACTCGAGCCCGCGTAGGTACACGTAGTTTGTCCAACAAAAAAAACTTTTTTGCCACTACAATTGTTTTCAAGTACCAGTACGACGAAGAACAAGCAAAACATCGCGAAGCTCGAGAAGTTGCGCATGTTGATAACCGCGATACACGCGCGCATCGAAAAACGATTTTAGCAGTGTCGACCGCCACTTATTGAACTTTCGATAATTTGGGGCCGTTGTGGCTGCATCGTTTTGTACGGATGCCCTAACTCTTTGTCTTTTTTTCGAAGCTCCGGGAAAAAACTCAACGTCCTCCCGCCGGCCACGACTATTTGCGTCGGCTGAAAAAAGCACCCGCCAATGCAAAACGCGCCAACAAACGCAGAACGACGGACGAATCATCTCATAGCTCCACTACTCCTGTTGGGTGAAGGCGGTTGCAGCTGCCCCCCATCGCCCGTCCTCGAAGCTTTTTAAACGACCAAATATCCATTCCGTACACGATGGGCCATATCACCAATTCTATAACGTTCAATAATTGGTTTTTACATTCACCTTCTGTGCGTAAAGCAGTGCATAAAACGGGGGATAATACACAAGTGTGTCGATAATGAGACTGACGCCCTTCTATCTAACCCGTGTTTTTTTTTATTATGTAGCATCTTAGATTCTGAACTGATAAATGGCCTGCTGGTTTCTCTTGTCTTACATGCTCTGAGTCCTGCAGAGAACGAAGCGGGCATGGCCATCCAACCAAAAGCTTCCTGAAGCGTAGACGATAAAGTTGAGATAACTTAATCGATATGTTTATGCGTGTTCGGTGTCACCCTTTTTCTCCCGGATCAAACGCTGAAAGCGCTCTGCGGTTACACCTGTTTCCTAAAGATGGGTTCGATTAACTCTGATCAGCTCTAGTAGCGTGTTCCTCTCGGCCCTACTCTTTCTCTCTAACACGTTGGTCAACGCGTTCTCTCTCCTTGGTAAAAATTGTTCTAGTCGTACACTTCTTCTTGGGGTAGGAGTACGCCGGCATTCCGGACGCTGTCCATCAAAAAGCTTGACGAAATGTGCTTTTCCGACATAAATTGTCTCAAACTCTGTCCCGACCTTGTTTTAATCTTCAGGTCGCATCCAGACTCTATTAACACTTCTAAGATGGCGCCGGCGTACCCACCGTTTATCGCCAACAGGGCGTAGTGAATAGGCGCCCATCCATTCAGCTCGTCCAAGCGGTTTATCTCCTCCATGTTCTGAGACAAGATATACTTGGCGACTGCTAACGATTGGTGTCTGATAGCCCAGTTCAAATGGGTGTATCCAGCCGCGTTGGGGATCGACACGTCCGCCCCCCTTTGTATGCACACTTGGTACAGCTTCAGACAGTCGTTTTCGATCGCGGCGTACATGATGAGGTTGAGCTGATGCGTTGGCAGCGGCGCTTGTATGCTGTCAGCGATAAGCGGACACAACAGGTTGAACTTTTTGGATTCAATAGCGTAATCTATAGGCGTCTTCCCGTCGTCGTCCTGAACGTCCAGTAGAGCACCATGTTCAACAAGGAACGAACACAATTGTAGGCATTGATGAGAGTCAACGATGTTCGACATAGAGAGCGAGAGTGCGGTTCTTCCAGAGTTTTCTGGACACTTTAAGTTGGGATCGGTCCCAATTTCTAGCAGAAATCGGACGGTCTCTATTTCAAAAAATGCAGCTGCCTGATGGAGTGCGAGAGGAAACCTTATAATGCTGGTCAGATGCTTCATTGGAAATGGAATTTTCCACGGCGATGGCGATTCTCGGCACTTATTTGGATCAATGTTGAACTCTTTCACGATGTGGCGAAGCGCCGACATCTCCATGCCGACGTAAATGCCATCCGCCAGCAGGGAGCACCCCTTTCCGTCTACGTCGTACAGCGCAGTTATGTACTTCTTTCGCGCGTTGATGGGGTCGATTTTATGGCTCAACAGATCAAACAACAGTTGAACGTTCGGGTACATCTTGGAATAATTCTCTTCTTCGGCTCGTTGCATGACCTCCGTAGCAACCAACAACTCGAGTTTCGGACAAGATTGTAGCAAAATTGAAACCTGTTCTTGCCTGAAGGTCGTTCGGCTGACATCGACTTCTCGCAGTGTCTTTTTAGAGTTAAGGAGCCAGTTCAGTATTTCGCTCGCATTTCCCTGCGCTCCCGAGAGGTAGAGCGATTCAAGGTTGTTACACTTGACCAGGCTGAATATTCTGGAGCCATTGAAGTTGGTTAGGTTCAAAAATTTTAGTGATTCAGGCCACTCTATTATGTCTTCTCCGCCCTTGCCGTGCGTAGTGGACCCCCCAATTGGAGCCGAGCCCCCAATCTCGTTCGACACCGGTGGAAAATTGGACATTCTGATCGAGAAATCAAGGCTCTCAGTCAAAGACGAGTAACGAATGGCCATTCGCTCTAGTCTTTTGAATTCTGAAAACTTCCTCAACGTCTCGATGGTCAGCCCACTGCATCTATGCAAATCTATACTATACATGTATTGATGCTGCATGTTCCTCGCGCAAATCTGATACGTCTCATTGCTGAATATCATGTTGTGAAATTCGATTTGCCTCCATAGCCTACTGGACAACGCCAGCGAGTACATGGTCTTGCACACCTTTCGATTACTTCGTAGTTAGGACAATCTGTCTACAACGAACGGCACAGTTCAGGACCTCGCCCATTACCTCGACCCCCGAATTCAAGGTTTGGTCAACCACGACGTGCTGGTCAATTGTGAAGACGTACTCGCGATAGTACCGGCCATGAGTTCGTGATGGGACCTATTTGCTGAATTATCAACTCCAGTGTCTCGCACGGCAACACGTCGAGAATACATCTACGATCCTGGCTTATGTTGTCCATCTAATCGTATTCCGTATCGATCGAATATTAAATGCGCATTTTTAGAATTTTTCGCCTTTCGACAGATCTCAAGTAAGCGTGCGGTCTAGCTTGTATACATAAGGAGAATGGGAGGTCGCGTGACACTAGATACTGTTTTTTCGCACAATGCTGTATCATGGATTATATTAGTCGTGGTAGCTAAACAAATTTAGACAAAAGACCGTAACATATTAGGTTATATCTTAAAAGAGCATTTGATAGTGCTTAGTAAAATGCATACATACACTAGCATGATAGAATGCTACACACAACTTCTCTTTATATGTGTACTGTGTATGGTCCTCTAATTTGAGAAGAGTGCTCCTAATTTAGGTCTTCCTGCAGTTGTGTGCGGGGTGCCCCAGCTGCTTTCATAACTGTCTGCAGTATTTGCATATACACAGCGTTCGCGGTGGTTCAGTGCGGTGGTCTCGCAATACGCAATAGTCTCGTCGTGTTTTGCGATGAAGACTGGGCCAACTACACGGGGTTTTTCGCGGGGCGTGGGGACTGGTCGTCTCAAACGAATGTCTCGCTTGTTTCGCCTTGGTTTGCGCACTGTTTGGCTTTCTGTGCGCGCCGAGACGCGCTCGCGATTTGGCTTGCGGTGGTCCTCGGGTAGAGCCTCTCCATTGCGTCGACCCCGTCCCGCTCATGAGGCGGGTGGGGGGGGGCTATCCCTGGGTCCTTTGATGGACTCGTGCCGCGGTTGTCTAACTGTGTGAAGACGAATGCATTTTGTCAATTCCTCCAAACGCGAAATTCTGAAAGTCCTTCTCGCTCAGAGCACCATGGCCTTCTTGATTCGAGCCCGAGCGAAGTTTCTAGGCCTCGACTACAACGCATCCTTTGATGCTTTGTGACAGTTGCTTGCGTGATTGACAGGCGTGCATTTCCGCTCCCGCCCTCAGTTTCTGACTATGCATTGTCTAGCCCTGTAGCAACTCGCGGTCTGAAGTAGAGTTCTCGTCCAACCACTCAACACGTTTTTAGGTGCTCGGTGTAGGACGTGTGCAGTTTAATTGATTTCTAGACGAAGACGAGACTCGTTTCAGCGACGAAAAGTTGTACCAAAAATTTTTTAAGCTTTTACTCTTTCTGCGCTTGTGTTTCTGTGCCGAGATTGGGTGGGGATGCGCGTGGCGCGAAGTTGTCGCCGACTCCAAATGGTGCAAACTTGGAGGAAGAGCGCAGAGGGGGTTTTTGTGAGCGCGACTCCGCTTGAGTCTAACAAGATGTCCAGCCTCGGCATTCTCTCACTTTGCACGGTAGCGGCCATTTTTGCACGATGTGCGGCGACCACGGCGAATGGAAGGGCCATTGATTTTGGACTGAGTCTGGTTCGATTTTTTCTTGTTCGAGACGAGGACAAGACCGTGCACATCATATGTCTACAAAGAGACTGGTTAAGGAGAGGCTGCGTGGTTGGAGCAGAAAGCAGTCAAAATTAAGTTGCAGGTGTCAGACAGCGCGACAACGAGGCGTCAATCGTGGACGACTGATGTTTGGATTGCGACTCCAGGGAAACTGGATTCGATTACAAGAGGACGAGAGGATTAGATTACGCAACGACGCTTAGTTCGGTCAAACTGATGTTGATTGATGAAGCACGCGCTGCAGCAGAGGCAGGACGAGTGACGCTCGAGGATAGTTGTTCCCAGAACGAGGGGAGGCATCTTTACGTTTTTGCGGCTCTCTTAGCATCTGTATTGAACATGAAAGATGGTGTGGCAGGTTTATCTTCGGATAGGGAGGAGGTTTTACTTCAGGACCACGGATCAGTTAATCCAACGTACGCACTACACTGCTGCAAAATGAACCGTCTTCGATAGGCCTTGTTTGCCTTTCAGTCAGGTTGCCTTGCGTGCTAGTCTTGTCTCTTTAAGTGTTCACACTCTAGGCTTCAAGGGTCACTGGAATATTTATTGGACCAATATTCGGACACAAACTTGTACGTAGAAAGTACAACAATTTCAATCAGACATTGGTTTTCTGTTCGAATCAGAAACCTGCGGTAAGAGCATAGCTGGTCAAATCTGTCTCATAATTCGATTCGCACTCTCTCAAGTCTTATGAGTGGCATGAGCGCTTGTTCGAAGCTGGGAAAAATGTGCGAGACGACTCTCAATTGACGTCCTGCTTGTTGGCTAGAATAGCGTTTCGCCACACGAGGGCTCTCTCTCGAGAGCGGACTGCGCTGGTCGAGGACATTTTTAGTACCAGCCAAGATGTGCTCGTACTGAAAAATACTTTCTACTTTTGCGACGAATGTAAACTTGCCAGCCTACTTGGTGAGGTGGTCAAATTTTTCGTCGCAACAGTTTTCTAAAGCAAGAAATGGTACAAGCCATTCATGCTACCCACGTATCGTTTTATTAGGTCCCTAATAAATCGTTTTAGCTGTTATGGTCTATTTCTTGCTTGCATGTGTATGTTACCTTTTTTCTCGCGTATTTGTGATCTAGATCTCTTGATCTTACCTTTTTTTTTACCCATTCTTTTCTCGTGTGCTTCTCGTTTAATTTCTCTGTCGTGTTCATCTTTTAATCCTCTCCAATCTTCAAATCTCTCTGGAGAATTTTTGACTATTCTTTGTACTCCATGTTGATTTTTCTATTATTTTCTACTGTTTTCTCTAATTTTTTGGTTAATTCTACCATTTGCGCTGTCACACTTCCACAGTCTCCTTTGGGCCTATCATCCTTTTGTCCACCAGCTTCTCCGCCTTTGCCGATAACCTCAAAGCGCCTGATTTTTTCCCGGTTTTTGGGCTGAATGTTTTTCTAGCAGGCCCAGTCTTTCTCAATTCTCTTGTTTCCTTGTCTTCTACTGTAGACGTCCGTCCTATTATTGCTGCCTCTTTTTTACGGTCCATATGGTCCATTATTGTCATTCTCAGTTCAATTGCAAACGTTGTCGCTGCTATTTCAAAAAGTGGTCATCAGTGCCGTCGGCGAGTGTTCACGATACTTTTTGATTTTTCTCCTATTTGTGTAATCAATTATGATGCCGCTAGTTGATTGTTAGGGTGCTGATTTGGATCCAACAAATTATTTGAACGTTCTGATTAATCGCTGGCAGGTGGCTGCTTTTATTTTTGTAGTTATATGTTTCGAGACTTTTCCGCTTCCATATTCCGTCTGATGTAGTGGTTGTTCCCACAAATCGGTCACCTCGTTTCCTTCCTTTTCGTTTGGGTGGAGTTGGCGTTCTTTTTTGGACCGTGCTCGTAACGTTTTCTTTTTTCACTGAAATCTTTCGGTACCGATTGGGGCGGACGGCCAGAAAGAGCGGTGGACCGCAGTTCGGGGACGCGATGGCGCAGGCCGTGATCACGACGCAGTTGGAGGAGAAGAGCACTTAGAGAGGGACCCTGTCCGAAAGGGACTGTCAAGAGTCTGAGCCCCAGACTCGGGAATGCGATCGTTACTGAGGCGTCTGCGGGGTCAATTGAAACCGTTTATCGATGAAGAATTGGGTTAAGTCACACTTCTTTTGGCTGGAGGGTAGATTGAGCGCAGCTCCCGTCCCATTTAGGGACTTGTCTCCCGCATTGTACTGAGGATGCTGGCCGGGTTAGAGAGGTTTAGGCCATTGTCTGCAAACGAAGAAAACGCGGCCATTCGGTCTTTTGATATTACCGGACGCTTGAACAGAAATTTCGCGTCAGTGGAAGCTTTGGAGTTGTCCCAGAATCAGGTTTCGCGCCGACGACTCGAGCGCGAGAGCAGTGAGGAGGCGGAACGCCTACCCTTTCCGTTATTCAACGCTAAGACGACAGCGGTCGAGCAGATCTCGGTGGCAAGGTGCAGCGCGCCTGAAATTACGTAATCTTCGGTTTTGTGGTGGAGCTAAAAAAAAAAAGTATATTTTGCTGGTTTACCGTTAGAAGCATGAGGACGTTGACGGGCAAGAAAACGGTTTTGGTACGGGCGTTATCCGAAACGCTCTCAGTTGAAGAGTCTGGCCCGCGTCAGGAGGCCAGTGCATGGGGCGTCGACCGGACGTGGTTGCTCAATTGTCTGGCGCGGTGTGTCGTCAGCTTCAAGCCCTTCGCGTCTGCGCATAGATGCGCATTGTGTTGGCCGAAACGTTTTCGGCGAAACGCGCGGGAAACGGCCGTTTCGAATTTGTTACAACAAATCAGCCCGTCCTTGTCTTGAGCAGAGAAGTCGAAGCATGCAATCCAGAACACTTTCGTCATCTTTCCCAGATGAGTGCGCGAGGTATAGAGTCACCGAGAAGCTGCCTCCATTCGGATCCAGAACGGGGCGGAGGCATGAAGCGTTCCCGCTTTCCTAAATTTTGACTCTCGAGTCGTTCTCAGGTCAGAGTGTCGCGACTTGCTGATCGAGCTACGCCAAATGAAGGATACACGATGACGATTTACGCGCAGATTTTGGTGACATGCAAACGACGGATCGAGTTTCACAAAACGGTCTCGCCGAAGAGTGAAGTACTTCCTTGATGCAGGCTGAGCTGCCTGCGTAGCTGCCGAAAGACGCAGAAATCGAGCTCTGCGCTCTTAACGAGCAGTGTGTGTAGAGACCAATTTTTACAACAAAATTCAGGTGAAGCAATGTAGAACAGAAGTGTGCAGAGCAGACAAAGTGTCTGATTTAACGAAGTTTGACTGTTTTGCTTTGTCAAGCAAGAGAGACGTTGAAAAGAGAGCAAGAAACACAGATACTTTCGACCGCTTCCGAGCAACCGCGTCGCGCGTTGTCTCTAGACGCTCTCTTCGTCAGTATTTCGAGGGCGCTCTCTATCTGGTCATCAGCCGGCCTTCGTCGCACTCCTTGAACCTCGTAGCTTCGGGCTAGCCTGTTTGCAAGCAACTCGTAGAAACATGGCTTTGCGAACGTTCGTGCTGCAAAGTACTTCCTTCGAATTAATCTTGCCCGGATTCTTCTGAGCATTGTACAACGAGGGGTCGGTGCTCGCATGACACAGCTGAGATACTCAACGACCAGGCTCTGCTCAGCGCAGTAGACAAGGCCGAATCGTTGCCAACTCAATCAAGCATCCAAAACATGTCTACCTGCCGAGAACAAAAAAACGCAGGCATGTTTCTGTCAGGTGCCAACTCCGCACCTCCAAGCCGCTGAAGAACAGGGCCTCGGAGGCGATTGTAATACACAAAATAGAGCAAGGTTATGATGCAAACGCCCTATCTATAGAACCATTTGCTAAAAATGGTAAGCTTGCTCGACCTGTCAAAGTCTTCGAATCTAGTTCAAGCTCCAACCCGCTCTACCTGGTCATTCCGGTCAAAAGGACGCGCATGCATTCGATACGGACGTTCAAAACAGTCTCTGTGAGAGAAGAAAACGAGCTCGCTATCGAAACGCCTTTCAAGAACTGCTAAGTCGGCGCATGAACCTTCGCTCACCGATTCTCTAAGATTCAATCTCTGCAGTGGAGACTTACCTTTCAACCAAAAAAAACAAGTGCTCAAGTCGGCACATGGGCCCTCGTCCGCGGGTTCTCCATAACTCAAGCTTACTATACAAGCCTGGCTTTCAACAAAAAAAAAAAGTGTGAAAATATGAGTCAAGTTTAGAAACAGCACTTGCCTGCTCAACGAGCATTTTTTACACATTTTTCAGACAGGTCTGCATCGCCGAATGACCGAGTATCTGCTTCAAATTATGACACATATCTAATTTTAGAACCAAACTTGTACAGGACTCAAGTTGCGATGCTTGTGGCAGGTCAACGTTTTTTTCAATTTCAGGAATTTTTTCTATTGTTTTGACATTTTATTCTTGACTGCCAATAAGAAAGCATGAACAAACCGCCATCAAAGAAAGCTAAGTTGTTAGAAAAACTCACCAAGCCCAGATTGTACCACGTACCTGGCTACTGCTCTGAAATAATTTGCAACATCATTCACATATTAGGCATAGAAGAAAAAATTGAGATTGTCGACGTTGATGCCGAGACCATTAAAACGCCAGAATATCTTAGCCTCAATCCTCACGGCACGGTACGCCTCGTACCCATGACAAAAAATTTTTTTCTTTTATCTGCAACATGACCAACCCTACTTGCATCTTCAGGTACCTCTGTTCTGCCATGACGATCAGAATATGGTCGAGTCCGGTGCTATCGGAATCTACATCGCCCATAAGTACCAAAATAATAAGAAGCTGTTACCTATGGAGCATTTTGCTGAAGCGCTGCAATGGGTGTTCTACACGATCGTCACTCTCTATGAGTCCGTGACTCGACCGGTTATGCTATGCAAGGGGTTTTTCAAAGACAAGATAGGTTGCGAACCTAACTTTGAGCTCGTGAAGGCGCGTTGGGAAGACCTGGTTGCTCCTTTTATTGAAAAATCTCTAGGCAATTCTACATTTATTTTGGGTAACGAACTTTCCCTACCAGACCTTTACCTTTACAACAAGCTAGCGTACCTCAGGGCGAACGACTTCTTTAAGAACCATCCCACAATCGAAAAGTACTACACCAATGTTGAAAAACGAATTGCAGAACTCAAATCTGAGAAACATTAATTTGGGGCTACTTATCAACTTGTCAAACTGACAAAGCTCACCACAGCTGTACTTTTTTGACATAAAATAAAAACCCCCATTTAGGCTTTAAAAAACAATCTCCTGTCTTCGAGTGTCTCAAACGTAGGGAGACTGATTTGTTAAAAGATCTTATTTCCCGTTGACGGCTTTTTTTTTTTTAAACTCGGCACAAAAATTTTTAAGTCCGCGCCTACGTTCTCTAAGGGGTCGTTTGCGTTCTCTTTCTGATTTTCTCTCTGTATCTGTTATGTCGAAGACTCGTCTAAGAGTGTTTTTCCCTAATTTTTTCATACAGGCGATGCCTAATGGTAACCATCTGGCAACCAAAGGCGTGATGCACTTTAGGACGACGCAGAACAAAACCAAGCCCGAAATTAAGTCTTTTTTGAAAAGCGTGTACAATATGGATGTCATTAAAGTTAACACGATCAACTACGATGGAAAACGCAAGCGTGATCGCTACACTGGGCAATTTTACAGGACTACGAGATACAAGAAGGCGATTGTATCGGTGGACAACACAAGTTATTTAAAACTTTTAGAGCAAGAGCTTACCAAAGAGTCTTCTTCCTAAACGTCGCATATGTTTGTATTTCTGTTGACTGATAAAGCAAATCAGAGATTACACGGTTAGAGGGCATTTTAAATCTCTTTTTTTTTCTTTTTTTGGCGGGCTAATGTATGTACAGGAAATTCAGGCGGCATGACAAGTAGTTCGCTCTACAAGGGTTTCATGGGGTGCACCAGCCGTGCATCCCTGCACATTAATCGAATAGGTTGTGGGATGTTGGCGCATGTTCGGCGCCTCCTGAGGCTACATTGCCTTTTTTCAACTACTCGTCGCGGCCTGCCCTATACAGCATTTATAACTTAGCAAAAGTGTGAAAAAAAGATGTAGTCTGGGTGGCCGGATATTCGGTAGGGCAGACGCGGTGCTATGTGTGGCGTTGGTACACATGTACGTCTGTTATTTTGACATTTGGTCCGTTTCTATTTTGAGTCTGTTTTAGTTCTTCGCTCGTAACAGCCGATCCTTCCCTCTGTTTCTCTTTCGGTCATTTAGGTCGGCGCCGCCCGTTGAGGCTACGAGTCAGCAGACATATATTATGATAGAGCGTCACTCAGACAAAATTTACACTACCAAAGTTCGGCGAGGTATGTGACGCAAGTCTACGCACTTCTGCTTTCATGCCTTATTCTGTGCTTCATCAAGATTCTCTGCGCGCCTTGGACGGATTGAGCACCTGTGAATTTTGGACCTAAGTGTCTTCGATGTTTTTTTTTTCGACCAGGTAAAATCATTCGCTTGGTACAAGAAAGGTATTTACGCTTCGACATCTCCTGCCGAATCCGCGAATGCACCCTGTGCAAGCCTCTTCCGACAGACGTAAATGCGTCGGCCCTACCGCGGCATCTCTCTCTAGGTGCTTCGCACTTCCTCGTGCCCGACATGAACTTGCTGCTAAATCATTTGGAGCTCTTCGAGCGTCCGGAAATTCGCTACATTATTGCGAGCCAGACGATCTTCGACAAGCTGTACGAGCGGCGAGGCTACAGCGCGCGCGCCCTCGTTCAACGCCTCCGCTCTATTTTGGTAGACACTCGTCGGTTGAGTATCTTGTTCGACAATGAACACTTCGTCGACACCTTCTTTGATGACGCGACCTCCTGTTCGGGTTCAGATCACGTTTCAGCTTCGATTCTAGCGCTGGCCAAATGGTACCAGCGACACCTTTCGCAGATATTTCAGCAACCTGCTGATATCCCGTCCCCCCGCGTCAGCGACCGCACCATAGTCATCTACCTCACTGACAGCCCGGAGTGGATTCGACGCGCTCGAGAGGCCGGAGTCGTGGCTCAGACGCTGGGCCAGTACTTGGACAACTACTTCGAGTCAAGCAAAAACCTGCGCGAGTTGTACGACTCGTTGACCCAGACCTTTACTGGAAAAGAACTCAGGCCCCCGACGACCGACGAAGAATTGCCTGAAAAGGTGAGCGACGTCAAAACTGGGTTCTGCGCTTACTGGGAAGACGACGTGCTTGAAGCTGGACAAAAGTCCCAAAGTCTATATAAAGGTAAATTGTGTGTGGACAACTATAATTCAAAGGAGGCCTGGATCACGCTCTCCCACCCCTCGTCAATAGGAGATTGCATATTCATTTCCAACACGACCTACAGGAACCGCGCGATAGACCAAGACATCGTCGCCGTGGAAATTCTGGACAAGTCTCTGTGGACGCTTCCCGCGGGCTTCGAACTGGATAATTTCCGCGACCAATCCGACTCGGCTTCCCGTCGCTCGGCCGCTCCGCCCAGCGTCCAAAGAAGCGGCCGATCGGTCCCTTGCGGCCGCGTCGTTGGTGTATTCGAGAGGAAATGGCGTCCCTACGTCTGCACGCTTCTACTCGACGATTCTACCGCCCATTTGGACAGCGGCTGGGTAACCGCCGTCCCTTGGAACTCCAGAATCCCTAAAATCCGCATATACACACGCCAATACAAAGAGTTAGCTAATTCCCGCATTTCGGTTCGTATCGATAAATGGGACGTCACGAGCTTCTATCCGCAGGGTCACTACATCGAAAATCTGGGGCCCATCGGCCACTACGAGACGGAAATCAAGGTTTTGCTGAAGGAATACGACGCCGAAACCACTGAATTTTCCATGAACGCCCTCGCGGAGCTCCCGCCAGTCTCCGATCTTCCATGGCAGCCACCTGGTACCGCGGCCGACCTGTCCAAACGGCGCGATCTACGCTCCATGAGGATTTTCTCTATCGATCCCTACGACTGCCAAGACATCGACGACGCGCTGTCTTGTTGCAAGCTCCCTAATGGGAACACGCAAGTGGGCGTCCATATTGCCGACGTGTCCAACTTCATCAAGCCTAACACCCCGCTCGACCTCGAAGCCAGGTCTCGCGCCACCAGCATCTACTTGACCGGCCGGCGTATCGACATGCTTCCCTCTATTCTCAGCGAACACATCTGTTCCCTCCGCCGCCAACTCGATCGATTCGCCATCAGCATCATCTGGGAGATGGACCCCTACGCCAACATCGTCAACACGTGGTACGGACGCACCTTGATTCGCTCTTCCCACGAACTGAGCTACGAGCAGGCTCAGGCAATTTTGGACCATTCCACCATTTCTCCTCCACTTTCCTACGCCGACAAAAAATCTCTGGCCCTTCTCCGATCGGATCTGCTGGAGCTCCGGCGTCTCTATCGCATCATCAGGTCTCGCCGCATCAACAAATGCGCCCTAGAGCTCGACAGCTCCGAGGTCAAAATCCAACTCAACTCCGAAAAACAGCCCATCTCGATCTCCATCAAGGAACCCCTCGAAACCAGCAGAATGATCGCCGAATATATGATACTGGCCAACACCGATATCGCCAGGTACATCTACACTCATAGACCTCAGATAGCTCTTCTTCGTTGTCATCCCATACCCAAAGAAGAAAACTTCGAGCAGCTTATCGCCATGGCTAAAGTCCATGGATTCCAGATAGATCACCGATCAAACGCTTCTCTTGCCAAATCTCTCAACTACGCCGCTCTCCACGGCGGGAAAATTTTCGGCCGCATCCTGCGCTCTATGGCGACGATGGCCATGTCATGTGCAGAATACGTCTTTTCTGAAGTTGTTCACACAAACAATCGCCTTTTTAACACTCACGGCCGACCAGCAGACTCGTTTTATCACTACGGGCTCGCCACAGACCTCTACACTCACTTCACCTCTCCCATCCGTCGCTACGCCGATATAATCGTTCACCGCATTCTACTGGACATACTGGACACCACTCCTTCTCAACCCGCGCCGTCCCATCCCAGCATATCCTCTCTAACCGCCCTCTCCGACCATCTGAACTCCAAAACGCTCAAAGCCAAACAAGTCCAACGCAAGTCCACCGAGCTCTTCCAGGCCTTGTACTTCAGTCTGTACGCCGACCAACACACCAAAGAAAACGCCGTCATTGTCTCAATCAAACCGAACGGCTTCCTCGTCTACTTGTTCAAGTACGGCTTCAAAGCCCCTGTCTACCTCGAAGACTCTAGTGGCGCCATTCAAATACCAAACAACGCCTTCTCCCTAGATCCCTCCAGCTACCAATCCAAAATCACAGTCAAATCCTATGAGTGCGCCGAAGACCATTCCATGATGCTTATGCATACCAACATGGGCACGTTTTCTATCAGCATCTTCGACTCTCTAACCGTCCGCGTCAACGTCGTCCAGTCTCGTCTGCGCAGCCCCTCCATTAAATTAGAACTCATTCACTTCGGCGCGGACATCGAACTAGACAGTTCCTTCCAAGACTGCTCTCGCACCTTTGTTTCTCCTCACGTCGACGGACAGCTCTCAGCTCCAGCCTCCCAAAACCCCCTCCCCCCGATCGACGCGTCCAGCTCGCCGGAACTCAGCAACTCCAGCCTTTCGTCACTCAAAAACAGCCCACTGTTCCTCGGCCTCGTCGACTTCGAAAAGTATCAACAGAATGCTGGAAAGAATTTGTATTGGCTGCTCGACCGCCTGTTGAAATCGATCATCGATCCCCCCAGAGCGAAGTCCGCCGCCCTGATCAGCTTCCGAGAAGACATCCTAAGCATCACCAAACTCGTACCTGTCGCTAAAAAGAGCGTCGGACGTCGCGTGTTTCAAAAAGATCAATTCGATTTTTCTGACTCTTGTTCTTACAATGAAGAAGACAACCAAGAACCCGATTCCCACATCACCCTCCACCAAGGCATTGAAAGAGTAGAATTCGAATACCGAATTCAAGCCGTCTCCCTGAAGGCCGAGAAGGACTTTAAATCTAAGCAAATTCAGATAGCAAAAAGCAGATACAAGCCTAGACACTAAAAAAAGAAAACTGTCAATCTAAACATATTATACATAATAAAAGCATCCTTCTGTCAAAGCGTTTCTTGGTGACCTTTTTGATATTCTATAATTCTTCCAATTCCTTCTGGCATTTTGATGGTCGTTTTTATTTTTCTATTTATTGTCTCTAAACCTCTCCATCAGCTCGGTGCTTCCCCTGACCAATAACACTTCTGGCACCTTCATCAACCTCTTCAAGGTAAACTCTTTTTTTTCGCTGTAGAATTGAAGGTCCGGATTCGCCGTCCACAGCTCGCGCAACTTGACATCAATTTTGTTTTTTATCTGGGAGCTGTCCTGCTTGTATTCCAACGGTATTTTCAGGGCCGAAAACAGGGCCAGGTGCGCCTGATTCAACGACTGATTTTTCGCTAAGACCAACGCGTTATGAAGTACCTTCAAATCAACCTGATTCGTCAATTTATTCAGCGAACCTTGACTCGGCGTCCGCGACTTCCATTCGTCCCTGTACACTTCCGCGAATGACCAGTCTGCATCCTGTCGAGCTCTTCTCTTTTGCTGCGGTAATGGAGAAAACAGCACGTTCGAGGGGCACGTCAACGGGGTTTCCAAAGATGCGTCTGGTACGTCTCGTGTACAGTTTTCCCTGTTTCGTGTCCCTCTTGTCGAGACGGCGAAGTTATTTGAGTGAAGGCAAGCTAAATTTGGAGATGGCTTTAGATCTATGTTTCTCTCCAACCTTTCGAGTTTTGCTAAGACCAATGAAATTACAGAAGGGAATAGTGGAATGCTACTGCTGTACATCTCATTTTTTTTTTTTAATAAAAAGATAATTAGAAATGCCGATACTGTCTCTTATAAAAGCGAAATATGAATTTGTCGCCTCTTAATTTGTAAGCGCTAGCTACGTACCAATGGGTATGTTCCTTGTCTTTTTTAAGTCCCAATTCGTACAGCTGATGTCTAAATTCAGAATTCCCCGACTGAGCCATCTGGTACAAAATTTCTCGTTAATTTTGGATTCTCATATGCCAAAATATTTTTAGAGCATACCGAACGGTCTATAGAAACTTTAGTCAACTTCAACTTTGGATCGTCGTCTTTTAAGCTTGTCCTAGCCGGCGTAACGAACGGCGAAGAATGCCTCGGTAGGTTGGTTGAACTTGCTCGGTCGACTGTTAACCTATCTCCCTGTAGCGTCCGCATCATTGGAGAAACTACCTCCGATTCCCTCGACAACCTCATTGAAGGCTCCGTCAAAAGTTGTTGCATTGACAATCTCGGAGATCTTATCGAAGATTCTGTCAAGGATCCTGGTGATTTCGTCGAACAGGCTTCTCTCGCTCCTCCTCTCAAAATTTCTGCATCGTTAGATGCCACATGTTGGCACGTGGAGGTCAAAGGTAACACAACGTTTTGATCAGCGTTCTCCTTTTCAACATGATGCATTTCTGGAGTAAACATCGTAAACCTCTTTTTCAGCCCATTTATTGTTGGAATCGTTGGATAATCGTTCAATGAATCGTCATTCGAACTCAACGATGGCGTCGAGGAATTCGAAAAACTAGAGGTTGAAGAATCAGATAAATCATGCTTGGCGTCAATGGAATTTTGTACAAATGCTTCGGTTGAACTTTCTTCCTTTTTGAATTCCGAGTTCTTCGTCTGCAAAGTTGGCTGCTCCAATTTTTTGTTCTCGTCAATCTCTTGCTCCACCACTTTCAAAAAAGTGTCAAAAGGCATGTTGTTAGATGGTTCCAGCTGTTCTCGGAAGTGCATTTGTACGAATGGTGAAAAATTAAACATGGTGTTTGGCTATGCTGCAAAAAATAAGAGTATGGATCTAAGGGACGGTCACAACGAGCTGAGTTTCAACAGAGACTGATATGTTAACTGCTACTTCCCAGTAATTAAAAGAGAAAATAAAACTAATCGAATTAAAAAAATTGTGCAGTTGGGTTACAACAATGTCCAATAACTTCTAAGAAGACATGTTTAATCATGTTCGGCCCAGTTCATGAGATCTAATTCTTTAAGTAGTTCTCCTTTTTTCCAGCACGATAGCAGGATCAAAAAGCGATATAGGGAAATGACGCCACGCCTTTCAAGAAACTTGTACCAGATATGAGATTTCGACCTTATAGGACGCAAAAAGAATTTCAAATTTCAGCATTTAGTATGATCAGATCTCAGTAATATACAGGTTTGATTCTTGTATCCGTCATCAATGTGTGAAATCTACGCCATCATAGATAGCTGAATTGTTGTGGTAAGCATTTATGACGGGAGTCGGATTTGAAATAGAAAATTTGTCTTGTGCATTGAAGACTAGTGCACTTGAAGTATCACTTGACACGTTCGATCGTCTATCATTAGGAGATTGAGAAAAGAATAATGATGGTTTAACAAAAATAGATCGATCCTGTAAAAAGTCATCAAAATTTGCAGAAATATCTGAGCTAGGAAAGAAGGATCCTATTCTCTGAGTCGGCGATAGCTTCCAAGATGATACGTGGCTGTTGCTGTATTCATTATAAAAAAACGTACGAGATGGTGCACGGAATTTAAAATTTAAAGCTTTTGGAGTTAAATCTTCACCAATCTGTGAAGACACAGTAGTCAGATTGTTGCGAGACTGAGTCCTCGTATTAAACGAGTCGTGTGAAAGGGCAACAAATGGATATAAGACATTGAACTGGCCCACTGAATCGTCCAGGTGACTTCCATCAGCAGTGTAGTAGTTACTGGAAAATCGAGCCGGATATGCTAATTCTGATCGGCTGTTCGTATTCAAAACTTTTTCTGGAGAGTTTGTGGATGACAGCAGCGGAGGTTGCGGGCTGGTCACGGTTTGCTGTGGTATGGGCACATTTTTTGTTGTATTTTGAGATTTATGAGGGGACAAGTCATCATCCTTAGTCAGCACATATACTTCAAACGCCTTGTTGCATATCAATGACAGCTTTGTACAATTATCTTGTATGGCTTCTAGTTGAGCTCCGGAGGGTGCCCTCGCAGCCAGTATCATCTCTTCTTTTAATCTTGGAATCCCACGGATGTCATCATGTGAAACGTAGCAATGGGGAGATTGAAAAAACGTTTGAATGCTGCTTTGTAAAAGGGCAATGTCGTTGTCTAAGATTTGCTCTAATTTTTTTTTGCTTTCAATTTCTTTTTTCAAAGATTCAATTCTAGTTTGTTGTTCCTTGCTTAGAGAGGGAGAGCACCTACAATCAAATTTTTTCAGTTGAATACATTTTGAAGGGACATTAGCAGATGTGAAAAGCTATTGGTAGGTATTGGCTCGGTTTGTATAAAGCAGTTACCGAAATGAGAAATACGAAAGGTTTTTCAGGGCTAGTTCGAGAAAAGTCTAAATGCGCAGAGTTCAAAAGATCACTTAAGAGTTACAAAATAAAAGCAGAGTTTCCAAAATGGTAGTGACCTAGCCTATCTGTGTTTCATATAGGATGTTTCTCGCGCTCATGGTTGACGCACAAATGTATAAATTCGCAAAAAACACGTCATCTGCATAATACGGTTGACCTTCTCGAAGTTGTAGTATCGTTCTAGCCCTCTCTTTTTTCCTGCATTGTTGTCAAACGTACTTTAAGATAATGTTGTTTTTACTCTTTTTTTCTATAATGTTCACGCCTTCCAAGACGTTAGTAATGTCGTAAATTCGTCTTTTCTTAACGCCTAACCGTTCAGCCGTCATATTAAGTTCTATAACGCCATCTTTACTCTCAGACGCAAGATTCATAAAGCGCTTGGTAAGATCTCCAAGAGAGTTCTCTGATTTGGCTAAATAGGGTGTCATAGAGGTAGGGGTGATATCGGTTCAATGATAGGGTAAGGTAAATTCTCGTGCAGTGCATTCAGGACAAATTTAAGCGCAGCAAGTTCTGCACGCTCTCTACCCGTCTAAGCATACCCTCGGAACAACATTCATCTTTCTTTTTAAAGTTCATGGTCTAGTTCGCTGTCTTACTAGACCGAGTGCTTAACCTATATGTGCAAACTTCCTCTTCGCTTAGACAAAATATTTTAACGATATCAATAAAAAAAAACGGTCACCACACCAATAAAGATCACACGACAGAACATAACCGACTCTCCGCTGCCGCCAATCACCGCCTACTGCACTGACTGAATATAAGCTATGCATAACTGTAGAATATGGCTACAGTCTGATCAGATGACCCCAAAACGAAAGAGCAAATCGTCTGTCGAATGTCCGAGTAATGCCCTGCAAGATCGTCAAAGGATGCATACCCTTCCACAATCTTTAAACGTAGAAACAGAAAATCCACAGACCCACAAAGCGCCTCAGATACAAGGGGTGGAAACTCAAATGGGTCCGACCCTCCCCCAAAGCAAAAAACCTCCATGGCAACCGATATCTCAATGGCTCCTCTCAACACAATTCACATTTTTCTTTACTCTCATGAACCCATGGAGGGTATGCAAAAATTGGGTACAAAAAGTACCACGACAATTGGGATAGTTTGCAATTCAGCAAAAAGTTGGCTTCTGGTTTCCCATCACTAGCTCAACTAACGTCCCGAGCGTATAGATGATAGAGTTGATTGTTTTATTTTCTTTTATAATAATGGTTTAAAAATAGTTTATGGGATTTTATTTTTTTCCCCTTATTCATCTTCCTCTTCTTCTTCGTTGTCCATGTATTTCTCTTGTATGGCGGCGATCCTTTTGATTTTGTAGACATGTAAACGTTAGCGCTTTTTTTTGCTAACGCGTTAGGACGGTGGAACGTACCTGTTGTATTCGAAATCGACGTCAGCTGAAGTGATGTTTTCTAACATAGTTTGAGGCGAGCTACAGGCATATATGTATCCGTTAGTTTTGTCGACGAGTTTCACGAGTTCGGCCATACTTTTCTTGTCTTGGATATTCAAAGTGGTAAAAGACACCAGCGAAAAGTCTTCGATAATTTCACACAGAGCTTGGGTCATTTTTTTGAACCTTGACGGCGAGGGTTCGGCGTATTCTAGAATGTTGGCAAGATGAGACATGTCTACCACATCTGCATAAAATTCTAGGCTAAAATCCAACCTTTTGAACTTTTCTATCATATCTATTTTGCTAAAAACGTTAATGTGTGGGAGTTCTAAGTGAAGCATGGTAGATAGTGAGAGCAGGATGGCGCTCAGGTAGATGAAAGGAGAACTGCAATAATAAGAATCTACGAGGTGAAGGCAGGCTAATCGGTTCCCCCCTTTTTTCAGCAAAAATCCTATTATCTTTTTGGTGGATTCATGATGTGTAAACAGTTCAACCTGTCCGGGAAAATCAAACAACAGATACTGGTCTAGAATCAGCGCCGGGGCCAAGTCAGGAAAAGGGGGTTTGTTGTACGACTCTTAAACCGTGCTATGCAACGTACCCTGAATTTTTTCCAATTCACTTTGCAGCCAATCAACGTTTTTTTCCAAATATTCCATACAATACATCAGTCCTTTTTTAAAGTAGACGTTATTACATCAGTGTCGTTCATCCGGTAAAGAGCTTACCTGCAAATCGGTTGTAAATTTGTTATGCGTATATACCTCCGTTGGGACCTAATCCGAACTCAGACATGGCGTCTTCCAATGTGATCAGCGAGGAGATATCAACGTTTGGCTCGTATGGCACCGTGTCGTTGGCCGGATCGAGGTTGATGATGGCCACTTTTCTAGGGTTTTCGAATATGAGAGGAGGAGTTATTTAGAACAGATTTTTGATTGAGGTTTCGTGGCGCTGTCACACGTAAAAAGTGTTTTCTCACCTTCCCAGAGCCGTCAGGAATTGTTTCATTCCGTGGCAATAGGTCGTCTTTCCGGACCCGGGCGGTCCTAGCACTACCTGTCCGAAGGACATTGGAGAAGTGGGTGAAAAAAAAACAGAAAACGAAAGGGACTTAGAACGGGCTGACAAACCGCTTGATAGAAAGGCCGTTCTGAAATTGTCAAAAGGGAAAAAAAATAATAATGATTCTCTACACATATATTGAGGGGACATGTACAACATAGGAGAGTCAAAAGTGCATTTCGCTTAAAGTCCACACATCATTTACTTGAATGAAAGACAGCAAATAAGTCATTGGCATACCTCGTCGCAACGAAGTACCAAGCTTTTTATTGTCCGACGAGACCGGCGGCCGTTTTTCATTATTAAAAATAGCGAGTTTGCTCAAGTGGCGAAGCGTTGGCGTTTTTGATGTTCGCTGTCCAAATCCACTCGATTAAGGCAACCGGTAATCAAGTTAAGAGTTTCGACACGTTTCTGAACGTTTATCTTCAGAACCAGCTTCCAAGGTATGTAGCAAGTACGTGGATTTTGAACGGGGCCTTTCGTCCGCGCCTCGCTGTTGTCGTCGCTCATTTTCGCTGGTTTTGCGGACGAGCTTTTCGAATGGGATCTGCGCGGGGGGTCTTTGGCGTGAGAGGGCAGGGCCGAGCTTTTTGTGCTGACTGCTTTGATTTTGTTTTGCTAGGCGGTATTTTGTGGGGGATTTTGCGAGCCGGCGTATTGTTTATTTTGAGTGTGTAGTATGTTATGCTTACACTACCGTTACATTGACCCTGGATCGTGGGTGGATGAGACACCAGGTTTTGGGCGTTTCGAGCATTTCCCGGTTTGAGAGTGAGGGGGAGGATCTGGACGGCCCTCCAAAGCACAGGAGCTTGTTTTTCGGGGGCGGCGATGTGAACAGAGCTTTTGAGTTGAATTACACTGTGGTTCCAGTGGTGAGTGAGTACCGGTTTGCGTTGAGCGAAGTTGCGTGTTTGAGGCCGTCGTCTCCTTGGAGACAAGATCGCATGTGGGCGAAGGTAGAGCACAACCATTCTCCTCATAGCGTCAAGCCGGGGTTGACAAATTGGCACGACCTCGGCCCATTTGACAAAGGTGGGGTGAGGGACGTGCGTAGTGGCCTTGACATGGTTTTTCACTCGGTTTCAAACGTAGTGGTGACATTTTGTGTCAAGGGCTTGTTGTCGGTGACTGTGCTTGGCGCGATTAAGTTCGTCCCGTTTTTCGAGTTGTACGGGAACCAGCGGGAGGTCGGTGAGCAAGAGGGGAGAGGAACGGGGAAGTGGATAAAATGGGAGGAGAGCAGACGGAATGACCTCAGGGCGGTGAAATGGGGCGTCGGAGATACAGTCAGCGCCTTCGAAGGACCTTTTGAGGACGTGGCTTTCGACGCCCTTGAGAGGAATGCGACAAAAAAAAAATTTAGGACGAGGGAAGGCGCCGAGTACAGCGTAGCCTTTAGCTTGATGCGATCGAGCGTGTTAGACGGCGAATACTGGAAGAGAGACACGAATTTTTTTGACTTCTCAGGTGAGGCTGGACTGACTTTGAGTGTTGAAAAATCGAAAAAAAATGACGCGTCGCTCGGGTGTTCGGCAACGGACCGCAAGGAGCAGTTGAAAGAGGAGAGTGCGCCGCGCGGTGGCCGTAGGCGGAAATCAGCCGGGTCCTGCTCGGCTCGTCCGCTCAGAGGCCCTGAAGTTTTCGAATACACCGAAAAGAATTACGTGGAGGTTTTGATAGACGGGGAAGAGACCTTCAGGCGGTACTACGAGACAATGATGCGAGCGAAGCACTCTATCAACATCTTGGCGTGGGAAATTCACTTTTCGTTTGGCTTGGTGCTATTTGATAGGGATTTGGCGATGAGAGACGGACTGCTGGTCAACGAGAGCGGTCAGCTGAGGAACAAGGTGTGGGTGACGCTGATGGACGTGCTGCTGACCAAGGTGAAGCAGGGCGTTCGGATCAGAATTTTGGTGTGGCGCCACGAGTGGCTGTCCAGGTTGAGTCGTCTAGGGGCGTTCGGCAAGTACGTCGTGGAAAAAGAGGTTACCAACCTAGAAATGGAATGTAGGAAATGGAATGTCAAGCTGAAGATCTGTCGCCCTGAATATCTAGATTCCGACTTCAGCTGCGCGGACCTGTTTGACACGGACAGCGAACCGAGCTTGGTTGTGGTCTTTGTAGGCAATCCGAAGGGGTTGATTTCGTCGCATCATGAAAAGCTGGTGTTGATCGATCCAGAGTGTTCTGAGCATATGGTGGCGTTTACCGGGGGGTTCGATATAGCCAACAGGAGGTACGATTGCGCTCGACACCAGCTGGGTCTGATTGGAAGAGAGAGGCGAGCGAATTCGTGGGTGAAAAAGATAGGCAAAGGAATTCGTTCGAAAGAAATGTCGTCAAACGGCGCTTTGTCTCCTCTGAACGACGATCTTCCTTGGTCCGCGTCTGACCATCCATCGCTGGCGCTCCCGTGGCGGCTCCGCTCGCGGGGTCGCACTCTGTGGCACGACTTGCAAGTTCTGGTGAAGGGCGAAGTTACTCGCCACCTGTATCTGCATTTTGCACAAAGGTGGTCGCACGCTTTTTCAAAAGACGTGAACAAGACCCGGGAGTTGGCGGTGCCGCCACGCCTAACAACGTGCAGGGCTCAGAAACAGACGGAATGGCCCTCTGTGCACGCAAACTGCGTGGCAAAGTTGGGGAGAGTGTGGACGAATGTACTTGATGGAAACCATTTGTTCGAGGATTATTGTCGAATGATCAAATCGTCGCGAAGGTTTCTGTACGTTGAGCACCAATATCCGTTTCAAAACGTCTACTTGACCCAGCTGATGTGCGAGCAGCTCAAGACGAATTCGGACCTCCAACTCATCATATTAACGGCTGCCAAAACAGACTTGCCGCGCGGACTAATCGGCGATTTGTTTGATTGGTCTCAAGATCACATCGTCCGACACATAAACCACATATATTCCGTGGCTCCAAATCGGGTCGGCATATACAGCTTAGTCACCCAAAACCCGGACGATCCTCGGCACCTCGAACCAATCTACGTACATAGCAAGCTCTGCATTATCGACGACCAATGGATGATAGCGGGCTCGACCAACATGGACAACCTGTCCTTTTTTTATTCCTCGGAACTTTCAGTTGAAATACTGGATTCGCGCATTTCCAGAGAGACCCGCATACGTCTCTTTCGAGAACACCTGGGGCACCTCTATACCCCGGACTTGGACGATGACTTCGACGCCTGCTTTTGTACTTTCAAGGACTCAGCGCAACTCAATTTAGAGGCCATCAAGAAAAGGGCCGCTCTGACGTCGAGACTGGTCCCCCTGGTTCCATTGGACGTGTACAAATTCGTCTCTCGAGAGATCCGCTCTGTCGGTAGGCTGTCCAAGTTGATGGAAAGGCTCGAACTCCCTTCGAATCCTGCTCTCGAGTTCCTCGGTCGCCGAATTCAGGACGTTGCCTCGTTGCTACTTAGCGCGCCCAAGTTGTAAGACGTCCGCTTGAGGAAAAAAAAAAAAAGAAGCTAGGCAGACGCCGTCCGCCTCCACGGCCAACGGAGTCTCAAACGAGCCTCTTCTCACCGAAGTTTTCATCAACGAAGCTATTTTTTTATTGGTGACCAAGAGAACGATGCTATTCAAAACTAAGAAAACAGCCGCACTGTCTGACCGGCGTGGTATGTATTATTACAAACAGAGAGAGAGAGAAGGTAGTGTTTACGCTCGACATTTATCTTCGCTACACTTTTTTTTTTTTTTGAATTGCTTGGTTCTTTCGAGTTCGTCGACCGCTTTTGATCCTGAGGGCTCTTCTTCAATACGCGTTTCTTCAGAGGCACGAGCGACGTTGCGCACCGGGTGTATCGTGGCTCCGAACGGAGTGAGCAATTGCTTTCTATTCGATGACAATTTTGTGGGATTTCAGCGGGAGGCGAACGGCTTCCAGGTCGCTGAGAAAAGCGCGATGAACTTCATTTTTGTACAGATATACAATTTCAATCCATTTTTCTTCCCCAGGACATGGATCGTAGAACCCTAAAAAGGAAGCCTTGTTGCACTCTGGAGAAATTTTCAATTGGGAGTGATAGACCATGTATTGCAATGCGTCGGTGACGTCAATGATGCACTCTTTTTTGACATCGGTGTCCGTGGTGGGAGGTGCAGTGTATTCGGGAGGTTGGTCGAGGTCATACAGTGGCAGTTGGTCGTAGAAGAAAGTCTGGTCTACATTTTTTAATTGGCCATAAAAGGCCTGCAAGATGACAAGACCCCCTTTTTTCTTCTCCTCCTCCTTCTTCCTATCAATCTCCCTTTGAATCAAATCCAGGTCGATTTTGGCTTGCTCCCTGCTGAGCTGAATTTGCTTTTGCTTCTTCAGTCTCTCGGTTTCCTCTCTTTTTTTCTTTTTTTTAGCTCGTCGCGGTTCCAGCCAAAGGGCCTGCGCCAAAAACGCCAGGAGCAGAGGCAGCGACATGGCCGTGAAACACGAGTAGAGGGTGGGTATTGGGCTGATTGCGATGGGTAAAGAAAGCGTCTGTCCGAACCGAGAGAATCCTAGAGACATATAAACGCCGTGAGGCGCTATCGTAAATCCGAGGTGCAATTTGGATAGCTGGGAGACGGTTCGTTCGTAGTGAGCGACAAGGTGCCAAGTTTGAATCATCATTAGACGTTGAGAGAGCCCGGAAAAACTCGATGATTGAACAACAGAATTACTGGTTGAAGCTTCGAATGCTATCATGGACCTTTCGTTGATGTGCCTAGTCGATCGCGTAGACAAGCTGACCTGATTCCTTTTTAGCCTACAAGAGATGCTCGTGTCCCAAGAAAATTCATTTAATTTTGCCTTAGATTCTTGTTCTTGTCTACTTTTTCCGGTTCGAACAAGTTCTGCCTTTAGCATTGGAGACTTGCCCGAGGTGATGTTGATGGATCCCGTCCAGTGGTCGCTCAGGTAAACGTCAACTCCCGTAGACAAACTGCACCCTCGTTCATCGCCTGACAAGCTCAGTTTTTGAACCGTATTTGCAAATCCGCTGTGACAAGCGGAAAGTTTCCAGGCCAATTGATTCCAGGCCATGTTCACCCCAGCCTTAACCATCAAGCTGTTGAGTACCATGTGGCTTATGGACAAGTGAATGTCTCCCTTTCCCTTGTCCTTTTGAATGATTTTTTGAACCATGATCGTTAAAAATGTTTGGTGGTCTTGAAACGGATACCAGTAGGTTTGTTTCATCGACATGGTCTCCAAGCGAGGATTTCGAAGGGAGCGAGAGACGTCTATCATAGCCGTAGCCGAGCCCACTAAGTTTACGCGCTGCTGAAGGTACGCCAACTTTTGGCGCCTTTGGTATCTTATCACATTATCCATCCAGGATTCGTTGCACTGAGGCCTCTTCGCAAGCTGAAGAGCGGTCATTCGAGACAAAATACTAGAGCCAAATTGATCGTATAACTTGCGCTTCATTGGATCGTTCAAAACCGTATAGGCATCGGTCACTTGCTTAAACCGTCTACTCGCCTCTTGCTTTTGATTCGAATCGTGAAACCTGTCTGGATGAAAGCTACTCGCCAGTTTTCGAAAGGCCTTTTGTATCTCACTAGGAGACGACTTATTTCCAGGCGCATCCAAACATTTCGACCAGTCGCATTTTAACAAAAAAAAAAAAGCCCGGTTAGTAACCACAATAGCGCACGCCGCATTTTCCGCCCAGAAAAGAGCAACAACAACTTATCGACAAAGTGAAAATTTGGCTACCCAACCCACCGCATTGGCCCAGCAACCATTTCGTTTTGGTCTCTATGCATGCTACACTCCGGTCACGTTCTGCTTCATTGTCTCATATCTCCAATTTTAAAATTCTTGTCTCTTCAAGCACTTCTGACTTTCTCTCTTCTCCCCTCCCTTTCACATGCCCTCACTTTATCCGTGTGCTTTTTTCACCATCACTTTTTTTCTAGAACCCTTCGAAAACGAGACGCCAGCCTTCCTCGATCTTTGCTCCTGTCGCCACATCCTCTCTCCCTCACACCACGACTCAACACATATACAAAATACATGCGCAAAATGATTCCCGCACAAGACCAGCATTTCTGATTTTCGTGTAGCAGCTATACACCTTGCCTCCAGTGGCCGTACATTTGGATTTACCCCCAATGTAGCATAGTAATCAACTTCTTCAGGATT
The DNA here is from genome assembly GCF_023897955.1 of Schistocerca gregaria. Classification (NCBI taxonomy): domain Eukaryota; kingdom Metazoa; phylum Arthropoda; class Insecta; order Orthoptera; family Acrididae; genus Schistocerca; species Schistocerca gregaria. The sequence goes on along the minus strand of NW_026062185.1, from coordinate 309,250 downwards.
TTCATGGTCTGAAGACCATTGATCGCTTTTCATGACTAAAAAGCTTTAAAAAAAATAAAATTGTGATCTGTTCCCTTATTTTTTTTTATCTTATAGACGCTTGCTTATTTTATAAAGGTGTTTAATTCGCATTTTTGTATCCTTTTCCGGTCCTCTGCTTATTTTCTCTAGCCCTCACTTCTGTCGCTCATTTACGGCCATTCATTTCTGCCCGAGCTCTCCTCCTTCCCTGGCTATGCTCGGCCAGCACCTTCCAGAGTTCACCTTCGAATGGAAGGAAGGTAAATGATTTATATTTATTCTTTTTTTTTTGACAAAATTTGATTGCATTTTTCTTGTTAGCATCAGACTTGGAATTTATCATTTTTTTATGACCAAGTAAAACTACATCTCTTTCTCCACCTCGGAGTCAGTCCACTTGTTGTCGACCGGCCTTCAAGAATTATGTCCAAAAAACGAGTAGCCTATTTTTATGATAGTATGAAAATTGCCTAATATACAACTTTAATATAGCTTGTATACGTGAACGTGTGTATAGACGTTATGGAAGAGCCTTTGAACCGTAACTGTACATTTTTGCTCTAGTGAACTTGATTCGTCTAATTTAAACTCACTAATATATTGCAAATACCCTTTCTTACTTGTCAAATTGTGACACACTTCAATTCAATGAAATTGCCTTCGTAGATGAGGTGGGAAATTTCTACTATGGGCCGAACCATCCTATGAAGCCGCACAGAATGCGCATGGCACATAATTTAATATTGAATTATGGACTGTATAAAAAAATGTACATTTATGTACGGCGATTTGATAGATGTCAGACTAGGAGCATCCATGTGATCTGTGTGTATATTTCTGCGTGCATTTTACTCTTACGTCAAGCATTGCAATGGCATTACATATAATGGGTACTGAGTAGTAGTTTTACGGCAAATACCTGCGGTAGCATAACTTTCATACATCGAAGGACAAATTTTACGGTTTGTTTTAAAAAGCCGGTCGTACAATCAATGTCAATAAGGCTTTCAATTCGTACATACACACACATATGGATGCACACAACCATATGGTTTATACTGCACGATCTACAGCATAAATTCGCATAGACCCCGTTTTATGAATGCACTAATTAACTACAACAATATCCCATCCTTCGGCAATCTGCTTCACTTTAGCGCCCTACACCCACCCCTCCCAGCGATATCACCATGTTTCACACAGACGATTATATCAATTTCATGCGTACAGCTACTCCAGAAAACTTAGATGAATATCAAGATCAGTTGTCTAGATTTAATATTGGCGAAGATTGTCCTGTTTTTCATGGTCTGTTCCAGTTCTGCCAACTAAGCGCGGGTGGATCCATAGGTGGTGCAATCAAGCTAAACCATCGCGATGCCGACATCGCGATTAACTGGGCTGGTGGTTTGCATCATGCTAAGAAGGCAGAAGCATCCGGGTTTTGTTATGTAAACGATATTGTGCTAGGGATTCTAGAGCTTTTGAAACATCACAAGCGTGTTTTGTATGTAGATATTGACGTCCATCATGGCGACGGAGTCGAAGAAGCGTTTTACACTACCAATCGTGTAATGACTGTTTCCTTTCATAAATTTGGTGAATTCTTTCCAGGGACCGGTGATATTAAAGACATCGGTTCCGGACTTGGAAAATATCATTCATTAAATTTTCCACTTTTGGACGGTATCGAGGACATTTCCTATGAAACGATTTTCAAGCCAATCATGCAGACGGTTATGGACCGATTCAGACCAGAAGCCATCTGCGTGCAGTGTGGCGCTGATAGCCTAACTGGAGATCGCCTTGGCTGCTTCAATCTGACACTTCATGGACATGCTATGTGTATTTCATTTCTGAAATCTTTCGGATTACCCATGTTGGTATTAGGCGGCGGTGGGTACACTATAAGAAACGTCGCGCGCTGCTGGACCTATGAAACTAGTGTTCTTCTAGATACTGAGATTTCAGATAAGCTTCCTTACAACGATTATCTCGAATATTATGGACCTGACTATCGTCTGCACATTGATCCCAGTAACATGCCCAATAAAAATACAAGAGGATATTTGGAGAAGAATATGTCTGAACTATTGGAGAACCTAAAAAACATGGAACACGTTCCAAGTGTGCAGCAACAAGAAATTCCTGAAGACCATCCTGATATCTTTCAAGAGGAAGAAGACGATGACGAATGGGATCCAGACGTTCGACCCTCCAAAAATCCAATACCTGATGGGGAGTTGTCACATAGCAATGATGATCAAGAACGAAGAAATCAAATGTGTTGGTATGAAACAGAACAAGAGAAAGATGATTTTTATCATCCTCCTGCCTCAACAAAAATCACAGAAAAAGGTTAACTATATATTTAACTGAATATATTTTTAATTTGTATATCTCGTTGATCCTATATTTATTCTTTTATTTGTTACTTTTCAACGCTATATTTTCTCTACTCAGCGATGATAATGGTCTTCCCTTCGGTCATACTCTCTACTATATCTATCATCATATCCATATTCATCATCACGCATATCGCACCGATGAAAGTGCATATCATCACGGTGTCCATAGGGCTCTATTCGATCCCTACCGGACCTAAAACGCGGAGGTGTTGGTCTGTATATACGTGCGTTAATGTATTTGAGAATCAGCTGGTTAAATCCTACCTTAAAAGGACGTACGATCTACGACAACCTTGAACACAATACGAGGTTTGTCGTCTTCTATCATAATATCCTGGTGATGGTGACCGGCGATGTCTCGGTGATGGTGATCGACGGTCATACCTACTACCGTGATCTCTAGACATACTGTGTCTCATGTCCCTTTGAATTTACACGCACAAATTCAAATAACAAAATTGTAGCAACAAATTTTATAGCTTGTCAATACTATCTCTGATTTATGATTGTCACTTTTGAAGCAAAAACGTTTATTTCACATACCTAACTAGATACCGCCTGCGCCCTGACCATGGACTGCGATCTGAATACTCAACTATGATTTGTCTTCCTCCAAGCTGTAACATACAACATACACGTACAAGCATGATGAATTTTTGACGTTGTATCAATATATACAGTATATATTTACGTGACAGTTTGCAGAGCGCCCAGGTTTTGATGCAAAATGGAATGTCAGGTCGGACTGAATATTTGAAGAACGATTTGCGTTGTTTGTGAGAAGTAGAAGCTTCAACGTTTAACTGTTGAGAAGACCCTTAAGCTGGCAGAAGACAAGATGAAACGCCTCTGTGAAACAACTTAAAATCTCGGCTCGCTTGATCACAGTTTAGGATAGAAGCGACATAACTAACGATAAAAACAAGTCTATAGAGGCAAATAGAACGTCTCAGGCTGTTACAGAAAAGGCCCTATCATCCTTTTTTTTGTTTTTTTCAAACAAGTAACGGATACGGGTGATACAGACGAATTCAAAAGAGCTGTACTGATGAAGAAGGTTGGGTAATAAAAGTTGAAATGGCATGATTGTTGAGTCTTTCTCTCAAATCAAATGATTCTTGTCAATGTCATTTTTTGTAAATCGTCAACCGTTTTCGATGTATCAAGATGCAAAAGAGATGAACATGTAATAGGAAAAAAGAGTGACCGATACTGTAAACCCCTCATGTAGAAAGAGATTTACAAGAGATTGTCGTATATGCGCCGTACGTACAGTTGAACCATGCAGAGCATTTAAAGCCCTTTCAGCTTCTTCTGTTGTATTAAAATGAACAAAGCAGTAGTTTTTGTTGATCTGCAGTTGTTTCACCATTCCATATTTTCCAAATTCATCGCGTAAAGTTTGTTCCGTGCTAGTTTCTGTTTAGAGTTTTGAGGTTAAAAAAGCAAAGTTTGTATGTAAGAATAGGTTCACAACTTCTGGTTAACAAGTGATTCAAAAGTCTTTGGTTTATCAATATAGCGTACGCGGATCGAAGTTAACAACAAAAAGTGTATTATTCGGTGTCAAAGAGCGCTCCCGTCTTGCTTGTTCACGTCGCTTTACGGCCCCATTCCCTTTGGCAGGTTCAAATTTGAGTACGTGTCCTCCCATTTCTAAACCCTTTAAATCCACACATGCTGAGTCTAGCGCCTCTTGGCTACTCATATGAACGAATGCAAATCCATCCTTTTCATCTACAAATCCAATTGGTTAATTAGCCAAAGTTTTATTGGCATAGAAAATTTGACAGTCAGATCAGTACAGTACACACGAGAAATGAAAAAGTGTAAAACGGGCTGAGATAAAAAAAAGCGTGACGACCGGTTCTGGTTAAAAACTGTCAAGGCAAGTCTTGTACGAATTCAAGTTGAACAACTGCCAATCTAAGCCACAGATAAATAAAAAACTATCGTTTTTCACTGGTAATAATGAAAAGTTTTTATTCGTACCAATTTGGCCAGCCTCGATGTTTTTCTTTAAAAATAACTGACGAATACTATCGGCTGAAATACCGTGCGGTAAATTACCAACATAGAGGACGAAGTCGCTAGCCTCACTCATACTCAAGTGGATTAAAAAAATAATGAGATTAATCCAGTCTTGAAGTCTTGTGTAGAGTTTTTGGGCGGCTCTATGTGTACATTGCAGATAAAAGATAAAAACTTTTTTCAAATTCGAATATTGTAATTTCTTAATTGACGAATACTTACCGTTTTGCGTTTATGGCCTCATCACTTGGTTTGAAAATGCGTGAAGTTTTGAGAACACGGTAGGTAAATTTTTGAGTATCCAAGGATAGGTACTGGCTAGTAAAGACATTTACGTAGCAGAGTGTTTATAATGTTTTTATTATATATCTCAATATATCCATTGACATTGTTGATTAATTTAATACTCATATATTGTTTCAATGAGTGGCGCTTGTTTTTGCCTGGTCTATTTATTTTTTAGATTTTCAAATCCGCGTCGAGCCAAAAACAGCAAACCCATTTTTTACATTATACCTGACCCCTTGTATTAAAAATTATTTAGCCTTTCTTATTTGCTTGGGTCTGACCAAGATAGACTCTCTATTGAAGAGCCAAATGCATATCTTGATCCCACCGTCGATCAAAGCATTTTATATTTGGATATGGCAAAATGGTTTCCCAACTCTCTTCAGTTGCTACCGAATGTTACTAGCTATTGCTTAAAAGAAAGTCAACCGTCTAAGGATTCAATTTTTCCAGATGCTGAGATGAAGCGTTTAACTCAGTTTTTAAAAAAAGATCGAACTGTAGGTATTGAACATCAGGCAGCGATGCCACCTCCACCGAGAGTTTCTCAACTTAGAAAAGAGGCGGCTAAAAAACGTGCTATGACAGCAGGAAAAGATTGGTATAATTTAAGTCAGCCAGTCATGACAGAAGAGTTGAAACAAGAACTTGCAATTGCAGAAATGGCACATTATGCTGATCCTAAAAGAATGAAAAAGGCGAATGCCAAATACAGTGGCAGCAAATTCTTTGAAGTGGGCACAGTCGTTGCACCAGCCTCTGATTTTTACAGTGATCCAGTGTCCAGCTCGAGCAGTGGAGTACCCAAATCAAAATCAACATTGGGATTTGCGGATACAATTTTACATGATCAAGAATCGAGGCAATTTATCAAGCGTAAGCTGCGGCAATTGCGTGAAAAGAAAGCCAAAAATTGGCGATTACAACCATGGCAAAAAAAGCATTAGTTTTTTATGCACGCCCTGAGATGGACATTACTTTGACAATCACAGTGGAAGCAACTAAACTAAGTTCAAAGTTCGACAGAGGACAGCCAACGGTAGGCAAATTTTGAAGAGCTTGAAACAAGCTACTCTTTTAATAGCCCAAAATGTAATTTTATAGACATTTTTCGTGCTGCTTTGAGAAACGTCAGTTTCGCGAAATACAATATCCGGCGGTATATTATCGCTTCATTTGCCAAGCAGGCTCAAACGCATTTGAAAAGTATCAACTTAGCTATGCTTTATCTTAGATTCCACACAACTCATAGACAATGTGAATGAATTTGTTTTGCGCCAGCTTTTTTCGACATCTTGCATTTGTATTCCTATTAAGTCAATATTATTTGTTTTTTTCTAAGGCTTAATCGGACAATGTCTAGACATTAGGGCTATAATTTTTTTGATTTCGTGATCTTTTTTATGTCCATAGCCCAGCTTATTCCTCCCTATTGTTCTCTGATTTGAGATTCATTTACAGCTGTCTTTGTTCTATAAATTTACAACGGCCCTTTTAAAATTCATTTAATTTGACATAATGTTATTTATTTGGTCAAATTAAACGACATATCATTTATTTTGGAATAGCCTCTATTATAAGTACGCCTATTTAAACGTGTGTATAGTTTCATCTTGCAAATTGACACATTTCCAACTTTTTTGTTTTTCTAGTCTATTTGTCGTTTTAAAATAAATCAGTTCAATGTTTATACACGTGCATATGTCTGCCTTTATTCTTGTCAACTGGTGCACGTTTTCTCCTATTTTCGCTTATTGTACGATCGATTTTTTATAAACACGTAACTATATTTCCACATTTTTTTATATTCGGCCTTTCCGTCAATGTTTAAAGAGTCCTCGTTCATAATACTCTAACTCAGTACTAAAGATTGTTGCTTTTGAACCCTTCTCCAGCTTTTCGTAACTAATAGAGACCTGTGAAAATGAACTATTTGGACAGCAAAGAAACCGAATTAGAATTTGTGTCAATCTGCTCTAGGCCAACATATGTTCCTCCATATAACAACTTGAACGTACTGGCTCAAATTGACAGGCGAAAGGTTGTAATAGACGAAGTCTATCGCATTGTTGCGACCATTCAAATGAATTTAAGATGGGCGCATGGATTATATAGGGTATGTTAGATTGAATTTGCTCAGAAGCACAATTCAATGTGCCAAATAAGCGAAGCACGTAAAATCCACTTTTATGAGATAGCTTGTTGTTGATTCTGCTCTGGTCTACAATAACTTTATAAAATACCCTCCAACTTAGAACTTTGATTTGTCTTCAGACCCCCTTCTGTCGGGCCTTATCGAATTGCCGCAAAAGCTAGAGGTTACGCCTTATTTATGTATGCATATGTGTTCAAAATATAGACACCGAATAACATTGTTCTGATTTTTATCATTTTATACGCTTTGCAATTACGTTTACAAGCTTCTCCACAACTTTTGCCAAACAGCTTTTTACCTCCTTTCCTTGCCCTACTTGACCCAAAGAATGCTAATGGCCTCCTTATCTATGCCTCGCTTTGCTCTCTATACAAATTTCTTCAGTATGATTTTTTTATATTCGAAAATCATCTCGAATCAACTAATTCTCTTCAAAAAATTTTGTTATCAGTTTTGAATTGCAACCCTAAGGCAGCTGACCCAGAAATAGAAGAATTGATCTCATTGAAGATTCTTAGTATTTTTACAAAGTGTATTCAACATGATGCTGCTCTGCTTTTTCCCAATAGCATACCTTGCGATATGGCCAAGTTATGCCTTAAAATCAGTATTCAGAATCCTACGCCTCATCTATTACACAAGTTGGCAGAAGAAACCTTGAAGGAACTTATCAAGTTTGTGCTTTTAACGTTTGACTCGCCCAGGAAACTGTATTTAATGAAGCTATATTCATCCTCTATCATCAAAGACAAAGACAAAAAAGGCGTCCCATTAAATAAAGAGGCAGAGAAAAATGATCAAGTTACTCAAAAAACAAGCAACTTAAAAAACGAAGAAGATAGTAATTTTCGGAAAGACGAAGTCGATTATCTAAGTACTGCAACGCGTCAATCACTATCTTTCAATATAGATGTAAACTCCGCCGTTCCAAGATTCGATGGCGATCCGTCTGCTACTTCAGACAACATAGCTATTACGAGTCCTTCTTCACCAATCTTTTCTAAATCCCCATCCACTCTGGGTGACTCTACTGATAAATATCTTTCTGATTCCAAAGATACTCAATCCACTCGAGCTGAATGTGCTAATGACATTTCAAATTTAAGCATTCAACCTTCACAACCTCTGGACCCTAACCTTGAAATACAGCCCGATGTCACATGCGCTATTGAATTAGTGAAATTTTCATATTCCCTGATTAAGCCAAGCAATTTCACGTATTCAAACGTCATGTATCATATCGGACTTAGCCTGATCAAGTTAATTTTGGAAATTCGTATTAGTATTTTTTATTTTCATCCTAAGCTAACAGAACTCATTGAAAACGAATTGAATCGGTATCTCATTCAAGTGCTCAAACACCCTGACATTTCTCTATCGAATTATGTCCTTACCTTGCATGTTAGCGGGCATTTATTTGGAGAATTTCGTCGTCTCTTTTGCTTTCAACACGAGCTTTTTTTAATGACTTTACTAAATACGTTCTCAGACCATTTTTCTTCTACTAATTATGGCCAGACTCATCCAGAACGTCTAGAACTTATATTGGAGGTAATTGTGAAATTGTGCAAACAGCCACATTATTTGACGGACCTCTTCATACTCTACGACTGTAAACTCTATGGAAACGATCTCCTATCAAAGCTTATCTCGTTTTTTTTCCAGTTGTCTGTTTTTCCTTCTACTGATACACCCGGCCTCATTCACTACCGTAGAGTACTGTCCGATCTGGCATTTGAGGGATTATTGAGCATTTTGAATCTTTTAGGCTCCCGTGCCCAAATGGTTAAAGTGTCTACGCATTTGTGTGATTATTCCATATTTTTGCCTTGCATGGCTGTCCATCGCCAACTTAAAAAGCATCTCATTATTGGAACTCAACTCTTCAACAAAAAGCCTGACACTGGTTTGGCATACCTGCAAAAGCACCACGTTCTGCCCACTCCTCTTACTCCTAAGTTTGTGGCCCAATTTGTTAGGGAAAATATCTGTTTGGATAAGAAGCAAATAGGCCTGTATTTTAGTCTTCGTGATTCATTTCATGTCCAGGTCCTGCGTGAGTATTGTCAACTTTTTGACATTACTGGCCAGTCTTTTATCGATTGCTTTCGTGAATTTTTAGAGAGTTTTCTTTTACCTGGAGAAGCTCCCATTATAGAAAATATCATTGACGTTTGGTCGATTCAGTATCTCAAGAAAGAACCACATCCGTTCAAGTCGCAGGACGCCTGCTTTTTACTTTGCATGTCCGTCATCATGTTGAATGTCGATATGTACAATCCGCTTATGAAAAATTACCGTCATATATCGGTCGAGCAATATGTTAATAATTTGAAGGGGCAGAATGGTCCCGAAGGCGATGACTTTCCATTGGAACTACTTCATTCGATCTACAAATCGATTCGCGAAGCAGAAATCAATTTGTCTAACATGCTAGTTGACGTGGATTTGGACAATCACCCTCGCACATGGAAGGCGTTATCTAAGGCGCAACGACACCAACAACGTTTTTTTTCAGAATGGCAGGCTGCGCAGTTGGAGGCTGCATCGTGCGGTGTCTACGATATTATTTTATTTGATTATTTGTGGCGCCCTTTCATTGCAGCATTTAGATCTGTTTTCAACCTCCAATCTGATCAGGAAAGACTCGATCGATTTGCCCGAGCTTGCTATACCTATGGGTGTCTCGCTGTACATAATCGCCACACGGACGCGTTCAACTATTTGATTGAATCTTTAGTTTTTTTGACAAGAATACTGGATTTTGATATACATAATGGTCGAAGATATATGAACTGCTTTTTGCGCGATCGACGAATGCAAATGGCTACATTCGTTTTGTTTGGTTTGGGGTGTCAATACATAGATGAACTCCGAAGGGCTTGGAAGCCCCTTATCGCCTGTTTACTAAGGCTGCATGTCTGGCGCATCTCGCCGATTATATTCGATTTTGAGCAGGAGGGCTACTTCAAGATAGGTAAAATGCCTTACAAGTCGAACGTGTCTACAGAATTGGGAAACAGGGTCCGCGGACTACCCATTTTTTCCATTGTGTCGAATTTGTGGAACTGGGGAGGGACGAGCAGTGGCGAGAAAGTGGGCAAATGGAGTCGTGAGCAAGGAAATCTTCAAATGCAATGCAGGGAAATTCTTGCGTCGTGTCGATTACTTGACATTATAAGTTCTTGCGCAACCGTGAAATTGGAATCCTTAGATTCCCTGCTAAGGGTCTCGATGGAGGGAACGTTACACGGATTGAATAAAGAGAAGAAGGTTGCTGGTGCGGATGATAAACGGTCCAGTATCGAGAAGGCGGATTCTGAAAGAACGGAAGAGATTAAAGCGAATGTCGAATCTCTAGAAAAGGGACAGAATGCCAGAAATCAGAAGGACACTGAAAAAGAGGCTTTAGATCGAAGTTCGGGGCAGAGAGAAGCAAGCAAAACTGGATCTTTGTCGGATAAATCACCGGTGTACAGATTGGATGCGGACGCAGACTCGACCATGACGGACAATGAGAGAAAAGAAGAGGCAGCTCATAATAGCGACCAAGCGATGGACAACAAGGTTGAGGGACAAGTGATCGAGCAAGAGAGCGGAGTATTTGAAGCCATCGATATGAATTCCAACGAGTGTGAGAACGAGTCTTCCTTCCATATTGATTCGAAGAATCAATCCCTCAATGATTCTTCTGGTGAAAATCCCAAAGGCACTTTTTTCTTCAATTTTCCTCATAAACTGTATTCTTCATTTTTTTTCAAGTTTGGCTTATACCCTCAATCATCTTCTGTTTCATCACCTGACAGTCTCTCTGCTTTAAAGCTGATTTCTGATTCGTCAGCTCTTTCCGATTCTTACTCTTACCCTAGTAAATCTTCAAACTCCTTTTTGGCGGCTTCGCCTATCCTTGCTTCCAAAACTTCGATAAAGAGATACGACGAGACGTCACAATCTAGCGCCTTTTTTTACCTCGACCTTTTAACACATTTGACGCTGTTAAACGCCCATCGATTTGAACAAATTTGGCCTAAAATTTCCAGCCACGTTTCGACGCTTCTGACTTACGCCCATCCAAATCCTATCCTGGAATATGCCATTTTCCACTTTTTGTTTATTTTCGACAAAATATTTCCAGTGCTTGTCCACAAGCGTCATTTGGTCTCCGCGGGCAACGCCCAAATCCCTCCTCACCAGTCCACGGCTACTGTTCTAACTCAGTTTATCCAGACTCACTTCAGCCCCCAGCTGGAATGGACGCACTTTTATGCACCGAAGCTCAGTTGTGCAGCCAAGGCCATTTTCTCCCGACATGTGCCTATTTTGAAATCCGAAAGGGCAGGGCCCGAAGAGTGGGAGTCGCTGCTGAAGACCGTATTCACGCTTACAATGTACACTCCGGAGATGATCGAAGAGTTCGTGGACTTGGTGAACGAATTGCTGATCAGTTCGGAAGACGTGGGGGCAGAGGAACCACAGTATGAGACGGACAGCGGAGGTAAGAAAGAAGGACACGAAGAAAAAACACATAATACAAAAGAGACGGCAAAAACCACCCTTCATACTACAGAAAATGAGGGCACAGAAAATACAACACCAACTAAAGGTCAATCACCAAAAGAAGACAAGGACGCAAATACTGGTAACACTACAAACGATGCATGCCAATTCCCCTGTCCTTTAGCTTCTCCACCTCCCCTATCTCTCGCTTCATACTCTTCTCGTACTCTTCTCTGTCCGGAAAATATACCCAGCTTATTTCACATACTGGTATCCATCACATCTTATTTTCCAACCACCCTCGATTTAAGTCTCAAAGCCATTGATACTCTTCAAGCCTTTATTCAAAAACTTCCCGATGTTTTACTGAATACCTCCTCCGCGCCTGACGACTGCCAACAGGAACAGGTCGAAAAATATTTGTTTGAATTCTTTAAGGTTATGATTCACATAATTGCTCAAGACACGCGAACTATCGTCCGCCAGCACACGCTGGCTCAGTTGCAAAAATATCTACTCAGTTCCAATGTAGATTTTCTAACAACTCCCAAGCTCCTGACTCTGTTCGACGTAGTCATTTTTCCCCTCATCGAAATCATCATCGAATATCCAAATAAAAAAGAAAAACATCCATGTCCTCCTGTCAACTTTGAAGAAACTGAAGAAACTCACCTACGAGTCTTTTCAATTTTGTGCAAGACCTTCTTGAAGAGCATCAATAAGTTCCAATCTAGGGACTTACTAAATCTCTGGCTTCGAATGCTTCATTACTTTGAACAATGCGTCAAGCAGGGCCGGAACGAAGTCCTAGAAGAAGCTACCCTCGAGTCGATCAAAAACATTCTCTTCGTTCTCTCTTGCTCTGGTATTCTCGTTCCGCCCTCCTCTCACATCGATTCTCAAGATACGGCCCATTTCCAGCTAAACAACGAGCTCTGGGAGAAAACATGGCAATTGATGAATCAGTTTGCTCCTTCCCTGAAAGCATCCTACGAATCCGAATTTTGCGAAAAACACGCCGTTGTCAATGCTTGAAGGCGTATAGAACTGTATCGAGGGACAAACTATACCATTCCAACTGCCAAACACAGAACGTATGCGTACATTTTTTTTTTGTTAAATAATACTCTAGGTAAGCAGTCAACCTGGAATACGTGGCTCCGTCTGCCTCGCAGCCTCCACGCTTCAACAAACTATCCACCTGTCAAAACAGCATCAGCCGCATTTTCATTGAAAAACCTACCTTCTCGAGAGAAAAACATGCATAACTCCAAATAAAAGGCTATTAAGCGCTTTTATGTTATATCGTATTTTTTGAGTAACACAATAGGGGCTATGCACTATATAATAATATACCTTGCGTAAGAATACACGCATGTATATCAACCTCCATCGGTCAAGGAGAAGAAACGGTCAATTCATCATGTTAATTCTTAATCTTTTTATTTATGTCCATAATACAACTACGCCCCTATACGCCGCCTCATTCTTCTACTAAAATTGTTCTTTCAACTCCTCGGTTAAACTTAGACCTTTCCTCTCTAACTGACCTTAATGGTGTATGGTCAATCGTGCTTCTTTCTTCCTTCGTCTCTGTCTCTTCTGTACTTGCTTTAACTACTTCTGGTTCAAACTTTTTGCGTAACACTGACGTTTTCTTGGGAGATTTCGCTTTCGCGACATCTGTGTCTTCCACTTTTTTTACATTCTTCCTGTCTTGTGTACGCTTGTACAAGGGGTTGACTCGAGCTTGCTTTATATCTCGCTTCGTGTCCATGAATTCAATTGGTGCTTTCGTTGCTTCATCAACTTTAGAATTTATTCTGCTTTGGGTCAGTTCAACCAATTTTTTGACACTTGGAGATTCCGTCTGAACTTCTGTCTCTTCCTGACAAGATTCTGTTGTTTTTGCTTCATGTTTTGCCGATTTTAGCTGGAAATTTTGAGGAATTTTTACTGGGACCGGTAAAGGGCCCTCATATTGATGTCTTTTCAGCAGCGAAGAACCGGTAGTATCACTCGATACTGAATCACTTTCAGCCCTGACAGGAATGGGACGCAGATCTAATTGAAAGCAATACTGCCAAATTAGATGATCATGATATTTGAGGAATTTTGAGACAACAACTGCATACGCATCAACGTACGGTGTGGTACAAGAATCTTAGACATGGAGTATATCTGGTGGCCAGCGATAGGAGAAACTGGAGGTCACTAAACAATCTAAAAGAGAAATAGGGCGCATCATGAAGCCAATTTATTTCTGGAAATCTGAAGGAATTTTACAAAAAACGAGTAAACAGACGTTAAAATTTCCAACTACTTAAAAAATGAGGAATTAAAAAACGGTAATTTTCCATTTGCACTGAACAACGGGTACGTTCTGATGTCTGGTACGAATTCTCGAGCTATGTCAAAAAATTTTATGCTATACTTTGAGTCTAAATATAGAGCAATTCCTGAATTTTTATACCGCTTGCTTCAATAAACAAAAATGGACATCTTTCAAACTGTTCGGTTTTTGACAGTCCCGGCATCATCTGTGCTATGAAGTTCGAAACGAAAATTAACGGAATTGAGCCTATTTTTGGTTATTATTTTATTCTTGCTCAATGTCGTCGGAGTCGGGGTCATCATCGAAAAGAGCGATTTGCTCTTTTGAGTCTGTATCGATGGGAATTCGGCGTTCCCATTCTAAAATGCTTGGATATTCCGGTTTTAACTGGTTTTCCATTTGGCGTTCTTCTATTTTCTGGAATGGTCCAACAGTGCTGCTTTCCAAACAAAATGCGTCTTGGAAGACAAATCCAGAATGGTCTTGACTGAGGTTCAGATTGGTTGCTGTAGTATCGTTCCTTGCACCACCTGCCTGATAACTACGGTGATTGGAGTCAAAGACTAACGGTTTTTGAGTATTCAGCTCCTCTTTTTCATCTATTTCAGTCACCTCACTTTCAAACAGTTCGCTGTCTTGCTTCAACTCATTGCTCTGATATCCTTCATCCGACTGAAATGCACATTCCATTTTTTCATCCGGGCGGTCCTTTCTGTCTGTTTTAGACCGCAAGTCTACGCTTCTATATTTCGCTTGTGTTTGATTATCCCAAACATCAGCAGGTATCCTCATAGAACTCACCTGCTGACACTGCGCAGCGCATGGGGGGACTCTTGGTATTCGAGGGTGAGCGATATGACTATACACACACAGTGCATACATACTATACTGAACGACTTCAGAATCTTGATCCTTCAGTCCTGCCTGAAAATATTCGACAGCGTAATTGGCTATTGAAGACTGAAATATATTGGCCGACATGATAGATGCCAATAACGTTCTATACATGGCCAAGCGAAAAGATTTGAATTTGAAGTAAGAATATAGTCTCGCCGATTGAGCACCTAAACCCCTTCTAATTGCTGGTGACGCAAATCTCTCCCTTCCGCTATCGTTCAATGTGTCACACGATTTCGGCCATTGAATAAGTGACGCCCTATAGTAGTATCCAAAAAACAGACCTAGTAGCGTCGTATCGATTTTTTCACGTATTTTCGAATCTAACTGCGTCCCCTGTGTACTCAAAATAACCTCTAACGTTTCTAAAGAAACCAAAATCAACTCTAAGTCGTAATCCGACTGATGTTGGTACGAAGTACCAGATGCATCGGCCGACGTTACTTGACATTCTTTTAGCTCTGCCTCATCTTCTGTGGAAAGGCTGTCTTCGCTCAAAAGCGCAAATTTCTCATTTTTCGGTACACTTCCACTCATCCAGGCCCTTAATTTTTCTTCTGTCGAATTACTCGAAAGCGGTTGCTCCTCTTTTCTCCTAACTGATAGGTCGCGCAAGATATGTTGTGCCGTTACCTGTGCCAAGTGCCATACTCCAGAAGTCAAATATAGAGTAGCTGCCTTTACAACCTTGTACTGAACTATTTTGGTTTGACTGCTCATCAAGGGCGTCGCTGGATTCCTCCTTCTGGATAAAGCCATCTCGCGAATCATCCATTCACTCACCTCATTTATGTACGGATACAGGCCCTCTCTGGCTACCTCAGTTATCCCCATCATCAAGCGGTACGCTTCGCAGTGCAGCCTCGATACGCTCTCAAATAGCTGTAGTCTATTTAGACCCTGCACCAGAAACAAAGAAAGAGTCGATCCGTCTAGCATACACAAACGTTGAATCAACACCCACAAACTGGAAAACGGTAAATGAATCCCAAAGGGCTGTGAGTGTGTTATCACAGACACTAACATACTCACGATCAAAGATATTTTGTCTACAGAATTTTTTGTTGTGTTCATGATTGCGTTCCTCTCTTCGTCACCTCCTAGATGATTCGATTCACTTCCATACCATACATCTTTCACCATGGATATTCTTTCAACATCCAACATGTCTTTCAACTGTGAATACCACGCCTCCTTCTCCTCCTGGTACCCAATGTATAATTTTTCGAGTTCTTCGTGAATTCCTACAATCAAATGCTGCACGATCCCTTCCCACATCAACTCGGAATCCACTATGTATGGTACGCATTTTACGATTATATCTAAATATGCCTGCGTCTCAAATTCTGAATAGAAAAGCTTCGGTTGAAACGAATTATCTGTAAACGACAATACATTCCTAGACAACATCAGCAACAACCGAAACAAGCGCTCAGACGGAAGTCTTGTACTCTTGTGCAACAACGCCAGTAGCCGATAGAGTGATACCAAAATATTCATGTCGAGGCGAGACGTCGGGCGTGCTTCCAAAATTTTGAGGACGTTTATCAACACAGAATGAGGATAAACGTCCCTCGTGAGGATTTGACGATCAAATGAATACCTTTCACCAATGAGGACAAGCTCAGTACAACAAAGGCATGCTGCGCCCAGCACATAAATTTCCTCTTGTTTCTTCCAAAATGCCATGTACGCAAAAAATATACAGGTCAATTAAAAGACTGGATCTCTAAATCAAGCAAGGTGGACACCATATTTTTCGCTCAACACGATACATCGGACCGACACAGAACACATTACTATTTTTGCTCTTTGATCTGAGGAAAAAAAAAGAGCAAAACAACAAACCGTCGTGTGTATATGATATTCAGCGCTTCTGTGCGTCCTTTTCCTTGATGCGCAAACATCAATCTAATAGTACCAAAATGTGACGGAATTAATACAATTCAAGTAAATACATCAGACTTCTCTAACCAATCTTACAAGGATAGCACAATCAACCTATCTGAAAATATCTAGAACTATTTCCACGGCTTTTCTGTGAACCACTGATGACAATACAATTAACCCAGATAAATGCATATTGGTGAGGCGGTCTGAATCATTCTCTTGTTTGAGAAACACTACCGCAACGCAACTTGCATTGTTCTCATGATGTACCTACTTCACTAAATATTTTGCTCAATTTGTCACTCCATATTTGCTGGTGCTGCCTCGCGAATTGATACGTTGATGCGGATATAACCAATTTTAGCCATAACAAGCTCGCCGTTCGATCGCAGCTCCTCTCTCCTCCACTCTTGTTTTCGGCTACTTCCAACAGCCTGTCAGCCCACTTGTTGATCAACTTTTGGGCATGTTGCCTCACCGTAACTTCTCCTTCCTCCGACAGTGTAATTGCCTTCGATAAAAGCGAATTTTCACTCAATACTTTCAGGCAACATTTTGCCTCTGGAGAGGTCAAATCGCATGGTTCTGACTTTAAATGGGCTAAGTATACTTTACTCAAAACATCCAGAATGTCCATCCAATTAACAAGCCGTAGATACTACCAAAAACTAACCGAATTGAACCCCGAAAAATTTTTTAAATGTAAACTGTTTAGATATATTGTATACGCGCTTTATGCCTATGTTTGTCTAAATGGAACTTGTATTCCCTTGGGCTATCTCTATCATTGTGATTCAACATGTTGGGATTGATGCTATCGAGCAACACAAGCATTGATAAGCACGCTCTCTGACGATAAATGCTTTTATAGCCGGGTATTTAGTGTATTCTGTAATTCACTACTATTTACCCTACGCATAAAAATAAGCTGTTATTGAGATACCCTTTCAGTCGTTAAAGCAGTATTCAAAAAAAAAAATTTCGCATACAGCTCCTAGCGACCAACTTAGCTTCTCTACCTAGTGTACTCCTCACATAATTACTGGTTTATATTGTTTCCCCCTCCAAAATCAAATGAAGTGGGGCTAATTTTGTGTATAATCGTACTTTTGTCATTTCGAAATTAGATCCATTAAATATTATGATACCCTATGCTTTTGCTAAACAAACTTCTCTTTTTTTTAATGGCATGGGCCCTATAGTTTAGTGGAAGAATTCGAACTTCGGGTGTTCGAGGCGCGGGTTCGATTCTCGCTGGGGCCAACCTCTTTTTTTAATTATATTTTTTATTTTTTGAGCATCAACTGTTTTAAACTCGGAAAATAGAATTCATGTATATATTTGATGTATTGTTGAAACTGAATATTAGGCATTCCCGGCAGAGGAGGAGGACGCGGCGGATAGATTTCGCACGAGTGTCCATCACCTTCTTCCAGAATTAGGTGATCTTGTGAAAACAAGGTTGATGAGTCATTGTTATTTAAACCGTGCTCACTCCCAGTATCGTGGCAATCCTTTTTTTGTCTTTTCTTTTTTGTCTTTTCTTTTTCGAGAATTGGTTCAGTGTCAATTAGATCCGATTTTGCATTTTGCTTTATGATTTCAAGCTTCCTAGACTGCTTCTTTTCTTGTTCACTTGACAGATCGTAGTAATAGAACTCAGCTGGAATTACCTTTGGTAAATATTCAATTACACATTGATAATGTGAGGCAAATTGATCTAAAAATTTTTTTTCTTCAACTGATACAAGATTGATGGCCACTCCGTACGTTCCAAATCTGCCGGTTCTACCTATTCTATGTAAGTATGTTTCAGCATCTATTGGCATGTCCATGTTGATAACTAGATTAATTCGCTCAATATCAACACCACGAGATATAAGATCTGTAGACACTAAAATTCGAATTCGAAATTCTCTCAATTTTGTCATTATATCACATCGTTCTTTTTGTCTGAAATATCCGGAAATGAACGACGTTGGCCATCCCATAGAATTGAGCTGCTCTGTTAGCCATTTACTTCTTATTTTGTGATTGCAAAATATTATACATTGATGAAACGAAATTTGTGCCAGAATTTCTACCAATTTTTTAGTTTTGCAATAAAACACAGACGAATGGTTGGCATTGACATCTGACGAGTCCTTGTCGAATTCAATAATTTCATAGTACTGCCTGACTCCCTCTAGGATAGGTCTTGTTGGAGTGGTCAAAATTATTTCAGGATGATTCATTAAAGAAGAAATTCTATCAATCATTGCCTGCGCATAGGTGGCCGAGAAGGCCATGAACTGTTTTTTAGGTGGCAAAGCTTCAAGAATAGCCATAGTTGTTTTTTCCAGCGATTCGGCTTCGAAAATTTTGTCGGCTTCGTCGACAATCAACAGTTTAATATGTTGTGTGTCTAAGTGCCCATACTTAATCAATTGTTTTATTCTTCCAACTGTACCGACGACCACATTACAGGGACTCAATTTTTGAATGTCTTTGGCAAACGGCATACCACCAATAAATACCTGTGCCAAAAGGCCATTTATTTGCTTTCCAAGCTTCATAATCATAGAGTGAATTTGTAGGGCAATTTCTCTGGTCGGAGTGAGAATCATAACCTGGGGACAAAGCAATTTAGGCTGCAATATTTCTAGAGCAATAACCAGAAATACGGTAGTCTTTCCAGTCCCATTCTTTGCTTGAATGATCAAATCTAGATGATTGTGATAATTGATGTTGTAATGATAATTTCAGTGCTAACGTCACAAAAACTAGATATCAGGCAGTAAAAGCAAGGCTAGTTGCCATGTAAAAATCAAGTAAAATAAAAGAAGTGTATTTTACGAAAACATAGTGCACTATTCTACACACCAACACCTGATCGCGCAATAGGGATAGCTCTAATTTGAATAGGGGATGGCTTGGTGAAACCAGAATTGCGCAAGCCATCTAGTACTGGCTCTGATAATAATAAATCGTCAAATCTAATGCGTTCATCGGTAATGACATCCGACGTTCTTAAACGCATGGCTGGGCCAGTGCTAACTCTGGCATATATAACTCTCTTTAAAATATCACAGATTATTTGAGGTAAAAATTATGTGCTCTCGAAGTACATTTGTCTTTATTCAGACATCAAAGCACTTACAGATTATTTTTCTTTGTCTATAACGTTATAAACCAATAAGAAATGAATGTTATGTCTGTGAATTAGTATTATTAAATCCTCATTATGTTTATATTTGGCTCGCTTTGCATCAAAATCAAAATTTATTTTTTAGCTTGGTGCCTCAATAATGCCATTATACCTCTCTGCACGATCTGGATGCCTAAAACGTGCCTTTCATTATAATACAGCCTATTATATAAAATTGAAATGTCTTTCATCTTTACGTGTACTTTTCCCTTCATAACGATGCTATACAAGTGAATGTATGTATCCGATATACGTCTGTCCTATGTCAGAACTATGTTTTTGACGTCATTATACCAAATTGGACTATATAAGACGATAATTGATTACCGCATTGAATATCGCCCCTCTAACATAATTTGAGTAATTTTATCTATATATCACAGGCACCTCTCCTTAGTGTATGTATCATAGAAACATCTTGTTTCTCCCAAGCACTATAGCCTATTGTCTTAGACTAGTCCCTATGTGTTCTAGATGCGTTACTGCCTAAATATTTTTGCAGAAGGCTTATTAAATACATATAACTGTATTCAATCCTCAAATCCAAATGATACACACAAACCCTTGAAATTTTCGCACAGGAATACTGTTATAATTGCGCTTGAATTGTATAGCCGACTGCTCATTTTGTGATCCTAGTCTAAATAACTTTTGGTTTTAAAAGTTTATATTGGTAACATTTAGTTGCATCAATACATGTGTTCTCAATGTTTAACTTTCAAAAGATGAAAAGAATACAAAAAACTGCTAGTAGATTTGTGAGTTTAATGTTTTATGCACATTTATTTGATATACGGCAAATGTTTCTAGATGCTCATAAGATATCGCTCGTGGCCTATTGTATGATTACCCACACCCAAAACCCTCGTATATGCTCTATCTATTATTACAGATTAGTTAATTGAGTTTTCTGGCCCTGTACCAGCAGGAATATCTTCAGTTTTGGGCCTTCGGAATAATAAAATGTGTGGTTCTGGCCTGTGTAAGGCATAATGAACCCATCCTCTACTTTGCTGAATGCCCTATATAAATTCGAGATGTAGGAAGTAAGATTTGAGTTTCTTGCATAATCTTAGTAGATAGGGCTTGAGATGCGTACGAACTGGCGCCATTCATTTTCTTCTAATAGCCTTTTTGGAATCAACTTGGCAAGGAATTGCGGTAGAATAACATGCCTTTTTTCAGTCCGAAGATAAACGTGACGTTGTTAAAACCGAGAAGGTGACAATTTTTAATCTTCCTTATTGCAGGTGCTTCGTGTATTAATGCAATATCACGGCATCGTCCATTGACTAAAACTAGTTTTTTATATACCTATATTCATATACTTCATCATAGTATTTTCTTGAATAGAATATCATTTCCGGTTTGTCCATTGTGCTGGAATTCAAGAATAAGTGATTAAGAAAAACCTGTTACAAAAACTAAATTTATCCGTTATTTTTAGATATTATAACAATACTCGTCTTCACCTTGTTAACATAGATATAATTTACTTGATAATACCAAGCTGACATTTCGAATCATCAGGTTAAGCTGTAAAAAAATAATTGAACATTATGATATAAAACAATACAAGAGAGGATAGCTAATTTAACTAATTTATAGCACCATATAAATTTTTTTTTTAATATAGTGTGTAATCAAATACAACTTTTTACTTGATTACAGGGATTAGGATGAAGGACATTTTTCTCAATCTAGAGTAAGTGATTTCGTAATTTAGTATCGACAATTTAAACAATACTTGATGAAAAACAAACGCTCCAGCTGATTATATATTTCTGGTTAAAAAATGTTACTTTCGATAAGCTGGTTACATAATTTTTGCTAAAAACATCAGGCTTAATGTTAGTAGTATCCGAAAGGCTTAAAATTTTGCCGTATGCTCCTTTATGTACCTGATAAAATATGAAGGCATAATTTTTTATTGATGACGACCACTAGCGTCAGGTGTCATATCATTTCAGAAACATATCTTGTCAATTACATATAATTAAAAAAAGCTGCGATAGATCCTAGATGCATTAGTTGGCATTAATGCTATGTTCTCTATTGATTCATTGCTTATAAATGTAGAACTTATTTATAGATACAAGGATGAGCATGTAGTTTTATGTATGAGAATGGGTATATAACTTTATAATATGCATGACGTTCTCAGTTATCGTCTGTTGTGTTATATCATTTGCGGGGCAAGGTCATAGTTTTTTAATGTCTGTCATCGAACACCGCGAGAAAACACGACGACAAAAGAAACACGAACTAAAATATTTAGAAAAATGTACGATTAAATTACACTGTTTTTTCATATTTGCTATTTACCTGATGTCGAAACTGCCATTTTTATCTAGTTTTTTATCTCCTCGACCAAACATTCATAAATTTTTACCTTGTTTCACATGATATAAGATAGATAATTCACTTAATCAGTTCCTTTTCTCATACCAAAATCAATGCAAGTTCTCTATATGCCGTCGAGCAATAACTAGTAATATATAAAATATATTTATAGGTTGAATATTCTAATGCAAATACTTCTCTTGCAAAAAAATAGTTAAATCTAGGCCAGTAAATTTTTGATTGCAGTCGGCGTTTCTGGGTCTTGTAAGTGAATTGTATTCCAACGAAGAGCGTTGATAAGGCCAGCTGCGCCCTTACTACTATAAGATTTGAGGACTAAAATGCACCCTTTGATGTTGATAGGTGATTTTTTATAAAATGCGCCTGGTTTATGTAATCGATCGACCAAAATAATGCAACCTGTCATAGACCTAAGACATGCAAGATTTGTATCTAAAGATTGAAACCTATGTTTAGCGACAGTATCATGGCAGACATTGGCGATCGCTGAAAATCCGTTGACGACGCTTTCTCTGGTGATATTGAAACTTGCAGCTTCATTTTCTAGGAACTGGGTGACTGCAGTAGTGAGATTGTTCATCATAGGCGTTGGAGAAGCGAAAAAGAGCGACATGATATTGGCAAGTTCGTCTTTGACGACAATTTCTTCGGTGTAATCTTTGTTCATACGTGCGAGAGATCGACGATAATAAGAAAAATCATTTTGAATACCAGGATTGAGCATCTAATAAAAGAAGATGGTACGTATAAGATTAGTAAAATAAATCAGTCCTTTGACAACTATCTATCAGTGCTATTCGCTGGGCTTGGTTTCAGTCAACTGATGCTTTTTTAACCTATATATGCACAGCGTAAAAGTGTACTTGATTGACTATTATTTAACGTGATATAAAATACAAAGAACACGCATATATATATCATCTTTTCTATAGAAATTTCAACAAGGATAGCACAACACAATGCTAAGTGACATTACTCTGAGTTTAAACAATCACATACCTTTGCATCATCCCATTGTAAGACAAAGTTGAACGTATTTATAAGCTGCTTGACTAGTGCCTCTTGTGTAATGATAGCTTGTTCTTGGTTATCTTCTGCCATTAAAGCTGTAATTAGTGATATAAAAGTTGTTTTTAACTCTTGTGAATAATTATAATAATCTTTCATCAATGCTACTGCCGGAAAAATTGCTGTAAGAGCTGCTCTTTCTGTCTCTGGTGACGGTGAACTGATAGCCTTTCTAACAGCTTCTTCGCATGTAACATAATTTTTTATACTGTCCAGAATAGCATTTCCGCGATTCAAAACTTCACTAGATTGCTCATAGATTATTTTCTCTTTACCCTCGGTAGGTTCAGCATCTATATATTTGATTAAACGTTCACAACACATATAATCCAAAAAGATTTAATGTAGCCCAGTCGTGTTCATCATATTCCAATAAAAATGTGCGCCATGCCAGCAGTCATATTTTAAATCATAAATGATGATCAAAATTATAAGAGAATATAATATAAATGTTAGTTCTAGATTTAAAGCAGTTAACTCTAATATTTCATTGAATTTACCATAACTGTCTGAGAACAGGCTATGGTAGTCTCAATGCCAATTTTTTGAATAGGTGAATATTTGTGTGGCCTCGTCATTTATTATGTGCGACACGCGGTAGTTTTCCACCACCAGAATCACAACTCAGGACAAAATTTCGGACAAATCAGTCTCTCTCAAGCAAACAAGATAGAACGTAGAACCAGACCAAGTCCTAAATAAAAGCACTTAACCAGATTTATGCTCTTATTGCACTGTAGAGAGCCTTTTAATAAAAGACTTTTTAATCTCATTCGATCATTGAGACTAAATATTCAATTTTAAAAAGTATCTCCTACAGTCAAATGCTCATTATAGAGTGCATAATGGTAGTTATTGACAAAAAGTGTGTAGATTGAAAGATGCGTGTCAAAGTTTGAATAGTAATTAACATAACCAATGGTTAATATAACCAATGTTATAGCCGTCTTCTTACTTCTTGATGAATAGCCTTTTTGCAATGCTAATTATACCTTGGACTATATTCTGAAAGGATAGAATGAACGTTTGCCTAACACAACGTACTTTCAATGTCAAAAAAAAAACCAACGTTGTTCTTGTCTTCTGAGTTAAAAAGAGATATTAATGAGCCCATCTTAAGATGAGCAATCTAGCTTGTTGCTAGTGTTCTGGTAGAAAGCGAACGACTCCTCTATGATTAGATTGAAAAAGGGATACCTAGCCTATAAAACTTCGCAACTGTGAGCTGAAATAAAACAAAGTGCGCATTTTATATTTTAATCATTTTTTTTATACAATTTGCTTTACAGTGTGACTGAAAAAAATTAGATATAAAATACCATGATACGCGCATACCTTAGTATCGGAGCTAATCTTTGATACAAAATCAGCTGGGTGATTATTTCTGGCAATTACTGGACCAGAGAATTGATTCAAAATTTTTATTTGTAATTTTAATTCAGAAACGCAATAACAATACTTTTAATTATTATCAAGAAGGCGTTTAAATTGTCAATGGACCTCGAAATAAACGTTAATAAAAAGGTATTAGCATTTGAAAAATAAATATACCTTATCATAATCATATTCAACGAAATCGTTTCAGATGTACTAGTATAGAATACTGTCATACAGTGTATATGCATTTATGTATCTCCAGATTTTAATAAATCGATTTAATCTCGTTTTATAGAACTTTTTAAATATACATGTCATCGAACCCAGGTGGTTCCTGATGATCAGGATCAGGCAGCTCTTGCCTACTTAAACCATCAGGAGGCTGGTTTCTCCTCCAAACCGAGCTTGATCTAGAATCTAATAACGGGTCGTTTATTCCAGGAGGTCCGAACGGATCGAATCTTGCTCCAGGAGGTGGCATTTTGATACCTCTATACATGCCTCTAGACCGTTCATCGTAATATGGATCATTCACTCTTCCACCAAATCCTGGATGTCTAGGTCCCATTGATGATCCCCCTCCTTCTCCTGACATTGGAAAAGCTTCTGGAAATAAATCTCGGTCGCCATATCGAAAACGTCCAGCTTCACCTTGACCCACAAATTGCCTTGGAGGAAAATCTTGTGTTGGCATCAAGGGTAGCTGATCTACATACAGGCGACCCTGTCTGTCTTGATTATTTTGTTCCCCAATTGTGGAGATAGTAGGTGCTTGTATGTTTGGTATGTTCTTTTCTTCACCTGCCAATATAAATACTTTGATGATTCTCGTTTCTATTGTGTTCATTAACTCCGTCATTTTCTCCTTGCGCAAAAATTTAGGCCAATCTATTTTCTGAGTTGAACCTTCATCTGATTTTCCTTTTTCAACTTTCAACTTTGTTTCATCTAAGAACTTGGTTTCGTCTACGTACTCATTTGGTGAAAGTTCGAATTGAACAGAAGCTCGGTTTTGGTCTACTATTTGGGCATTCAGTAATATCCTATTTAAGTCTACTGTCATCATCTATTTGTTTTGATTGTTTTCCGTGTATATGAAAGCACAGCGTGGTTATCACATTGTTTAACTTCAGTATTAATTCTAAACTTATATTTCACATAAAATGACCTATGCAAAACGCCAAATACTACGAACACTTTATCTTGATGTAACATACCTTTACTAAGAAGGTTGATGAACCCTTCTTATATCTGAACGAATACATTCCGTGGATGTAGTTCCAATTCTCGGGTATCTTTTGTTCTTCTACACATAGCCGAGAAATAAGTAAGAAATAGCTATTAGTACACAGTATCCACCACTAAGTGCACAAATCTATATTTTTATCCTATACAATAGAATGTGTTCAAAATAATACGATACTTATTTTTTTACTTACGCACTAAGTTCCCATGATCACCTAATCCAATGAGCTCAAATTTATGTTTGGTCATAATAGCGTGCAATAACAAGAAAAATATGTCATTGAGGTCATGAGGATTTGGATCTGATAGTGCCTGTTTTTCTATTATAGATAGCAGACCCTTAAATTTCTCATTCTCAATACTATCATCTTTATGACTCATATTTTAACAAATTTGTGAGTTGTAGTTTTAAAAAAATGAGAATTAATACAAGAGATTACTATATGTAGAATACATAGTTATTGTGTATGCAACAGGACGTACATATGTGTGTAGTCGGCAGTTTATAAACATTACATGTGATATATCTACTTGAAACTTAACCGTCGATAACAATATACACACATTAGTTTTAGACATGGTTTTATACAAGGCTAACTCATCAACGCTTAAGCCAGCCATTGTCTACATTCCAACTTAACTTGTAAACTACAGTTGAACTGCATGCTAATTGCAAAAAAGATAGCGTTGGCGATAATTCTGTTTGCATTACTTCCATAGCTTATATTATCTCATACATCAATATCTGGTGCTAATCGACGACCTGAGTAACAATGTTTAGGATTAGTAGATATTAGCTAATAATAACCAATGATACCATACATTGTCTTAACTTTAAGTAAGGGCGCGGTATAAATGTCAATGATACAAGGATTAAATAACACTTACGACGCTTTGATAATTCTATAATTCATTTTAGGATCACCTCATTCCTTTTTTAATAGAATATCCTGATTCTTAATATCTGATATCCTTTTTCTATCCAGGCCGGTGCGACAGATATTGTCCTAAATTTATTTCGGCTCATCATACAACATGCAGTACCATTAGTTGGATAGTTAGACAATTATAATATTTACTACTGCTTTCTACCATTTTAGCATTATTCTGTATAAAGTATTTGTATCATATCACATAATGGCTCGTTTGTTGTATTTATTTTATCAGCCTCTAGATAATAAGAGCATAGTTGTATATTATTTTAAATAGTGTTTTATTAACGTATATCTACAGTTTCATTTAATTGGCGCCTCATATTACAATTTAATTGCAAACTTTTTCGTTGTTAATAGAAACTACAAACGTTTTTTATTTCGAAGAATGCTAAAACTACAGTCGTTTAAAATGGACATAACATTTAATGAAAGCTGCTACTAAGATCCTAAGTTAACAGTTTTAATTTAGCCAACGGCTAATTTTACATTCTCTAAATCCAGAGATTATTCATCAATGTTCTCCCAAGCATCTTTAAATTCCCTTGACCAGTAAATTTTAACCCAATAATCACCCCATTTATACTTACCATCTATAAATAGCGTACTGTGTTGGTATCCATCAGGATATTGAAGACTAGTAAAATAAATTTCCTTGTTTTCTATTTGTGGCATATATCCCCTTAGACGAGTTATGTAACCCGAATAAGTAGACATAAGTGTCCCTACAAATATTTCAGCGTGTGCACACAATACTTGTTCGACCATAGGGATTATTTTTTTTTTAATCTCCAATTCAGAAGTTAAATCTTTAAACCGAACTATTTTGTAGAATTTGCCCATAACACCCAAAAACTCTTTAACCAAAACTGCATCATTTTTTTCATCGCTTGATAGATAAATTGTACTGCCATTTGGAATGAGGTTTTTAATGTTGTTGTAAATAGTATGTGGATGAATATTTCGCTGTCTATATTGAAAATCTCCTTTTCTCAGATGTATCGCGTAATATTCATGAGGTAGCTTTTGTCTTAGCTTTACTGACAGATCCCAAATGTCAGCTCTAAGATGGACATAATCTCTCATCATACGTTTGAGATGCCGATCCATGACTGGGTCAGTTATATAAAAGTACATATAATAATGGTTTAATAGTATGCCTCGGGGTATGTATATAATCTTTTCTGTCACTAATTCTGGATGTATTTTTATACTTCGAATAAATTTGGTTCTTTGACTTGTTGCAAACATCAGCATTTCTTTCCACTTTTCTGGATCGGTTTTATTGTCAGGTACCTCCGGATATACGAAAATTCCAGATGCACCTGCTATATCTTTCCAGTCAATTTTGTATATATTCTCAAGGTCTTTCAAATCAGTTATTTTCACAAATTCCTTGTAGGTTATGACAGGTAGCATTTGCTTCAAATCTTCTAAGTCAAAATAGTCTTCGTACTGAAAATCATCCAAGTTATAATGCTTATAACTTTCTGGAAGTACCAGTGTTCTATTTAATAGATACGCAAATGTTATAGCTAGCTCCAGACTCATTCTCTCATTGTTAAATCCTGCACGCCATGAATCCCACAATAAATATTTACCATTCTCTTTTTTAGGCCAGTATTTTTTGTCTTCAGTTCTATCTCTCCGATTCCAGTAATAAGATGAGACTGAACCATTACAGTCTAAACAAATATTATTTTTATATACGCCTAATTGATGTTGGTCAATTGTTTTTTTCGTATCTGATATCGTTCCTTTTTCTAGCTCAATTATGATATATAGGTTCCATAGTATTTGGAAAGCTGCAGCAGTGAACAGTAAAATGTTGCAAAGATCAACAAAACTTGCTTTCTTAAACTTGTCTATTCTCTTCATGAGCATTGTTAAATTTATGTAACTCTTCTGTCAAAAATCGTTTTTGAAATTTTGTGTATATCTTTATTCCAAAATTAGTGAATTTAATTTGACTTATTCAAGTACATTGCTTTACTTAGCTTTGTATAGATGTTCTCTAACACACTTTTATTTTGAGTGTTCCTGGTTTTGTTTATACGCCGGCTTTTTTTTAAATGTTTGCAGATTATCAAGCACTTTTTAAGCCAAACTTTTCAGAGGTTTTGTAGTTTCGCTTCTAGTTACATGTTCAAATTCTCCCAAACGTTTTCCATTCGTTCTGGTATATATATCTGTTCTTTTTTACAGCTAATTATTCAACAATGACCCATTCTTTTGCTTGTATTAAAGCTTACCTTTTTTAACTTCTTTACATCCGATGTAGCAGATATGACAAACAAGGTCTCTAACACTTTGTGCTTTTAGTCCTTCTGAGCCTAAAGGTATTTAAAAATAGTCAAGAATTTATGTGAAGTACTGCGTATATGCATTTCGACGGCATGGGCTTAATTGAATTGTTCTTGCATACTTTCAAAAAATTTTTTGGATTCAATTTTAACTGCATGTTTTTGGTAAACCCTGGTAAAGTAACTCAGTACATAAACGTCCTTATTTCTAGAAGTGCCAACAAAAAAGGAAATATGGCCGTTCTTTCTATGATACGGGATTAAAACCGTTGACTTATGTATGCTTAAAATTTTCTTTAGAGGCTTGCTACTAGCTGCTGTAAGCATCTTATGCCAAAGCTTTTTTTCAGAGCCGCTAAAACAAGCTTTTAAATTGTCTGATTTTTTCAATAATTCAACACTTTCGAACCTTTGATTCTCAAATAGTTTACAGGTTCTAATATTTTTGTTTTGTCATGTCTTTCGTAATCCTCTAGACTACAGAATCTGTTGGCGACCCAAGTTCAATTGACTATCGCTTATTTGTGAAAAACAGGGACTCAGCATCTCCAGATTCATTTATTTCCTTTTGGCATGATATTCCTTTTGCAGCCGACCATCCCTCTCTCCATGGAGACCTTTTATTAAATATGGTAACAGAAATACCTAAAGGTGCCCGAGCAAAATTAGAAATGTCTAAATCTGAGCCTTACAATCCTATTTGCCATACAATTAATGAAAACAAACAAATACACACGATAAAACACTCGCCAGTACTCTATAATTATGGCTTCATTCCTAGGACATGGGAAGATCCTTCCGTCGCAAGTTTCGACAATAAATACTATGGTGATGATGATCCCCTCGACGTTATCGATATTGGGTATAAATTTAAGCCACCAGGTCTAGTCTATCGAGTAAAGCTACTAGGGTCTCTGGCTTTAATCGATCAGGGTGAAATTGATTGGAAACTTATTACTATTTCGATTGATGATCCTTTATGTACTCGAATAAATACAGTTGAAGATATTGAAACTTTCAAACCCGGCATCACGGCTACGCTGAAGGATTGGTATCAAAATTACAAAGTCGTAGAAGGAAAAAATGTCAACGCATTTGAATTGGGTGGAGTTGTCAAAGACCGAGAATTTACTTTTAAAATCATTCAACAGGCGCACGAAAACTGGAAAAAACTAAACAAAAACTAAAAATAAAATCTTCTATTTTTAGATCTCATCTCTGGGTAGATTGATGCTCTTTTTTTCTTTCACGTTTTGAAAAATGCTTCGACATTCAGTTCATATAACGCCGCTTCTTTTCTATCTGCGTATCTAATTTCAACTAATTCTTTTTCACTCAATTGCATTCTGTACCATTTTCATCATTCTTTTGTTTTTTAATCAGACTTTAAAAAATTGGCCAGATAGTCTTTATTATTCATTTGTGCTTACTTTTTCCGCGTTTGTCTCTGTATCCACACCATTATTTGTAGGTTGATCGTATTTACTCATAACCCGTTCAAATACTATAGCCTCTCTGCTCTTCAAATTTTCAGATTTCATAGTTTCTGAACTAGGCACATCTGACTTGTCAAGTTCCTGAAGTGACGCCAAGCTGATTGTTTTTTGTTTCTTTTTCTTACGTCTTGGAGTAGGATCCAGTGGGTTAGTATAAATTTTATATCCAAGTATTGGTGTCCCGAAACGCTTTGCATTTAGGTACGGATTATTGATTTCAAACAAAGATTTTTTATAGGTGAATAGGTTCAAATGCCTAGCATATTTGATAGTTTTTGTTATTTTTTTTTGGTGTTTCTTGCACAATCCAGTAACTTTTCGACCAAGAATTTTTCCAGCCTGATTCAAGTAACGAGCAAGTAGGGGAACATTCATCACTTCCAAGGGAAATCTATGCCTATTCGGCCCGCAAAAAAGACACCCACGATTCGCATGATAGCTTCCATATTGTGTGGTTCGATAGGTAGTAGACATTTTTGCAGATGAATTTTCTTGTTCAGCTTTTAGTCTAGAGGCTATCTTTCGATCTAGTTCTGATAAACCAAACTTCTTCTCAATCATATCTGATTCTTCAATAAGTGATCGGGTAAAAGCTGTCAATATCCATGGGTTTGTCGGGTTCCAAAATTCCCTATTATTCACTTTTTCCGCAATTCCAGTTGACCTGGGCAAATATTTGTTCAACAGTTCCATCCACTGAACTGGGTGCTTTTCCCAAATTTCACGCAGCTTGCGTTGCAGCCTTTCCCGAGCAATAAACGCACGTTCCCGATTCTTTATATCCATCGGATGGATTTGACAAGAGGGATTGTTTGCCAACATGTTTACGGTGTCTATAAATAAACTATCGATCGAAGAGTCGGATTTCATTTGATCACGTTTTGCAATTGCTATTTTGGTCCGTTTTTGCTCAACTAGCTTTTTCCATTTCGAACGCATTTTCAGCCATGACAATTCAGCAAAACTCAGCCCAACGTGATATTTTTCGTTGTATAGGAATGGATTCATGTCTTCTTTTAATGGGGCTGTATCCTGAGTCTTGCTTGTATCTAAATAATTTAAAATCCATGAATGCGCTTCAACCTCCTTATGATGTTTTTCAATAAGTTTCTCTTCGTAACGTTGTGAATCTGCTTCTAGGTTTTCCTGTAGTTGAGCGATATGGCGTTCAAAAGACTCGCGAAGCTCAGGAGAGGCATCGTCTACAGAAAGTAGCGATTCATCAGTTGACGGTGAGAGATTTAAATTCGATTGAACAAAGTACTTCCATTCAGCTTCTTTATCGATTGGCTTTAAATTAGGCGGCAAATCTTCCCAAGAAGCTAACATCCCTGATGCTTGAAACTCTTTAATTTGATTTTCGCCAATGACATCGATGTCGTCTCCTTTCAAATACAAAGGATTGAATTCTGTAGAGAGCATGTCATTTGATGGCTGATATTTTTTTGTGTATTCTTCAAATTCTTTTACAAATGGATCTCCTGACGGTATATCATCCATTTCATCAAAATATTCGTCCGAATCTTGAGACGTATCTTGTGTGTCTTCTAAATAAAATGAAGAAGCAGGGTCTGAGTCTTGAATGTCCGATATTTTCTCCTTTTGTTTCTGTTGTTTAGCAAACGCGGCATATAAGCTTTCCAGATTTTTCAAAGTTGAGCTTGAATATTGATCAGAAGGAGATTTGGAATTTTTGGCATTGAGCCCAAAAGAATCATTGCTAGAATTATTTAAAAGATTCAAAATTTCCTGATTGTCTCTCGGTCCCTTCCCTCTAGTACACATATTTCTCTTGTTTAACCCTATTCCAACATGCTCTTTTGATAATTCACTCGCCGCCTGTCCACCCATCCATTTAGATGTATACAACCTTGCGATACTCAGCTTTTGCTGCCACACGCTATCGCTTCCATACATACGATAACATAACAATTGGCTATTCTTTTTCCATATTCTAGACTGATAGTTTGTTGGTTTTAGCTTCTCGTATGCTCTCTTGGAGCTATGCCATAAACTAATCATTCTTTTTACAAAGAGCAATTAGACAAGTCATGCAGGTAGCTGAATTGTAGTATTAAGCATACACCTCTTATTAATCGTAAGTTTGGCTTGCCGGCCGAAAACGCAATCTTCGAATGGATGATTTGTTGATTGCGTCCTCTTGAAATCCTGGTTTTATAATTTAACTAAAATTATGGCTATAGAAGGACGAAAAATTATAGATGTCTCCACGCATGACACACATATTTTGCGTGCCGGTTATAGAAAACATTCAAAATAAGATGAAAATGTTGGATTTTAGCGATCATGAATTTTTGACAAGCCTATGTTGAGCAAATGAATTGGAAAAATGCAAGACGTAGGCTGCGCATATTACCTGCTATCAAAAATAAAGGAATGTTTGCTATTTACTTTGCCTATCTTTCTACATACCCTCTTTTGAATGATTCAGCGTATACCGGAGTATCTGATTAAGACCTAATAAAATTTTAGTGTCCGAGAAATGAGGATGGAATGGGGTGAAAGAAACCGCTCTGATTTCTAAGTAGAGTGATAGCGTTGCGATCGAATAAGTGGATTTTGTTGTCAGAAAAAATTAATTTTTTTTTAAAATACCCTACATCATAGAATTTTGGTATTATTTGATAACTGTAAGATGAATACATATGAATGTATGCTGAAGATCCCTATATACATCAAATCACAGATAGGCTTGATGATCTGATCATCATTGCAAGTTAGGGGCGACAAACGATTTTGAGCACATGTAAGGATAAGTGAAGTAAATAGCAGTATATTATCGATAGTGTGTACAATTTTGTTGACCTCAAAAAAGAACTATTAGAGTCTTAGTAAGGTTTTTCAGCCAAAAAAAAGTTATAGGCTAAAAAAAAACATTAAGGTGGCCGGTTTATAGAATTTAAACCATTTAAAGTTAGCATGGTAACGTATAGCTTTTATCAAGTCTCTGAAGATCACGGGTAGGCTTTTGTCTCTATAATGGAAGAAGAATGTCTATAGCGTAACCAAAGAGTGGCATCTAAGTGTTACCGCCTTGTCTTCTGAAACAATATTTTATTGTCGTACCAAATTTTGAATTTTTGATCTAAACACTAGTCGGCCCTATGTTTTTAAATTATAAAAGAGGTTTTATATTTATATTGCAATACAAGTAATTTGGCGCTTATGCTTGTTTCTTCAATAGATTTTCAAATGTCTAATGTGCCTTTATTTTATTGAATATCTTCTTTTTGACAAGGAGAAAGGATAATTGATGGGTGGTATTGGCTCAGGACTAACAGACCAAAATGAACTCCAAAAATAGGCAAGCAAAAAAGAATCTATCTTGGATCTAGACCGACACATTGATAAGGAAGTTTATGTCAAGTTTAATGGAGGGAGAGAGGGTAAGAACCAGAATGAACCATCAGATAGTTTTTATTTTCTCTGTCTAGCCTGTGTTTATTTTTAAATACTAAATGCTTGATTTCCGATTGTCTTTTTAGTAAGAGGAATTCTCCGTGGCTTCGATCCCCTGGTCAACCTCGTTCTCGATGAATGTGTGGAGTACCTACATGGTATGTACTATGTACTAGCGACTTGTTTTATCAAACAAATCCTTTATAAACATGATATTCCTTTGATTCATCATTAACTATTTTCTATTAGACCAGAGGGAAGACGGCACATTTGGAGAGGCAACAAGAAAGCTCGGTCGAGTTTTATGCCGTGGTCTTGTCGTGATGTGTATTAGTCCGGTTGAAGGGTTCGAGCAACTAACCAAAAACCCATTTGAATGTCATGACACAAATGCACAAGCTTCTGGTTAAAGTCAGTTCTATTCAAGGCGTACCATATTAACATTTTCAACTATCAGTTAATTTTCCTGCGACTTAGTAGCTTTCGATATGATGATTAATGACAAGGCGTCGGCAATAATTCGCTTACATCGATTCTGCTTATTGCATTTAATGCCACTTTCTAAACATATATATGCTTTAAATCTGTGTCATAACTTCTGAAATTTTTTCAAAATTGTCTTGTCGTTCCTTTTTGAATTTATTCTTTCAACAGCAGTTACCTCTGTTTTTGTTTTATTCTCTGTATCGGTATTTGTTTCTTCAGCGGTATCTGCTATTTTCATCTGTTCCCAGTTCTTGTCTACAATCCCAGACTTCAGCCTGTTGGTTAAACCATGTTGATTTATGTCAATTAAACCTACTTGAATGATATAAATGCTTTGTTTTTATAGTTTCTAGGTCCAAGCTCATTTCTTAATGTTTTTTTATCAAGTCTAATCTATAACTATTATAGAAGTGTCTCTTTTTTTCTTGTTAGTGTTCTAATCGTTTTTTTAGTATATGGATACCAATAATAACACGCGTTTGTATGTAACATCTTAATTGCCTATCAAATACTTTCATGCGTTGGGTAATTTTCTCTTATCCTATCTGTTTCCAACTAATTCACGGTCTCTCTCTTTTAACTGTTATTGGCCATGCCGCTTCACACACAGTTAATTCTTTTAGTTTGTTTAAACCTGATGTAGCGTCTACCAAGTATATTGTATATCCAATCAATTGCTGAGTGTCTCCATATTGCTAAATACTTTGGCTTTGCTTTACACTATATCTTTATGGTGATATATCGCAGTATTTGTTTACGACCTATCTCATAATTCACAAATAGTCTTTGTTGACATTCTGTTATTTCTCCACGCAATCTGCTCCCTGGTTATGAAAACATCTACTTTCTTTTTAATTGCATGTGCATGTCGACGTACTCGCTGTCTTCGTTTTGCTAAAGATGCTTTTGTACTGTTGTTCTTCATAGTCCTCCGTTAGTGCGTGCTCAACCTTCAAGTCGGACAGCCAACCATTTTTCCGACCCATCTTCACGAAGCTCGGCGCCTATCTGTTACAATTGCTTACTAGAGTGATATTCGATCACTTTCATTCTAGACGTTATCGATGCATTTCAGTTTATCTAATTGTTTTTATGTTAGCTCCTGCATATTTCAGATGTTGTTATTTAGTTCCCTTACTCACTATCTAAATTTTCATTTATTAAAAGTCTCACGTTCGACTTATACTAGCTTAGATATTCAAAATTCAACGATTACTCCATCATTTAACCCCATATTCAATGTGTTTTAATTTATCTGTCTCGAACAAATAGTGTACGTCTATTCGGTCAACTTGCTGTGGCCCTTATAATAATTCCAACACTGAGACTAATTAGAATAAGATTCACTAATTCAAATGTACATTCTGTTTATAAGAATTCGTACATCTGTCGACTGGCTTCGTCCCTTTCATGTCAAGGGACAAGACAGACGCCGGTGAACGGGTCATAGGCTATGGCGTCTCTATTCATTAGAAAATAGAATGAGGATGTTTGTGCTTTTCCGCTATTCATCTATAGGATAATCAAAAAACCTCAATTCATGGTGTGTGTTTTTAAATACCAATACAGCTGTATTTTTAGTGAGATAAATACGAAATCGAGCCCAGATTTGTGAAAAAGGTCCAGCAAGACTGCTAGAGAAAATGCCCTCTCGTACAGGGTATTGTATAAAACAAAAATAAGGTGCAGTTGGAGATAGTAGCAAAAATGAAATTTGTTATCTTGAAACTATAAATATGACAGAATTAAGAAGAGAAAGAATGAATTCTAGATGCTTTCTGTAGTATGAGTTCCATAATATTATCACCAAATGAAAAACAGTTGATAGTTTTCTTACCGTGTTAACAAGAAGGTGATTTAAATCGCACTTGGGCGGGGCATTGGAATCAACAGTTTTACATCAGGGAATTAAAACATATTTAGGCCAACAAAGAAAATTGTTAGGGCTGAGTTTAAGATGGGAAATACGTAAATCTTGGGATCTATGCTTTGTATTGATTCGCTGAAATCATGTAGAATAACAATGATAGGGCATAGATCTATTAGAAAATTTAAATTCAAGACAAGATTTCTTTTGTCTAATTAGTTCAAACGCCCATTAAGCTAAAGTGGGTAGCCCTATCGTAAGGTATTGTATTAATGAGCCGAAGCAAATATAGCGGATAGCAATATTTAGTTATAAGGTGAAAAACAGTAATGATTGAGACGTTGTGCGTGTAAACTTTTATATACAATTGTTTTGAGCTAATTACATATAGTCGTCAGGTTTGAATTGAGTTGAAATATTTTACAGGGTGAGTAGTTATAATACTCGCTTTTATATGTTTAACTTTTAAATTCTGAATCTCGCAAGCACTGCAATAGAAACATACTAATAAATATGTATGTATGCAACTTCATTGAAACATCAGAAATGTGTTGCAACATAATGCCTTTATTTTCTTTGACATTAGCACAATCAAGCTTCTTTATGTTGGACAGTTTCAACTACACATTATTCGTTACTTATGAAAATATGTACCTGTAATCTGTGGTCTCTCAATAAGTGCCTTAGTAGCATAGATTTTAGTGAGGCATTGTTTGTTTTCACAAAGAAAATTATTTTGGCTTTTTTTGGCTATGACATAGAATAGTGGCTGAACAGATTTGCATAAAGCGTAGTAGTTCAAGAAAGGGCTGCGAAGTTTAAACATAATACATAATGATTTTTGTAAAAAACAGAGCAGATTTATATTAATCCATATATTCTTGCACATATGAAAAATGCTCAGACTGTAGTACTGATTTTTAATTACTTGATCTAGAATATGTCAGTTTTAACTTCTTTAAATCAAGGATCATGACCCAAATGTGCACTTGGAGGTGATTTTTATAGATAATTTGCTAAAGCAATTGACTTTCCTTCTAACTACGCTTGTCTCCTTTCAATCGCCGATTTACATCAAGACCTCTAATCTCTAAGCATGTTCGAATTTTTCTATCTATAAATAACTATCGCTCAGCTTTGTAATAGTATGATAGAATTAAACCCCTATTGCAGAATAAAAAAACCTACGCATTAACGAGAAGCAGTCAATGTAACTCTAAGAATTTTTATGTAATTCACATAAGTGTATTCACTATGATAAATATAAATCCAGAGATGCAGCTATGATGAGTAAAAATACTGAAATCGGTAGAAAGAGTGATAGGCGACCACGTGAAACCTGCTGGCATAATTGTATAATTAGACGCAAATCCTATTAAATCTAGATAAGAACGCTTGGAATTGAAGACAGAGTTGAGGGTACTTGTTAGGGTGTTTTGGCAAATGTACCGGCGCTTGCAGCTCCTATATAGGCAAACCTTTATTGTAGATGAGACATGTATAAAAAACATCTACAAGACATTCGTTTTTCTAGCTGTGTTTATATAAGGCCTCCAAACCCATTCACTTTCGGCATCTTTCATTTCTAGTGTACCTAGCTTGATATGATACAATTGCAGCTCGAATCGAGGTCCAACTTCAATTAGTTGAATATCCTTTCCGCTTTTCTTCCAAATATGGTGTCGAAAAGATATAAAGTCATTGTGATTAGCAAAAGTGATGACACGAGTGCTATCATCTTTGGCAGGTGGAAATAAATGCTTTAAGATGGTTGTGACGCGTTGGCCTAACTTAGTCTCAAATTGATCAAAAATTAAGTGAGGTGTCTGGAGACTCATAGGTGCAACGTTGTCAATGTCATGGCGTTGTATTACGTTGAATAATGAAAAATAGCAGGTTGGTCCATAGGGCATGTGGCAAATAATTAGGCCATCTGGGTTGCCACGAGTTTCATGAACTAAAATTAAATCTGTAGCTTGATGTTGTCTACAGGCCTCTACAAGCTCCTTTAATGGATGATTGCCACGGTTGATGCGAACACTATTAGGAATAACAAGTTTGAGTTCTTTAGCAAATGTCAATAGCTTAGAGGATGGTTTCAGGCTTGTTGTGATCAAAACTTGTGGGTCGGAAATACCAGCTAGTGCATATTCACTATCCATTGCTAGGGAGGTATCACTAACTTTCGGAAATCTGTCTGAAGCGTCTGTTGGAGGATTCATGGCCTCCTTGACATCGCCTTCATATTCCATTTCATCTAAAATTGAAGCGGCATCTTTACGTAAATCCTTCGAAAGAGGTTGACCTTTATTCAGAGCATCGCTAATTGCTTTCTTTTTAAGATATTGATCTCGCTCTAAGCCAATTAAACTTTTTCTATAAAGATATTCTCTTCTCAAACGCGTATTTCTACGAATCTAAAAATTAGCGAAGCCGGAAATCATTAGTGTTACAATTGGATAGCACAAAAAGATATATAGGTCATAATGCCGAGATTATGTATACAAATAAAGAACGTTTTAAGTGCTAAAAATTTATAATCATGAACTTTGTATTAATTCAGTTCAAATCTCCTCAAATTTATAATTATCAATGGCCATGCGATCAAATCCTTATAAATCTGTAAAAATAATGATTTAATAGTGCTTGTTCCTACCATAACTATATCTGTGTCTTCCGGTGTTCATACAAATGATACACACATATCATTGACAGTAATAACAAATGGAACCTTTATCTGATTGAATGAATTTAAAAAAATAAATATCCCACGACATTTAAAAATCTTTATAGCCGATGCCTTTACCATATCTTTCTATCGGTAATCATTTTGGCTAAAAAAATTTAGAACTAGTATCATAATGTCCTGCAAAAATCCATTTTTGATATCCCTACTTTACATAATATAATTAAGAAAATATGCTTTCCATTTGTATCTAAACTCAAGGTTTGATTTTCATCATTAAAAAGCTCTGAAAAGGTGATTTAGAATTTATTCTTATACTATTTCACTTATCAGACGGCTCAAAAACAAAGGAAAGCAAGCGTTATACGCCATTCGGTAATTCAGTGCTATTCTTTGATTCTATCATGTTTCTGTCGATGTGACAGAGATAGGCTGTGTTAAATCATGAAATTTCCCGGTTCTGCAAAATGACAAACAGATTAAATTTCCCTACTAATTGTTTTGTGTATTACATTTAGGCAATCACAAACTTTCTCCGTTCAAAATACCCCTATGTAAGGCAGACCATAGTATAGAGCCTACGTGGTTTCATATATGGTGTAGTTAGAATTTTTCGATCAAATAACTTTTATTAGTAAGTGAATGATAATTATTTTTTTATTTGGTGTTATAGCTGAATTTCTTTCTTGTTTATGGGTGATGATGCATCCTTATCTAATTGGGTCACAGACCAATTATATAATATACTTGGCTATGCGGAAGGTTCAATGGTTTCATATATGATCCATTTAGGTACGTTTTTTTAAGAGATATTTCTTTGCATTGGTTCAAACCAACTATGTGGTTAGTGCTAGTTCAATGTTTAAAGTGTAGTACAAAAGTTGTGAGAGTAACAAGCAGCAGCTAAAAATTTCTCTAGAAGTTATTATCTAGCTATTTTCATACTTGAATATTAAATCAAATATTTCCATTTAGAGGCTGATTTTGTGGTTTTATGTATTAGGTCGTCGCACATCAAGCTCATATGAGTTTGAATCTGTTATGTTGAACGAGTTAGATGGCTTGTGTAGTGTACCAGAAAAAGTGAGACAATTTGCCCGAGAGCTATATGAAAAAATAGGTAAATCTAGCTTTGGCCTATCAGAAGCGCAGAGCAGTAGCCAAATATCCAGTCCTTCGAAGACAGCTGTTTTTACACTGGGAGAGGAAGCGGTACCAGGTGAGAATGAAGATGCAGTGAGCAGCACGCTTTTCAAAAAAGAAGTAGCAGGTAAGAAAGAACGTTATCTAAGAAAGAGGAACATATCTCAAATGCTGAATGATGATGAAGATATAGAAGAAACTGCATACGAAAAGGATCAGAGAGAAAAGAAGGAATACGAGGAGAGACTGAAGAAAAAGGATGAGCTTCAGACAAAAAAATGGGCTGTAGAAACGAGCAACGATGAGTTGAAGGCGAACCAAGAGAAGGAAGAACTGACACAGGACAAAGAGAAAGATCAATCTTCTGATAAGGGTAATGCTTCAGAACCATTATTGGATGCAACGGCATCTATATCTAGAAGTCGAGTGCTATCGCGCCGCGCGTATTTAGAGGAGCGTAGTGAGAAAAAGCTGTTAGAGTCAGAAAGGGTTTTAAAGGCAGAGGATGAATTGTTTCGTTCACAGTCTTTGACAGTGACTGAGAAAAGGCTGCATGAATTGGATATGGAAATTCTTCAGTTTTCTAAGCAACGTATGCGAACTTTAGATCAGACATATGAGCAGATGCAGGGTCTGTCTTACCAAGTGCCGACACATCAATTATTGACCGAGGATGGAAAACTGGATCTGAAGAAACGAGAAGAGTACTTTAAAACGTCATTTTCAGCATCTACCGATCCATCAAGGCCAAGGCGATGGGCTGTGGATAGAGAAATGAGAGACAACACAAATGAGGGATATATGAAAGCTGAAGGACAGATATGGGAAGAAGAGCAGATGAAAAAAGCTAGCTACTTTGCATCAACAGACACAAAACAGGGGTCGTCGACAGCGCGTTCCAAGTATGATCTAGTCTTCGATCCTATTGACTTTTCTGCTCAGGAACAACTTCCAGGGTATAATTACAGAGGAAAAGATGCAAATTTGACCAAAATGGATATCAAGAGGAGTACAGATCAGGAAAGTGGAACGGTGAATGCGGAATGGCAGTCTCTGCGCCGAGTTCGCGAGTCGTTGCCAGTATTTGCCTTTAGGGATCAAATTTTACGGGCAATCGATTCCTATCAAATTCTGGTGGTGGTTGGAGAGACAGGAAGTGGAAAAACGACTCAGCTGCCTCAATACTTGTATGAAGCTGGCTATCACCTCCGTGGCAAAATAGGGTGTACTCAACCACGCCGTGTTGCAGCGATGAGTGTGGCAGTACGCGTGGCAAAAGAAATGAACGTGAGACTTGGTGAGGAAGTAGGATATAGCATTCGTTTTGAAGATGCGACAAGTGACCAAACAAAAATCAAGTACATGACAGATGGTATGCTGCTACGAGAATTTTTGACCGAACCAGATTTATCGAGTTATTCTGTGATGATTATCGATGAAGCTCACGAAAGAACACTGAATACGGACGTCTTGTTTGGCCTATTGAAGGACATTGCACGATTTCGTCCTGAACTTAAACTCATAGTTTCATCTGCGACTCTGGATGCGCAGAAGTTTAGTGACTATTTTGATTATGCACCTGTTTTTAAAATTCCAGGACGTAGGTTCCCAGTAGACATTTGCTATACTAAGGCACCCGAGTCTGACTATGTAGATGCCGCAGTAACAACGGTATTGCAGATTCATTGGACACAACCCCTTGGGCCCTTGAAAAATCAAGGTGAAGAAGACACTTCTAAAAATGACCAAAACATATTAGATCGCTCTAATTTGTCTACTCGTAATTCAAACCAGCCCCCGGGAGGTGATATTTTGGTTTTCTTAACAGGTCAAGAGGAGGTAGATACGGCATGCGAACTGCTTGAACAGCGGTTACGCGTGCTTCCAGCGTCCCTACCAGAATTGATTATTTGCAAAATTTATGCCTCTCTCCCATCTGAGCAACAGGCACGTATTTTTGACCCTACGCCCCTAAATGCGCGGAAAGTAATTTTTGCTACGAATATTGCTGAAACTTCGGTGACGATAGATGGCATTTCGTACGTTATCGACTCTGGATTTTGTAAGCAAAATACGTTTAATCCACGTTCTGGTATGCATAGCTTGACAGTAACTCCTATTAGTCGTGCAAGTGCCCAGCAACGGGCAGGGCGAGCAGGTCGCACTGGTCCTGGTATATGCTTTCGACTTTTTACCAAGTATGCATTCGAAAATGAATTAGAAGACTCCACCATTCCAGAAATTCAACGAACCAATTTATGTAATGTTGTGTTACTTCTAAAATCTCTTGGCATTCACGACCTAGTTCACTTTGACTTTATGGATAGGCCTCCTGCTGAAACTCTTATGCGGGCTTTAGAACAACTCTATGCATTAGGTGCTCTCAACGATCGAGGCGAGCTTACTAAACTTGGTCGTCGAATGGCGGAACTACCTCTTGATCCTATGCTATCCAAAATGATCCTTCAATCCGAAAAGTATGGTTGTAGTGACGAGATGATCACTTTAAGTGCTATGCTCAGCGTCGGCGCCAATAACTTATTTTATCGCCCTAAGGACAAAGCCCTTCATGCAGATCATGCCCATCATGCTCTCCATCAACCCAGTGGCGACCACTTGACCCTGATCTATATTTACAAAGAGTGGGTAGATACCGGCTATAGCAATCAGTGGTGTTATGAAAACTTTATTCAGTATAAAACACTTAAAAAGGTTCGTGATGTTCGTGAGCAGCTTGTTGCACTCATGGATCGCGTCGAAATCTCTTTCAGTTCCAATTCTGAGGACACCGAATGTTTGAGAAAATGTATCTTATCTGGGTACTTTTACCATAGTGCTCAGCTTCAAAAAAATGGAAGCTATCAAACTTGGAAGACCCGTCAACAAATTTACCTTCATCCTACCAGCTCTTTGTTTCAATCTGAAAAGCCTTTTAATTGGATTGTTTATCATGAACTCGTATTTACTACCAAAGAGTTTGCCAAAATAGTTAGTCAAATCCAACCAAATTGGCTTCTTGAAATTGCACCTCATT
The DNA here is from genome assembly GCF_023897955.1 of Schistocerca gregaria. Taxonomy (NCBI): domain Eukaryota; kingdom Metazoa; phylum Arthropoda; class Insecta; order Orthoptera; family Acrididae; genus Schistocerca; species Schistocerca gregaria. The sequence continues at coordinate 266,120 of NW_026062185.1, read as the reverse complement.
ATTTTTCTCAGCTCAAGCAAATCATTTCGCATGATGCTGCCAAACGAATCAAAACCAAGGGGAAATCTCAGCTGATGGTGTGCTGATTTTTTTTTTGCCTTATAAATACAATAATTATTTAAACTCGATATAGCCCCTTTTAATTCGTTTATACATCAGCAGCTGGTAGACGACTGCCGCAACATTCTGTTAGTACTGTCATTTCTATCATGGCACGTACTTGCAGTGGTCTGTGGTACCATCGTTATTGTCTAACTTTTAGCCTTTTTCGTTATGTATCCACACCCTTCAATAAACCTATTTTTCTAAATTTTAGTATTGACTCTTTCAGCTTGTAAATTCATCTGATTCAACTAGCTTAGTTGGTGTTGCGTGTGCTTTGTTTACATCATTAATCTTAACTAAAAAGCAAAATTTAAATATACGCAGTAGAGAGGTGTATTTATACATTCCAGGCTGCTTGACTGTATGATCTTATTAGTATCAAAAAGTGCCTTTTATATTTAACTTAAGCTTCCATCCAATTTTCTGATATTGCATAAAATTCTGATGATTAGTTTTTTTGCATATTTAATTGTTTAATCTTTTCAATTCCAGGTCGTTGAACAGTTACTCTGATTTTCAATTTTACTTATCCCGGATGGATAGTCATTTTTACTGTATCCAAAACGTTCGTGGTTAAGACCAATCAACACAAGCGGTGCTAGCTATAGGACTCTAAAAGAACACATAAATTCGATTAACACTAATTTGTTAGAACAAGAATTTAGATAATGTGAAAATGTTACTCAACCAAAGAGAACCCACATGAAAGGCATCTCTATCCAATCACTAAAGACGAACAAATTTCGCGATTTATGACAGCAAATGTTGTTGAAAAATAGGGTATGCACAGTGTATAGTGTATACATTAAGAAGATAGCGCATACAAATGGTTGTATGATTATAAAATATAACACCTCGTTCAAAATAACCAGCAGTAGGACAAAAACCGCAGCAACAGGAAATAAAGTTTAACAAACAGAAATGAAGAAGTGGGTTAGAAGAGATAAATATGAGAAATTAGTTTTTATTTGATTGTTAATCCAGTGACTTTCTTCTTTGTCTTTGCATTGTCTTTAAGCCATTTGAGAACGGTGTAAGCATCCTTAGAAAGAACATCTTTTGGTGGTAAAACAAAGGGGTTATGGTCATAGTTAAATTGCTGAAGTGTGCCAGCCAAATCTCCTAGCTTGTAGGGCAATTCGTAGAGTAGATTGTGAGAACAATCAAACTTTGCTAGATTAGTCAAGCAACCTAATTCATCAGGAAGAACGCCTATTTGGTTATTTTTCAAATCTAATTGAGTTAATGACGTCAAATTTCCAACCCCTTTTGGTATTCTCGTCAGTTGGTTTCCGCTTAAATTAAGCCTCTTCAGGTTAACTAGATTTCTGATAGTCTCAGGCAGTTCTTGAATCGAGTTATTACTTAAATCAAGGTAAACTAACGATGTCAGATCCCCGAATACTGGATCGATTTCGGTTAGGTGATTCTGGCCCAAGAAAAGTTTTTCCAACAATTTTAACCGACCTATTTCTTGTGGTATAGATTTTGTTCCTAACTCGTTCTGCCGAAGATCCAAAGTTTTTAGTGATACCAGATTACCTATACCTTGTTCTATCTCCGACATTTTTCTGTTGTGGATGTCCAGGTATTGAAGGCTTGTGAGAGTATACAAACTTTGAGGAAGATGATTGAATAAAGGGCTATCACGAAAATCAAACTCTACCAAGTTTTTCAAATTCTGCAAGCCATGTATAGTCGTAATCTGATGCGGAAGATTATGTCAGGTAATAGGTATGATTTTAGGGCGAAAGAGAGGAAGTTGCAAATTTTAGGTTACGATGCAATAAATTTAAAATAACGAAAATTTTGAGGTGAATAATTAGAATACAGTCCATAATGTGCAAAATATGTGTAAACATATGTATGATAAGAAGGGGTTTATGTAGATAAATAGGTATTAATTTTGAAAAATCTAATAAATGTTCAAGACAAATAAAATTTAAATAAGGATATAAACATACTTTTAAATTGCTGATTCCCAAATAAGACAAGTTAACGAAAGTTTCCAGGGTGGGTAAATCAGATAAGTGCGGGTTGTCAGAAACGTTAAATTCAGTTAAGTTAGTCAAATTAGTGATAGTATCAGGAATCTTTTTTAAAGAATTGAAGCTAACGTTGAAGTAAACCAAATGTTTGCATTTTCCAATATCATCTGGGATAACCGATAGGCTGTTTTTGGTAAGATTTAAAGTGTCTAGTCTAGTGAGCACACCGATGCCAGGGGGTAAAGATTGAAGCTTGTTGTTGCTTAAATTACAGATTTCTAATGATGTCAGATCGCAGAACTCTTTAGGTAGGTGTTTGAAATTATTGTCGCTCAAATCCAATATAGACAATGAACTTAGAGTTTTGATTTCTGGGGGAAGCTCTTCCAAATGATTGAAAGATAAGTACAGTTTTGATAAGTTGCTTAATTTGCCGATAGACGGTGGTAAAGGATAACGAAACAAGTTATTCTCTTGCAAATATAGTTCTTCCAGTCGTTCTAAGTCACCTATGTTAGTAGGAAGTGAACTCAACTTATTTTTTTTGGCATTCAAGACCTTTAGCGATGTTAACAAGCATGTTTCGTCTGGCAGACTAACCAAGTTATTTCCTTCTAAATCTAAATTTATGCATGATACCAAGTTTCCAATAGTACTTGGTATTTCTTCTAAATTTCGGTTGCTCAAGTCCAGATTCAATAACTTTCTACTTTTTTTGCTCCGAAGTTGAGTTGATAAATTTTGACCCATTGGTAAAATGAAATCATAAAAAAAAATAGGTGGTTTTATTCCTTTTCCTCTCAACCGTTTACGCATTTTTGTCGATCCCGTATATTTTATCAGTCTGTCTCATTTTCCCCAACTAATGAATCAATCAGTTTTTGTTTGAGATTGTTTGAGTAACCCTTATAAGCCTATTGAAAATATTTTTATCTACTAGATAACTCGTTTCATTTCAACCTCTATTTTTAGAGTCAATCATCTTATCCTAGTTTATATCCTTAGTTCAACTGTCCTACTAGTTATGTTGCTAGATCAATGGTTGGAAATAAATATTTTCAATTCAGATATTTATCCCTTAGGTATTATTGAAAAGGTAAAAGGCAACTGATCTTTAAAATTGCCCCATAGATCTTTTTTCAATAAAAATCGCTATAAGCAAAACTGTTAGGTGACAAACATAATAGATTAACACAAAAATAAAAATTTATCGGATCACATCACTGCAGCTAACATTGTGTCTTAAATCTATTCTGTATTCTAAAATGATGTTTTCTTATGGCTCATGTGCTTACAATCTTGTCAAGAAAATTAAACAGAGGCGCGAGCTACTCGAAAATCCTTTTGATGTAAGTCGGTCAAACTTGTTGTTTTAAAACTTTCAGAATTTTTGTCTTGTGAAACTTCGAGTACCTTTTTAAATCACTAAAATAGATGATGTACATGTACAGTATATACATATTCAGGCGTTAGCTAGAAATGGGCGCCTCTTCCAGTGTTACATATCTCTAAGCGGTTTTTATCTTTTCTCTATGATGCGTTCATTTGTTGATCAAGAAATTTAGAAAAACACATGATCTTGATATGCCAGCGCAGTTGAATTGTCGTGTCATCTAGTATCTCATATACAACCTTGTTCATATTCTTCTCACTAGTATTCTATAAATTTTCGTCAATTCTAACTGTTGGAGACTTTATTGTTTTTCAAGGAGCATAGCAAAAAGCAAATCACTGAAGAAATTTGCTTTCTTTTTTATTACATTGAACGTCAAGTAGAACTGTACTGTTTTTGGCCATTTTAAAAATATGTTTTTCAATTTGAAATAACTAAACTTTATACAGACTTAAGCGTGAGCTAGATTCACTCGACCAACTTCGTCTCCCCTATTTTCAAATAGATATTTTGGTTCATCACTGTGCTATTCTCAGGAATAAGCAATGCATGCTCGCCTATTTGATGGGACGCCTGAACATGATTAAGGAATTGAGATGGGAATTAAGCAGCGAACTTCTTCCACAAGAAATTCAACATTGTCTATCACCTAGTGAGCACAAATTTCGCGCTAAATACAACGATAATTTGCGTGAATACATCAATAGTATCAACCTGGATTTAACACTCGTACGTCGCATAGTTCTTCGTAGGAGTTATTACTAAAAAATAGTCAAGGATCAAATAACAAAAACCAAACTTAATCGATTGCAATCGATATTTTTATGTCCACCTGCGTAGACATTATCTGTAATGTTCCATGTCAATTTCCATGTTTACGTCTATCTGTTATATAAATATGTTCGCTGGCTTTCATTTATACACATATCAATTGCAATCGTTTTATACATTATACTATCTTCTAGCTTTATGTCCCTATTTTTTTGCTAATAAAATGCAAATTCAATCCTTGCCTTAAATAGTAAGTTGTATTTAACCTATTTTTGTCCAGAATCTTTATGAACCGCCTACCAGCTATTACATTGATGTACTCATATTGAAAGATCATGGATATATCGTAGTCGAAGATGGTACTATTCTACTTAAAAAGGATACTATTATTACTATGAAAAGGAGCGATGCTGAGCCATTGATAAAACTAGGGATTGCTAAACACGTTAATTTTGGATAAGTCTAATATTGTTAGATACCAAAGTTCAACTTTAGATAAAGCAATGGACGCGTACACATAATGTAGTGTTATCAACCATATTTTCAACACAATTTGCGTAATATTAAATTGAGTTTATAGCCAATTGAAAACCGTTATAATTTAATAGAATAGTATCATAGCTTGTCAATTATATCAAGATAACTAACCAGCAAGATTGGTCATTGTGCATATTTATTTCCTGATATTTTTTTTAAGGCTTGTTTGTGAACGTAAATGCTTAAAGTCAATTCAGCTCTTTTATAAAATAACAAAGTTGGGGCAGGCGCGACAAAATTGTTTCAGCTCAATTCAACATATTATATTAGCTCATTTTAAACCGGTTATTCAGAAATTTTTTCAAACCGTTAGCAAGTATTGTGGCTGTTTAAGAAAGAACTATTATATTTTCTTCGTTTAGGACTTTTGCATTTCAAATCGAATACACTGAGCTTGTATAAATAGTATGAACGTAATAAACTATAAATATGCAAAGTTTGGATAAGCGTAAACGTGTTTATACGGGCTGCTAAAATTCTACTGTTTTATAGAGAAAAGTAATAAACCAACAAAAAATAGGCTGTACAATTAATATGCCAGCATGGAAACAATACAGTGAACGACCAAATGGTAAGATACTGTAAATTTAAAATTAACTGAATTTTAAAATTTAAAAATGGAAATAAAGATACAGGGTTTTTAGGCAGCAGTAAAATGAGAAAGATAAACAAGAGTCGTGGGAATAAAATGAATGAACTAACATAAAAAATTTGTACAATTTGCCTATGTAGGTAAAGCGCTACCGGCAATATTAAAAAATATATATCAGCTTATTTGAATCAATTAATAAACATAACAGGAATAGTTTTTATTAGATCTAGTATGCTTGTTTGCCATTCAGTAATAATGGATATTGAATTAGGTGCTGTTGATTGACTTTTTTATATTTGTTAATAAAAGACAAGTAATAGCTGCGTCACTATTAAAAAATATTTACATTCGCTTAAATTAGTTACTTTATGATTTTACGTTACACCGCGTTTTCTGACTGACTATTAATAGCGGATTACATTTGTATATTTGAATCTGAGTAGGAACTGTATTGAGAATTACCATGTCTGCATGCTCTCTGATCTTACCATTATCCTTAGAAAAAACCCTAGAGTTGATTCAATTTAATACCTATAAGGATGAAGGCAAACGAAGTAACAATGAACCCAACTAACAAAATGAGTCGGTTTCTGATATGCTCTATAGACTTTTCTAAATATTTTTGTATAAACCGATCGGCCAGTTCATGAGCAATTTGCTCATCAACTACATGTTCGCGTTCTCTAAGTTTTTTGATCATCTGAGTTTTTGCAAAGTGGATAGCATCCTGAGGGATCCAGTAAGATAGCACAGTCTGTTCAATTTCATCTTTGAAGGTGGGAAGGGTAATAGACAAGATGAAATCCAATTTTCGTTCGTTACGACGTTCGATTTCGGCCAATTCATCTTTAAAAGCAAGATATAATTTGGATTTTTTAGCCATGACAGAATCAAGGTGAGCCAAATGAGAGAAGGTTTCATCGTAATACTCAATAAGTTGGTCATACAGAGAGGTGACATAAACGTAAAGTTGATGTTTTGGTTGAGGCAGGGGGATGTATTGATCCAGCAAATTGGATAACCATTGGGTAAAATATAAAAATTGTTCATCTAAAACTAAAGACAGGAGCTCATCTTGCTGAACTTTGAATTCATGAAAAAGCTGATTAAGAATGTGAGAAACCTTGGAATCCCATTGTGCTTTAAAATCTGGGCTATGATCTAGACAGTAAGGATCGATAATGTTATTTTTCCAATATGCTTGAGCTTCTTGGCCGGATTGCGAAAACAGCGCTAAGAGGGTAGACGGAGAAATGACATGATATGAAGAGTACTTTAAAAATTTTTTAGACGGTTGGGAAAGTATCAATACTCGATGTTTCTCGGATATACTAGTAGATTGTGACCGTGATTTAAACGGTAAAATTAATTGGTGAGATAAGGTATCTTTTTGTTCCAAAATGTCATCAACTTTATTCTTTAATGGTAAAAGAGAATTCGCCTTTTCACCGGAGACAATATAACCCTTTTTAGATCCCTCTTTTTCTTGTTCCTCTATTTTGCTCTTAATCTGGCGTTCCAATGTTCTTCTTTCTTTATTTTCTAATACTTCTAACTCTTTTTTCAATTTGGTGTCTAACTTTTGTAAATTTTCTTCCCAAATGTTTTTCCATTCAAGATCTATTCTCTTTCCTAATTCTGTCTCATATTCACTACAAACTTTTTTTTCTTTTGTTTCTTCCTCTTCCAGATAAACCCTTACTAGCTCTCTATAGTTTGATGTCTCTTCTTCGTACCATTCATTTCGTTTTGTCTCTAGCAATTTCAAATTTATGGGCAAATTCAACGCCTCTATCTTCTCCATGAAATGGCCTATCTTCTTTCGATAACATTCTTCACAATATTGTGCAATATAATATTCATTTAGACGCACATAAGTATCGATCAACAAATTAATTTTAAAGTCAAACTTTTGAGACAACGTCATATTACTTTCTATCTTATCAGTTGATGTATTGTAAGATTGATATGAATTTTGGTCCAAAGATGGCATTTGGTTCAAGTTGACAGTATATTCTTTTTTCTCCTCTTCAATCAGCCCGTAAACCATTCTTTCAAGTATCGTCTTAGCCTCTTTCCTTAGTTGATCTGTAACCTCTTTCATTTCTCTTCTGTTCATCATTCTCTTCTCTCCAATTTCCTTTCTTTCCACCACTTCCTTCCGTAATTCATGCTCAAAATATTGGACTGCATCTTCTACGGCCTTTTTTTTCTGTAATCTTTGAAAACTCGTCCACATAGAAGGCACTTCTGGAAACATTCCTTTATTTGCAGCCAGTACCAATCTCTGTAACCATCTGCTTAGTCTAGCACCATCACATTCCCCTTCTTCATCCTCCTTGATAGGTGCTTCCTCAAACACTTTTTTTCTCAATCCCTCCATGTCACGTTTGTACTCTTCTAATAATTCATATGGTTCAATCAAGTCTAGCCGAACCAGTTTATGCTTTTCGTATTGAGGCAGAAACAATGTATAACAATCAATTTCTCTAAATACTTGGTCGAATGGTTTCTTTGCGTCATCATCGTCATCCTCTTCTCTGTTGATTGCCATCATTGAATTTAACCATTCCTTTGGAGATTGGTCTTTTTCCATTACCTGTACAAAATCTTGAATAACCCACAGTAGCTTTGGCATCTTTAAATGTCTCCCGCTCTCTTTCAACCATCCTAAATAGACCCCTTCTTCTTCCTCTTCTTCTACTTTTTCCCTTAGTTCCATTCTCAATTCGAATAAGTGTGATCTTTTGACTAGTAACCTAAGGGCATCTATTGATGCCTGATCTACGAATTTGACAGAATTGTAGATTATATAAGAAGACAACAGAGTGGATATCGCAAAAATTTTTGCGTCATATATCTCGTTGACTTGGCTAGCATATAAGCCTTCGCTATCCAATAATAATAAATAGTATTCATTCTCATTTAAGTTATTCGTTGACCGATGGAAATGAGATTCGCTTTTTGCTATTTCTTTTTGATCTCTTCTTTTTTCTATCTTTATTGGGTTCTTCCACATCCATAACCCCCTCGTTTTAGGCATCGTTGTTGGCCCTAATTCAAACCCGTTTGTTCTATTCAGCAACTGGTTCATCAAAAAACTTTTCCCTGAATGCAAAGGTCCTACTACCGATACTACTGCTATCGGCTTGTCTATTTCTGCCAAATACTTCATATTGGTTGCATTTAATAACAACATCGAATGATCTTCACTTGGATAAATCAGTTGAATCGGTTTGTCATCTTCATTTTGTGCAGGTGTTCCATAATATTCTTTATCTTTTTTTGTGTTGGTGCCAATTCCCTCGCCATAAACCTTGTTCATATGCATCCCTTCTCTTTTGGTTATATGTGCCGTCTCCTCCCCTATACATCTTCCTAAAATCAGTAACACACATGTCCACCGATAAAAATTATAGCCGTTATTCATTCTAGATATAAACTACTGTTCTCTTCTATTTAGAGAGTATTTATTTCGCTTTCCCTTAATACAACTATTGATTAAAATATTTCCACTTTTTATTTATCAATCTTTTATTTCTCTACAGCATCCGCTGCTATCTATGTATCTTTTCTTTATTCTTCTTTTGTTATTTTATTTTCTGTTATAGACTGATAAATATCAACATTTTTTTTCCTTTTTATAAACTACTTTTTTCCTTCAGTGACCAATTTTTGGTTCTATACTTTCATTTTCTAAGTGTCTCAAGCTGTTCTCTTTTACTCTTTAAATACATAAATAGCCTGTGATCTCTTCTCCTTGAGAGATACTTATTACTACTGAGAGCTTCAATTTTTTTAGTTTCCTGGATATATTAGAATTACAGTCTGTGGTCGGCCTGATGACTGAGAATAACTGTAATTATTTCCATGCTATTTTGCTGGTTAACCATTCATACAGTAAAGTGGTTATGTTTCTGAATATCTTTTGATTAACATTAAGCCTTATCTTTTTTGTTTTCAAACTTTTATGGATTGTAGTTTGCGGAGCAGCTTTTTCTAGCTTACCACGCAATCGGTAAGCATCTTTGCATTTTCTTCGACCTTGACATGGATATTCCCTTCCATTACAATAGAAGTGTATAGTTTTTTCGTTTCTTAGAGATACGTGATAAAGTCACAAAGCCTAAAGCAATAAAACTGTTCTGTCCGATGTTAGGTAAGACAAAAAGTACTTGATTGCTAATTCTTTTTCTTTTGTCTGTTACTTTAGGCATTTGATGTGGTTAGTTAAAATAAATATCACAATTAAAAGAACATAAATCCATTCATAGTGAAATGAAATTGATTTGATCCACAAAGACATGCAGTATTTAAATAGTGATCTGATCGTTTTAATTTAAGATCCAATAAATTGTTTGATTACTTTAGAACTAAGAAATCGTATGATGGAAGTAACTTAAATAAAATTAACACAGATAATGAGATATACTTGGACTAGGATTCACGCGGATTTAAAGCTATTAAATCAAAAATGCCTACTGTACATGGCGTGCCGCGCTAGTAAAAATAACTTTAAGTAGTAAAAAATGTTTTTTACTAGATCAAATATCAAATTGCTGTTTTTTTATATTTCACTTCTTGGTCTTGAGTCGGCGCCTCTCCGTTTTTCTTTCACCTAGCGCCGGATCAAATTCAATTATATTTCTTGCTGTGAATTTTTTATTGGTAATCAAAAATTGATCAAATTTGTAATTCCGTGGCAAATTCTATGCGCTTAAACTTACTTTCTTTCTTTCTGTTACTCACTTCTCGCTGTTTACAGGCTCAGAACTATTTCTATCAAGTCAATTTTCGTCCATTATAGTATCCATATTTTTCCAGGTTTCGAAAAACTTTATCATTATTCTGCCTTTTCTTTAAGTCTCTGCTTTTTCCGTCTCAGCTTCTAAAAACACATGTAAGCTGAATTAGCTGGCTTCTGCATTAAACGTATTTCGACGCTAATGTCTTTATTGAAATATGCGTATTCAGGTTTAGGTTTCGCTCCTAATAGATATAATAGAACAGTCTTTTCATTAAATGAAAACTCTGTTGGGAACAATGCCCATAATTTCGTGCAAGGCCTGCTTCACTTGATAACAATGAGGCCTTTGACCAGATTTATACTGTCATTTGCTCAATTTGTGAATTATTGGAATTTATAAGCAAATCCTATCTATAGTCGAGATCTACCAAATACTTTCTAAAATACAGATAAACAGTTTGTCTTTAAACCTAAATCCTAGTATAACTGTTTTAATAGCACAGGTAAATTTTGCACGCCTTTTCAAGTATGCTTGATAGCAAAAGTTTTTCCTGCCTTTGAATGCCAACTAACATATAATTTATGTTCGACAAGTTTTTTTTACAATTAATTCGCATTTTAGCTTGTCATCTGGATCTATAATAATTTATAATTGATTTTTTAATTTAATATCTCATTGCAGTTTATTATTTGCTTGCACCTTTGATTTCTTTTCATTCCTTTTTCCATTTCATTTCAAACATAAGTTGCTATTTTAACTTTGCTGGTCGTTTTAATTTTTGTCTTTTCAACACTAAAATGTATAAGTTTTTATAGCAACTTCGCCATATTCTAATCAATAGTCAGTAAATGTAGCCTAGTTTTCTAACTATAAAAAATTACAGCTGTTTTTATAAAAGGCTATTGAGCAATTAGAAATTTAAAATTGTTTTATTTTGAGAGTCGTTTCATCCATGGTAAGTGCAAACATTCAAATTTGAATAATACAAAGGTGTGATTCAACAACATTTTTCTATGCACGTTTTTCACTTTGAAAAGTATCTGCATAGTGACAGGTTTAGCGTACTAATTTATAGTCTCACAAAAGATTTATCAATCTGATCCACTGTAAAAAAACATTCCTGTAATAATTCCGTTTAGAAGTTAAAAAATTTTAATACTCCTTTATAAAATTATTTACAGCATTTTCATGCAGTAAAAAACAACTTGTTGATAATAATTTTAAACAGGGTCGCATGCAAAACTAGTCAACCTTATAAAAAATCTTATTTGATTGAATACCATCAGCTGTTTTATAGAAAGCCTGATTAAAATTTTTTGGATAATATATAACATAGCAATGTAAATATAAAAATTGTTTAAATTGTATATTATGCATGATTTGCGATTGAACAGAATGGTATCACCTTCATTCTATCCAGATTGAGCCTTTTTGGTATATACGGGTATGAAATTTTCAAGTTTTGGACTAAACAAAAATTAAGTCGAGCTACGGAATATTACTATATAAATTTTAAGTTCAAAATGTTTTTGCTTGATAATTATGAATTTTGGTAAAAGCCAGCTAATTTTTTATCGATTTAACAGCTTAAAATCGTAAATTTTGTCTAATAGAATTTAATTTTTTTTCACACATTGCTTGCTATTTGCAGAAGCATAAAAAGTCTAAAAGTAATAATCGAAGGTCAACAGTGATCATCTTTTTCTGAGCTATAATCCTAATATATGAATGCCCAAGAAACATGCTTCATGTCTTCCGGAACTGTCTAAGAAGGAAGATAAATAAAAACCAACTAACATGTACAACCCCTAGTATTTGAATGTTTATAATTTTTATAAGCTAATTAAAATGTAATTCCATCGCAGCCAAATAACGAATTGTTTAATTTGTATTACATGAATGTGTCACCTATCATTTTCAGTGATAAGTAAGTTGTGATTGCGGCCAACGAGAGAATGTTGATTTTTTACTCTTTTCAGTAGATGTTGGGTGTGCAAGAAAGCTAAGCTTTTTAAAAAATTCAAACGATTGAAATCCGGTTAAAAGATTAATGACGCTGTGATGTGCTATGATTGTTCAACCCTTCATATCTGCGGTTTATGCTCGAAACAAAAATTTTACTAACTAAATTTATATAAAGCAATATTTATACCTGAACATAGGTCTTTAAGGCGTATTGAAAGCTCTGAATTTAGAGAATATCGAATGCTTTTCAATGAAACAATAAAAGGATATACATGGTTTAGATACACAGGTGGTAATGGAAAAAAGATGTATACAACAGAAAACATTTCAAAAAATGGCGAAAAGGACAAAGAAGGTCAAATTGTAGGGAAGGAAGAACAGAAAGGAGGTACGTTCAATAAGAATCAATATGACATGAATATCGGTGATTGCCTGAATTATGGTATTCATGCTACGAGGCCAAAATAAATATACCTGGTTATGGCATATAAAATAAGCTACATATGCCGTATTAATTATGCAGACGATTTGAAAAAAATGCAGATCACTCTCTGCAGGAACAACACTGATATAAGTAATCAAAAAAGTTGTAATAATATTACAATAGCTCAACTCACTAACAATTTTACTTTCTTTCAGACATTCCATTCATTATCCCTCCCATTTCTCCCAGTGTTGATTCTTTCTACCTGTACCCACCAGAATCATACTTATCGCCTGAGGAGCTTAAACGCCGTCGTCGAATTGTCGCTCGTCGTACAATCATGAGTACTTTGCGCATTTTATTTCCAATAGAGCACCTATACGCCCTTTCGAGGGAGTATCGCTTGGTTACCTGCTATCTCATATTTACAACGCTACTGTTGGTTTTTTATTTTATTAAGCCAAAACCTATGTATTATTTTTATACCGATGCAGATCCAGCAATTGATCAAAATATTGAATCAGTACAATATGCACTGAATCGAAAACCAGTTGTTCCTGCACAAGAGGGTGATTCCTATTTTACCGACACTACCAACGCATTTAAGGCTATTTTGTCTCGTTACTCTCCTGTAATTTTTTGCCAAAAATTGGGATATTTTTTTGCTTCATTTTATGTAGCTCATCGTGCACTTTGGAATTTGGCACTCGGCCGTCCACTTACAGAGGCTGAGAAAATACGTGAAATCGACAACCCCTCATCCCTCGCTGATATTCTCGAAGAATGCGAAACTCAACATGTTTCTAAACTTGCTCAACTTTTGGGAACTGGACATTTTCCAAGTAAGCCTTGGCGTGCCATTCTTCCACCATCTCCATGGGCTCCCCATCTAACTCTCTATATTGATTCCAGTCTATTATACACGATAATGCTAGATGATAACGGACAAACGGTTTTACGTAAACGGCCATATGCTGATTATTTGATGGCACAGTTACACGAATGTAGCGAAATCATTTTATCCTCTCACATACACACTAAAACCACTGCTCCCCAATTCTTCAAGTTATTTGATCCTTATCGACTAGCAAGTCATTACATTACTAAAGAAGATCATCGCTGGACTGTTACTAATTTCTTAAAACCTTTAGAAGAAAATCACTTAGGTCGTCGTCCTGAGCGGCTTGTTGTTTTAGATAGCAGCCTTCAACACTGTGGTTCTATGTGTTCGAACGTTTTAAGAATTTCCTTGTGGGATGGCAATGAAGAAGACTCGACATTATTCGAATTGGTTCCACTTTTGAAATGTATGTTTTTAATTTCTAATGTTCTATATATTAGTTGAACGAGTACATTAGTTAGCTTAAAGGAGCGATGTTTACTATTGATGGAGTTAGCAAACTATTTTTAAATTTTTGTAGCTCAGCAATACCAATTATTAACGATAACATGCACATATGTGTTATACATCCGCATCTCATGAGCACAGCTAATTCGCAATTACATCCTATAACTAATAATTTTTATAGATCTTGCCAATGGAATTGAAGAAGGTATCGACACCAGAGAAGTTATTCGTCAGTATGAAAATAAAAAATCTTCTTACGACATCATCAAGGAGCATGTAAGATATACTGGCTTTGAACCAGTCGAAGAAGATAGTCTATTGAAAGACAAAATTTTGAACAGGCAGTCAGAGCCTCCAAAATCTGACATAGACGAATATTCCAACGAAGACCTTGTTGTTGAATATGATGACGATACTAATGAAATATTTGATAGTATCAAAAAAGATTTATCGGGCTTTAAAAAAGTATAATAATATAACATACACTATTTTGTAAATTATACAAATTCTGTAATTATACTAATTTTGATTATGCTGCAATTTAAAATATTTTTATAATAGACAGATTTTAGGATTGCGTACATCAATTGACAAATAATTTATATACACGCTATTTAAATGATATAATTTATATAAACTTTATTGTAGGGATGCATTTAAAAAATCTAAATATGGCAAGACAAAGCTTGCCTAGCGCTGTAAAAAGCAATTATGACCAATAGCTTAAATAATTTATGGACTTTGATACAATTGATAGCATGTGAAATTATAAAATGACGACGTTACTTATGCCGTGTTGTACTATATATACATATTACCTATAGATCCTTGATTTAAAATTGTTCTAACATTTTCTAATTTAATTACATAATTCATTTTTTTCATCTAACAAAATATATAGCCAAGCCTGAGATAGAGATACATCTTTTTCAACAGACTGTTTTTTCTCGGATTTTTGATTACTCTCAGTAGAAATAGTGCATGATGTATTTCCAATACCTATTAATTCTTGTTCCTTTTCATTTAATTCTAATAAATTTGCTGCCAATTTTAGCGCATCTTGCTTTGTAGATAATGCTATATCTTTATTGAACAATGTGATAATCAGTCTAGTAACGATTCTTTTATCTATTGATAACCGGCTTTGTTCAAGTGCTTTACTTAGTCTATTTTTTTGATCTTCCAATTCAATTTTTATTGGCT
This sequence comes from Schistocerca gregaria, assembly GCF_023897955.1. Lineage (NCBI taxonomy): Eukaryota > Metazoa > Arthropoda > Insecta > Orthoptera > Acrididae > Schistocerca > Schistocerca gregaria. The sequence continues at coordinate 251,046 of NW_026062185.1, read as the reverse complement.
CTTGTTGTCTTTTCACCTCTTCATGTTCCATTTTAAAATTTTCCAACTCTAGTTGATATTTTTCAGTGACTTCTCGAGAACACCCTAACATCTCTCTAGTCGATTTTAGTTCTTCTTTCAACCGTTGATTTTCTTCTTTGATTTTTTTCTGATCCTCTAGTTCATTCAATTGTTTTTCGTAAATCTCATTTTTTAATTGTAACTGAGTTTCGTATTCCATCTGCATCTGGATCAACATATTTTCAAAATTCGACATTTGATTCTTAACTCTTTCCAGCTCTTCTGATTTTTCTTGCAAACGTTCTTTTAATTCTTTGTATTCTAATGATGAATGTTCTAGATGTATACGTTTGGTCAGGATTTTCTCTTCTTCATTTTCGTCCCTCTTTTCCATTTTCATTCTAATCTCCCTTAATTTTTTTTCTTTTTTTTCAGCCTCTTCTTCCAATATTTTCAGATAGGCTTGAAGCCTCGTCACATGATCTTCGATTTTCTTTGTCTTCTCTTTCTGTACAGATAATTTTTTTACGCATGATGATTCACATTCAAATAACGTATCTAAAACCCTAAAAAGCAAAACACCTGTTATAAAATAATAAATCAGGAAATAACTGCCAGTTTTAGAAATATGCGGATACTTCAATTTTGTTGGTGCAACAAATATTGTATGAATTCAGTGCAGTTTTATATAATGCTATCTTATTTTTCTTACTTTTCAATTTTCATCAGTTGTGTGTAATACATAATTTTTATTCATATGATGATCATAGTTATTAATGTTTTCTTTCGATGATCATATATGTGTATTACTGTTATGTCTTATATATGTTTATCTATCTTTTCATAGATCTACTATAGTTATGCCTTAATAAATTCACGTTTTTCTATGCTATTCATGACGTTATTTTACAATGTGTATGCTATTATTGATTTTGCCTATTCTGCTATTTTTTTGTTAATTGGCTGCGTATTAGTACAGTTATATTGACGCATGCATTAATGCTGTTTTGTCATATTTGCTATCTTTTCGGCTAAATGTTTTGATTTACTTCGCACACGTATCTCATATGTGTTCACAATTTACTTTATAATTTTCAGCCTTTCATAAACAGTATTTTTTCGTTTGACCAAAGTAATATTATTGATATGTTCTTCATCTAAGCCATAGCACACATATAATGACCACTTCTACGAATGACCCTGTCTCACACTTATATGTTTCTTGTTATCTATTTTTCATTTTCTTACATACCTTTCTAGTTCATCTTTATATCTTTTTTCTCTTATGTGCTTCAATTCCCCTATTTCGTTATCACACGATTTTGACCTTTTGTAAAGATTCCTTGTAAATTGGTATTTATTAGCTTCGATTCTGCTGCATTTCGCCCTTCTCATCTTTTCTAATTGCTTCCCGTCGCCAGACATCTCGGCCTTCTCTTGATATCGCGATCTTTTATTTTGCCGCTTCTTTCGTTGCTTTGACTAGCCTTTCTTTCGAATGCAAAAATCTAAATCTAGAAAATGCGAACAGATGCACTTGAAGCCAAAAAAATTAATAAATTTGAATTTTTTGTCAAGGCTATTTCTATATATTATATTAATTTCAGTGGACATAGCCATGCTCACTATTTAATATAGAGATATTGACCAGCTAATGTGTTGAACTTTTGTTGAATAATGTCACAGTTGCTACCATCTGTACCGCTAGCATTTTTGTGTTCATTGGCTATATTGTTAACAGTAGTACTATTAACATCACCTTTGTTTGTAGTTGCATAACATTGGTGTTACTAAGGAGTATTCTTTCATGATATTCAAAAATGCAGGTCTTGTTTTCAGGATTGGGACTCTTTGGACTATAACTACATGGTTATGTTTTTTCCACATTCTTAAAGAAAGGGCTAATGACAGCAGATTGAAGTATTGAAGCATATTCAAGGTGCTCTTTACATAATCAAATAGAATATGTTCGATTGAATCATACAAAATGTATAGCTTTGCCTAATTAGGTTAATTGATGCCGACAGGCTAGGGTGAAAAACAAATTTTCTCTTAAATTCAGAACACGCCTTTAAATTATCTAAGTTTGCATTTCTAAAAGATTTTAAAAAGTATAAGAAGCATATGTCTATATACAGGATAAAAACAAAAGACCATTCTGCTAAAAAAGCATTAGTAATACATATATTTTGTATAGGCTTATAGAAACTACATAATGAAGACGAAATGCGAGTCGTGTTATCTACATTACACAGAATACGATCTGTGTTGCACAAAAATCTATTTTATTTGACAATCCTTGTTATGAAGACGTAGAACAAGCGATGAATATAGATATTTTTTTATGATAGTGTATTCAGTTGTATGTTAAAAAGTTAAACTAGCTACCGTCCATGATATGTTTTGAGATAGAATGAATATAAAAAAATATATGGCATTATTAGTTTGTTATATATTAACTTTGAATTGACTGTAGACAATATATGACATACCACTATTGAACATCATTCGTCTGTGGTATTTTTGTGTTCCCACAATCTTACTGTAGGGTCATGCTCAAGTGCGGCCGATGCAATAATATTTTTAAATGGATGACAATCTACCGAGCTAACGACATCAGAATGACCTTTTAAAATTTGTTGAATTTGCTTTGTCTGAATATCCCATAGGTACAAGTGATGATCTTCACTTCCTGAAACTATCCATTTTCCATATGTAATTGAAAAAGTGGCAAAAATACAAAACATAGTATTTTTGTGTCCTTGATAAACTTTAAGAAGTTCTCCAGTCTGATAATTCCAAAGCTGTAATCTGCTATCTAGGGTGCTTGCGAGAATAAATTTTGAATTCGGGCTAAATTTAACAAAGGACACAGATGATCTGTCCGGGTCTATTAATGTTTTCAGGCATTGTCCATTTTGTACATCCCAAATCCGGATCGTAGCATCTAGCGACGCAGAAACAATTAGGGTTCCGTCTAGATTGAAATGGACCGCACTAACTGGATCTGAATGAGAGCTCAGCATACGAATACATCTTCCACTCTTTACATCCCAAATACGCACGGATTGGTCAAAAGACCCAGACACAATCATGTTAGATGCTGGATTGAAGTTCACGCAAAAAACATAATGCAAATGTCCTGTCAGCATCTTCAAAGGCTCATGGCTCAGTATGTCCCAAATAATAATCGTCTTATCATCTGATCCACTACATAGATACTTGCTATCTGAACTCCAGCTAATGTCAGATATTCCCAAGACATGTCCAACTAAAACTGCATACAGATTGCCAGTACATGGATCCCATAAATGTATAGTGGCATCAGCTGCTGTATATTTTAAAAAAAAGTCAATATATCTTCTAATTCTTTTATCGAGGTTGTATTGCAAAATATTAAAGCCATTGTTCTTTAAAATAGATCAAAAGAGAGAGGTAGAAGGCTAATCAATGATTGATAGTGTTACAGATGTATTTATAAAAACATAATAAACTTGCACTATAATAACAAAAGGACAGTTGAAGATGCCTTGGGTAAAAACAGTCTTTCGAGAATAATAAGGCTATTGTATTAAACCTTCTATATTATAGCAATACGCTAAATCTTATCACATCGTTTCAAAAGACTATTATTCAATATAATCATAACTCGTTTCACAGTAAAATCTTTTTGCCATTCATATATATTATAAAATCAATAAGATATTAATTACTGACTTTGAATATTAAGCCTTACATCCCATTGAATAATTGCACAGACAAAAGATGGACACTTGCATGTTGTTCAATTACTGGTACTGCTAGATTTTACATATTATCAATAATTAAAATTTAAACTAAAAATTATTATCCACATAGTATATAGGAATTTAGTTACATCTCCGTGTATGGGTTGATTAAAACTCAACCAACAGGTATTCGCTCGATTTGCTAAATATGATTATTTAACGTCACAACTTCTAGTCAAATTTGATTAAAAACATAATTGTTGTATTTAAATTATCAATCATTTTCACACTAAAATTTGCAAAAATTCATTTTACGATTTATGTTTAAAACCTATTAATCTAATACAGAGTATTATTTTTCGATCAAACGATTTACAAGCCTGTTAAAAACTTATAATCGCTGATGTATGAACATCAAATTCTGATAGGTGTTGTGGCTTAATTTTATGCATAGGCTAAATTAAGGACAAGAGACATTCAAGATAGGCTGGCCATATTGCCTAAATTCATTTTTGTACGTGTTTTTAGTTATAGTATACATTATATTTGTAAATGTCATTCGAAAATGTGATGCAATTTACATGCCTCTATTCATAAATGGGGGATAATATCATATATATTTCGACATGCACACTTTATATTATAGACACATAGCGTACTAAAAAACATGCTCATAATTACAATAAAAATATATAATACACTCGACATAATTTGATTACCACGTCTATATAGCAGCCTCATTACGCATTAGTCTATAATCACATACACATTTACAATTTACAATGCTATACACCATCATTCATCACTTGTTTTGTCTTTACCTAGACTGTCCTCTCTATTTTTTGGCTTATTCATATTTCAGCTAATACGAGGGTTTTTCGTCCTTCCCGACACCAAATATTTTAAACATACATGAACTTGCTAGCCATTTCCCATCAGGTGAGAATTTTACAGACGAAACTGCCTTCTTATGTCCAACCAGTGTATGAGTTAATTTATAGTTAAGTATAATTTTTTTTTTGTTTTCTACCATAAAATCTTTCTTTTCATTTTTGATAGGCAGGGCTCCTTTTTGTTCTAGACCTGTTTTACTTTCTACATTTTCTAGTTTTGTATTTTTCATAAAAGATGTATTGTTTTCATAGGTGTGATAACTGATTCCATCGTTGCTTGATTTACTTGGTGTTGGTTTTTTGTCATCATTTGATAAATTTTGTGTTTCTGATCGTTCATAGTCCGTAGCAGTGTGCACCTTGTCGATGCCAGTATATTTTGGATGTTTACGTGGAATTCTTGCAGGGATGAATTCTTTATTTGATTCTTTATCTTCCGACCCCTTCATCATACTATAAGACTGACTTATTAAAAAATACACACTTGCGAAGCGAAACGATTGGAAAAAATAAAGGTAGAAAAAATCATGTTAAAAGGGTGGAAAAGTAGATAATAGGACGCTCAAGAAAAAATGATTATGTATAACATACACACTCAAGCCGATCTAAAAACTTTTTTTTATTGAAAATCTATACAATATGTTAAATGGCATATCACAAAAGCTGCGATGGATGTCCTCGCATATTCCATAACCAAGTAGTAAAAGCAAAAATGCACATTACGTAGTAAGGAGTGTTAAAAAAAGCTTAGGAATATACTAGTCTATAGATAGATTGTGGAGTAGCAAAAATTTGAACACAATAAATGGTTAAGCGTAAATAAAAGTATGTGCATGCAACAAAACACAATGTTAAAAACAACAAAAGTAAATAATGGCGAGAGCGTTCAGCTACGCAAATATAAACCAATGATAATGGTAAATTTAGTTATTGCAAGAAAGTATATATAAACAAAAATGTAAAGTTAAAACAATACATATAACAACTATCATGAAAGCAGGCTTATCCAAATTAACTTTAGATATACCTAGGCTATAACCAGAAATTAGTCAATGTGTATAGAAAAATTGTCTATATGTCAAAACTCTTAATCAACTTGTTTATAAGTATTATACAAATACTCCCCAACCTGCATTTTTAAACAATAGCTTTGAACGCATGGTTGAAATTGAGTAATTTAGTATGTCAAATAGATATTTTACCAAACCCTGATCAAATTTTGCCTTAGTAATCCCTTAGCAGATAAACAATATATCCTAAGTAATGTAACCTATGTATTTTATTCTGATTCTAGAAAGATACACCATTATTGGTTCTATATTTGTATTATGTCAATCGTTCCCGGTTCGATCTATAAGAATCTACGTGAGACATGTAATGAATAAAAAAAAATAAAAGTTACCATGAATTATGTCCACTGAATACTACCCAGACTATATTCAATCCTATTTCTGAAAAATATATCTTTGACAGGTGTCTAAATAATTTTTTATGATTTATAGTCAGATGAATGCCATAACTTCTTACATTGACCTTATGAACCCGTTAAATTAGATAACAAAAAAAATAAAATAGGCCGTCTATAATTAAAGTTTTATATATCAACGTTGGCTCTTGTTAGATTTATTTTTTGTGTGCTGTTATTTGCACGTTATCAAATTGCATATTTATTATTAGACCGACGTATTGTAGCTCCTTATATCAACGTTTAATTCTTATACGGTATTCTATATAAACAGTCCAGAACATTATTATCAAAATAGTTACATATCCTGAAATAGCTACGTATTTATAGGTATCAATATTACTTATTAAATATGCCCAAATAGTGTTACTAGAAGGAGTGTATGGTACTTTTTCATCAGTCAATAAGTTGTTTTTTAGCAAAAGCTCCTTTGCGTGTCTTAATTCAGTATATGCTTTTGATAATGGGTCATTATCACTATTTACTGTTTTTAATGATTTAGTTATTCTGCTTGATCCAATGATTTTTCTTTCTCCTATTGTAATTATATCGAATTCGTCGTAATTAATAAATGAATTCTCATTCTTTTTAATTCGTTCGTTGATATTATCTGATAATTTAATCAGAACGTGTTCTTGACCTTTTTTAATGTAGATTCCATTCATTCCTTCGACACAATCTCGATCATATTCTGCAATATCCGAAGTTATAGAATTATCAATATCATTCATAAAATCTTCTATCTCGCGTGTTTTATCGGAAGTTTTAGCTGCATTAACTGGACAGATATATCGATCATTTATTATATCGCAATCATCTAGTTGGTAAACATGATAATAATTTTTTACATAAGAGATTGCAACCTCATTTGGAAATTTGTAATATCGTGTATTAGCTGTAGTAAGCGTTAACGGTCTATAAACAGGTAATGTTTCAGTTTTCAATATTACCGGAACTAATAATATTCCATGAATCGATGGCGTAGCTGGACTGTGTTTAGTAAGAATAAATTTACTTGCACGAAACATCGAGAACATATCCAATTCATTGTATCTATATTTTAAGCCTCTATCCATTACTAATTTACCCAATTCCTCTAGATTTATTAATTGGTGATGTATCTTACCTCGAATAGCACTATCCAAAACACTTTTATACTTATTCCAATAAGTAGATAGGTATTGGTTTGCAAGACTCCCAGATAAAACTTCTCTAGTAATATTACAGAGATTTTCTTTAGTTTTTTCTATGCTTTTTTCTAATTCTTCCAGTTTAATGTTTACGTGATTTATTTTCGACATAAGGTTTGTTCTATCGTTTTCGTATAATCTTTCAATAGCTCGATTGTCTACGCTATTTACTACCCTTAATACATTTACTCCTGCTGATGCAGTGAGAGCGATTGCGGCAATAACCGTTGTTACTAATAGCCAATCTATTATTTTCGGTTTATTTTCTTTCTCTTGGTTTCTGTTAATACAAAAATTACTATTAACAGAACATAATTGATCGAGTATATCCACTTCTAATCCAATATCAATATCTTTCATGTGTCTATTCAGAATATCTTTATCCGGTTCTATTTTCATAGCTTCACCATTACACACCCTAGTTACTCCTAATAATTTAGGCGATGGTATAGCCCATACAAGTGGTATAGCTAAGTTCTGATTTGGGTAAGATGCCATTCCTACCCATTCTAAGTAAGTGTTAGCTCTTGCTATATGTATGTTTGCATATAGTAGATGATGAGTTATAATCAAATAAAGTATAAATAAAGATTTAGTAATAATATTCATCGAAGTAATCTAATGTATACCCGACTCTTAACTAATAAATAAATCTAGGTAAAATGGCAGTTAACGTCACTTCGGTTAAATTAAAGAATTAAAACTTTAATTCATCTATATTTAGGTTATTAATCACGACATCATAGACTATAAATACGAGCATAATTTAGGCTTTGAAGTACATGTATGACGATATAAGGTCAACGATGGTAAAGCCTTATAGCAAAGTCAGTGGTGGGCATATGTGAATTATGCAGAAAATCCAATTCGATAGAGCAGACATTAGGTAAATACGGCCCTTTTTCGTAACAGTTGAAGTTTAGAAATATACAGTCTTTGTAAATAATGCAAAAAAATTACGTGAAAGTTTTTATCACAGGGACTCTGATGCTTGGCATGTGACCAACACCGAGGGTGATTGGAGGTCCGAGAATCCTCTCTTGATGATCAAATCTAGTCGCTCAAATTAGAGACCTATGGTCCTTCAGGAATTGAATTATAGTATATACTTGCTGAAAGGATTCGACAATTGCTACAGAGCCGGGGAAACTATTTATTCCAAAAGTATGCTGCGAAAATACGTTCTGCAGTCCTTTATTCGATGGCTCCTCGGCGATCTTTCTCTCTGACACCTTTTTTTTACCATACCATTAGATTTTCGCGTCCGTGGCCAGAAATTCGAGGTTTTATAAGCAAAACAGAGATTGGTGTCCCAGGGCAATAACAGAGCCGGTTGACTTGGACTGCCTATATTCGCTTATTATGATAATCACGCCGCGATAGAACTGAAATTAGAGAACTATTGATGCGCTCTTCAGGACTGCAAATCTTCGGTGAAACACCGTGTCTCGAAGATCAAAATTCAATTCTGCATGTCTAGAGCTCTCTTGCGGCCTGTGCTGGTATCCGGATGTACTGTCAAGCATAGTATTTACACTGAGCTTGGCACCGATCAATCCTAAAATTCTGCTCTAAAAAAAGATCGAACAAAGAATTCAAACGATTGAAGCAATAAAACAGCCGAGTTCCTAAAAATAGATGCGAGCGGCCATTATGCCGGAACGTTTGAATCGATCCCTGCCTCTTCGAGTTCATGTCTGAATACCTGAAAGAGGGTTCGAGGTCTTATGAAGACGAGCATGGTGCGATTTACTGGCCGTTTCTGTCCTTGTACGACAAGTACAGATGGACTTTGTGAAGAATTTTTTCAGATCTCGTACCTTCGAATAGTACTTGCGAGAAATGTTTCCCAGAAGTGTATTGCGGTTAAGACAAATGCTGGGACCACGTTTAACATCATCACTCGGAGATCTAGGCGACCATCGACCACGCGCCTTCTTTCCGATGAAGTGTTGAGAGACTGTCTAGAAAGATCAGGGTCGACCTGATGACGAACCTGAAGCAGACCCTCAAATACGGAGTGTGTCATTCCGGAATATCTTGTAGTTTATATCGTCGTTTCAGACATAGGCTTCAAGAGGGGTATCCTGAAGCTACCCATCGAGACGAGGTCTGACAGTCACCAGGCATGCTCTCAAATCGTACAGTGTAGCTTTTGAATGTAAGAGCGAGAGAACCGGAGGCGAGGTGAAGAGTCACGGTTTAAGGGGAAGGAAACAAAATCGGCGCCGTACATTTATTTTGATAGCGTGAGAAAATCATTAAGACGGTTCTCTCAAGTACAGGACATCTTTCTTCTGACCTTAGGCAATTTTCAAATCCTCGAACTTTGGGTCTGGACTTCTGAAGACCAAAAACCTCTCGTTTTCGATTTCGAACTTCACTTTCCACATTTAGAGGGAAACTTGGTACGTATAATACACATGCGTAATAACCTAGGCAGCCCTCCATCAGTAGCCTTAAATGAGAATACGCTCTTTGAACTCTGTGAATAGGGATCTCGCTTGAATTGCGAAAACTTGCTTAATGACGAAGTCCGAGCCTATTTTTTTCTCATCGGATCCGTATTCTGCAAGAAACTCAGGGCACGCGCAGCTTGCGACTCCAGAAGTGTAAATGTGTTCCTGACATCGTACAAGCTCTCTGGACTCGCGCGGTCATGGAACATCAAATTGACGCAAAAAATATTTTCGAACTTCTTAGGTATCACGAGCTAGATACCCTGCCGGTTCGACCCTCTCAGGGTGTAAATGTACCGATCTGGCCTGGTAAGATCCGAGGTGAGTTTCCAGTTTATATTGTCAAAATTGGCGTCGGCTGTGTCGAATTACTCATCTTTAGACACCAGCCAACGTAAGGCGCACCGACAAACGGCATCAATGCAGTTCGAGCTAAGAGGAACGAAGTAGTGGATGCGCTTGTCAGGATTGAGGAGGCATGCCTTGTCTGAATATGTTGAATCGAATGTCAGTCGGTCGATAGGCTCGTTGATGTCCGTCAGCGGGTTAGAATATGCATTTCGATTCTATTATAGTATTTTCCATCGACCAGGTCTAGATAGCAACTTATCTTTAAAACCACCCCCGTATCGTTCAATACGGCGAGGAACGACAAGTCGTCTCAGAAGTACCAAAAGAGGCCTTTGTTTCTGAGGTGCAGGCCCCTAGCGCACAACATCAGCTTCGCGCACTGAATCTCGCTCAGGCAGCTGGTGATCGAAGATGCGCCATTGTACAGGTCTTAGAATTTGCGGAGCCCAAAATACGTGAATTTTCTAGAGTGTAGTCAGAAGACTCGCCATCTAGGCGATTGGTCTAGTCGATCAAGAAGTGAATCAACTCTGCATTAACATCTTTTGACAGCTCCGACTTGCCCAGATCCATCGACAGTTTGACCTTTCAGATGCCTTGGCTTTTTTAGAGGCCAGAGGAATACTCCACGCGGTTCAGGACAGCCTCCAAGAATCCCCAAACTCGTCTGAGGGTTAGTCTTAAAACAAACAGGAGCATTTACAAAAGGACGCGAAAAAAAAGACTCTTCACGAATCCCTGCTTGAACACGCTCCAGGGCTCCGTCCGCATATTCTGAACTCTTCTGTCAAAAAAAATATTGCAAAAAGCAATTCGCTAGGGATGGAGACAAGCGAGAGATTGCGAGTCTCGTTTCTAGGATGTGTCTGTCTTCCTCATGCCTGTTCTCGCGAAGCTGCGACAGAACCGACACATTCACCAGAACGTATATGTCAAAGAAAAAGGTGGATACGGATACTCCTTACAATGTTACGTAATGAAGAATATGAATATCTGCAAGTTGATATTAGAAAAAGGTTTTAATTCGAACAGAAAAACGAAGTTTGGAAAGGTGCTTCTCGCAAGCAGCCGCCGTATGGTGCTCTGATTTTTTTACATAAAACGCTTCTAGGTGAGGCCAATTCCTAAAGGGTCTATGTAGTCAATGTCAAGGTGATACAATACTTAGAATTCAGTGCCAATGCGAACGCGCAAGAGGCAGACGATTCGATCTGCATGCGCAGGTTGGCCCATCAAATCTAATCAAATGCGTTGATGATGCTCTCGACGTACAAAGCGGACTCGGTAGTTTACGACATCAGAAGAAACACAGTGACAGACGGCAAAAAACCAGCAATCAGAAAAATGCTCGAAAAAAAAGAATTTTTTGTGACAGTTTTTAATTGTGGCTCAGATAAAAAATATATTTTTGGCACGGTCATTCTTCTTCTAGCTCTTCAGAGAAGGAAAAAAAAGCATTTTTGCGACAACTGAGGCGCTCTTTTACAAAACTTTGGGTTGATTTCACTTTGTCCTTTTGATCAGAATGAACGCTTTTCGCAATTTGCTATATCTCTAGGGTATTATTGGCGTCGATGCTAGCGATGACCCAGTCTTTATTATAATTCTAGGCAAAATCTGACACGTTCGACGTATGAACATCTTGAATGGACAAAAGTTCTAGAGGGCCATCTTCTTGGCTGTCTGGCATCTGTTGTATGTCTGTGCAATCAAACTCTCAAATGGAGATGCATTGATTCCGACTAGCAGAGGCGAGTATGGCCTCAATGAAAGGGACAACTGAACTTAGAAATTTTGGTTTATGTAATTTAGTGTGCAGTTGTTTAGTGTAAGCCTACGTAACTCATTTCTTTCAGCATATTCAAAAACAGTTTTATGTCTAAATGCATATAATATCGAAAAATTCCGTAGAGAATCGAACATGATATCCAGAAAGTGTGAAAAACTGCCATCAATAAGTTTTATCTTTAACATTCACTATAACTGGGCCTTTGATCTTAAAATTTCCACTTCATGTCATTCAAACCCTCTTTCGTATGTTCATGATCCACCTTGGTATTCCTGCACGTTACCAAGTCTTCTGGTAACCTTAAAGGCTAGGCATCCTCAATCTTTTTCAAGCTATATGGACTCTTATCCGTTTTTATTTGTCATGTCCTTCAAAAAAGAACATCTTGTTTTGCTCATCAGAATCGTTCGTATAGAACTTGAGCAAAGATTGCTCGTAATCAGAACTGGCTTCAAATCTCATATGAGAACGCAAAGTTCACATTTCAATGGATCAACGACTTCAAACTAAAGAAATAGTTCTTGCTCCTAGTCAAATCGTTGCTATGATAGAAACATAACACGTCTGATAAAAGAAGGCGCGTACCAGCATCCTTGCAGATTGGCTATTTCTCGACAAATTTGTTTACCTTTTCAAATATTGCTCTGGGCTCTAAAATCTTATTATTGCAAAGGTATCTCTCTACAAAAGTAAACAGACCCTTTTTCTCATTGGAACACAACTTCCTGGTACGGTAATAAAAGCATCTTCAAGAATAGTCAAATTGAGTATTTTTTATCTCCGATCTATATAGATTGGATGCTTAAACATTTTCGCATAGTCCGAAATACTTAGCTGATAAGTTATATTATCTTTAGGTAATCTTTTAATCTAAACTTGTTTGTCATATTGTACATCTGTGTATTATATCGGTCTGTGGTGATGTATCCAGGGGATTTTTAAAAAGACATAATTTCCCGCTTGGTAAGTAGATACGGAATACCAGATAATTAAAAGGATTTGGCATTGACGTATATTACTATGAAGTCTGGATAAAAAATCAAAACAAAACATCATAAAACCATACACGATCCATTCTTCCTCTTTCTAATGTCAACAATATAACTGGTCTAAAATACTAAAAAATTTATGTATTCCATAATTTAAAAATCTAAAACGAATATATAGCTATTTACAAACATTTAAACCCTCTGAATATAAGTCCTTCTAAATGAAAACTTAGATTTGAGTTTTTGAATAGCAACAGAAGGTTCATATGCATTGAAAACCAAGTCGATACATATTTAAAAACTACCAAAATTGGCCTCTTGGACAAGTAAAGTTTAGAATCTCTTATTTTATTCGAATCGATCTATTCGTAGCCGCTCTGTGACATCTTATCCAATACCGTAAAAATTTTGCAAAAGCAGTCCTCTATAGAATAAGGCTGACCAAAAGACGGGTAAAAGTCGATTAGGTACGTAATTTAGATAACAGCCGACAACACATATCGCTTGATTCAGTTAAAAGCTGTGCGAGATTCAATTGATCGTCAATGTATACCTAGACCATGTTGGGAATATATGCGTAGTAAACACGGCTAAGATAAGTCATAAAATATAGTGTTAACTTATTTAGAGGTGTTACAGTAGATATTGAAATTATATTGAATACAGACTGTTGACCTACAAAAAAGCCATCACTTCGCTCATCAGAAAGGCCTGAATAGAATGTTGAGACAATACCGCTGATTTTACTCCCGAAAGGTTCGTGCTTCAGATATTCGATCCGTAACAGTTGCAACTGCTGCAATTCTAAAACAATTTCGACCAATCTATTGCCTTCTGAAGCTGAGGAACAAATACCTAGGTGGAGAATAAAATTACTTGCCATCAGCTTTCCTGAAATATTATTGCCTTAAGTAATTCAGGTCTATCTGGTTCGATACCTGATACTCTGTATTTACTGACTGAATTGGGATACCTAAATCTTATTAACAACAGTATGAGTGATAATTTGTCGTCTAAGGCGGTAATCTGACCAATCTAATTAATCTAAATTTGTATTTCAATGAATTGAGCGGCGTTATACAGAATGAAATTATCAATTTAACTAAGTTCAGAGATTTAGAAATGCAAGGGAATGAATTTGAGAGTGACATTCCTAATTTGTCATCTAACAAATTTGGTGTATATGAACATTGGCTCAACGAAACATACTTTGTAAAGTGTGGTGATGCACTATTGCTTCCACATATTAATATATTACTAAATAAAAATGCTTGGTTAGGTCTGTGACTAGATTGTGCAATAATACTATACGCTGTGAGCATAGCACTAGGCCTATTATATTTGAAGCTGTGGCTCCTGTTGTAATTGAACCATCGTTCGGTTCAATATTCTACACATCTGGATTCAAGGTTATTGTTAACATGGTTTTTGTTTTGGACACGGTTGGACTAGACGTGATGTTAAGTTAGAATTTTAATTATGATATGGCGTATATGTAAAACAGCAGATAATTTATGTAAAAGCTATAAGAATAAATTGATGATAATTTGAACTAAAATTTTATTTAGTATAGGAGTTATTTTGGTTTTTGTATAATTCAATGTATAGAAAAGGATAGGTAGAGGTGAGAAAGAGGAATTCTGTAAAAGAGAAAGTTTAGAGTGGAATCGAAATAGTAAGAGATAAAATATTTTGTAAGATACTGTGAAGTATGTCTGGTCTAATGTTATTGGTATGCATAGTGTTAAAGTGAACTCAATCATTTTGGTCTCAATTTTTTGAGATATGTTTATTATCTAATTATTTATTATAGATTGATCTATTGATATTTTTTCTAGTTGTGTTGAGTTAATCCCAGAAGCTCTAGTATCAGGTAATTTTGATCACATTTTAGTCAATATTAATATTGTTAATAGCTTTATGTCCTCTAACTTGTTTACTATTCGATTAATATTTTTTAGTTGATTACCTAGCTTTATTTAATGTTCTGGATGAGTTGTTTAGACTTTCATTATGAAGAGTTATTTTTAAACTAGAGCATCAAACTTGTGAGTGTGATCTGGGCGCTGGTTGAAATCAGACAGTTCTAATTTAGTTTGTTAGAGCAAAAAGAGCGAGACATAGATATGTGGATATGATATATTGATGTTATGGGCATTGTTATTATTATTTGTTGTGTACATTTGTTGTGATTACAATGAAGGTGGCTAAGGTATCCTGAGAGACACGTTAAACCGAACAGGATTGGAGAGTAGGATGGTTTGATACAGAGTGAAAATGATCTTGTGAGAGATAGTGTATATGTAGAAGAATAAGAAGATCATGTAAAAATTAGGTGATTGAGAAATAGGATAGATCGGTGAATAGACTGTGTGAGTGTGTGGGTATAATATAATAGGGTAGCCATATGTAAGTATTGTGATATACTAGAAGTATATGTGGGTAATATGATACAGTAATATGTTCGTATAGAAGCTATAGTTTGATGATTTTGTACGCGATGACAATTGGCTAGAAAAATAGAGACTGAAATATAGAGTTTATGATATAAGGTAGAATAGATGTATGGTATTAAATTATGTTATAGATTGTGTGGTATATAAATATTGTGGCTACAAAAATATATTAATATAGAAATAGAAGGATATATAATAATAGTGAAAAGATTAAAATTATTATAGATTGTGTATATATGAAGATATAATAAAACATAAACACAAAGGATTACAGGTACATATATCCATAACTAAATTATTCCTATATGTTATATAATCTGAATTAATAATATTTCATATTTCTATTCTAGTTATGCATGATGTTATATTACCTATATCTGACTGTATTGTACCGTTATACCACTTTACTCAATAAACTCAAAATTAAAAAACTAGTATTTAACAAATATATTATATAATACGTGTAAATATCAGATATTTATTGCGTCTAGAAGCAATAATGTTGCTGATACAACAGTACCAACACATTGGATGAACAAGATAGATAAACAGAAGCAACTTAATAACTAATAGCACAATAGCAGTTGAAGGATATAGAACAATAGAAGTAAAAGGATTAATCAAGTAATTGATAGTTTAATTATAATTAAATATGATAACTAAACAGAGTACTGTATTATGAACATAAATTTAATAGAGTAATTGAATGGAAGATATAGATAACTTTTGTTAAAGTTGCAAATTTCTATATTTGTATTAGAATTGCAGTAAATAAGGATTTGTCGTAAATATAAGCACGTATACAATGGAAGTAGTGATCGAGACAGTATAAATAAGACCACGAATTTACGTCGAAGTAAGGAAATAAAATGGACTGAAATATATTGAAAATGCGTGAAGGTTGTATGATAAATTTGTGTAGAGATCACATAAAAAATGAATCTGTGAAGTTTGGATTGACAATGACATCTTAATACGAAAATTGGATGGGTGATGAAGTTATCGAATCTCAGAAGTTATGATAAATGAATATGTAGAGGAGAATATGTAATAAATCTAAAGAAATGTAAGTGTATGTGTAGATATAGAGGAAAGTGTAATATGGATTGTATAGATAGGCTGCTAAATACTAGATGATATATAAGTATAGAAAAAAGTACCATAATAAATATAAAAGCACACATAATGGTAGATACGGACATACAAATAGATATATAGAAAAGAATATCTGTTATCAAGTTTAAACGACTATGAATAATTCTAGACCAATAAAATATACATAATAATGTTATGGTAGAGAAGAATAAACTTAAAAAATCATACTTAAACTATATATATTATAAATGTATAGTAATATGTTTAATAACGCGTGTATTTGTACATATGTAGCCGATTTGTATAGAATAGTAAAATAGCATTATGTGATAAATAGTCATAGACATAGCGTATTCATATAATATTGATACTATTGACAATTAATTATAATATATTTGTATGACTATTTTTTATCGATTTCTACTTGCTGAATGATATATATGGGTCTAGCGTTCTTCTGTATTCACGTATGATATAACTATACATTCACCTGAACATGTTCTGTATAATTGAATCCAACCTATGTTGGTCCGAGTTATTGCTACCTTGTTCTTGATTCGGGTCACAGATACACTTACTAGAATATGTTGTTTATAATAAATATTTACTATAATCAGAAAATGTTTATATTATATGTCTGATAGTATTCTAACAAAAAATACATATATGTACGAATTGTATAAATAGCATGTCCATATAAAATATGATTTGATTTATAAATTTATATAAATAGATGTACATCATTATATTAAGATCATCTATATTAATTAGAAATAAATATGATCAACATACAATATAAACAATGCAACACTCATATTCAATAACCGATGATGATAAGTGTCTGAATATATGCAGACAATATAAATATACAAACAATAATCAGCCATTGCAATACACATGGTATCGTACATAAGCTAAAATATTATAAAATAGCAAATATAAAAGTATAAAGCAGTGTGATATATAACGATCATATAATATATGGATTGTATGCTGAGGAAAACATATATGATTAACATAAAAAGTCTAAATAAGTGTATATAATAAAATTCATGTCAATCATATCATACCAGATAACAAATTGAACATCTAATTGTAAAATCTATAAACTGTGCATATGTATATAAAATTGTATAATATAAATAAATCAGTATAGATATACAATAACAGCGTTATAAATAATTGCACAACAGGCTATACAGTGGTGATATAAACAATCATACCAATAAACTACTATATCTAAAAAATAGTGTAATACACAAAGACGTAGAAGATTGAACAAGAATGGATAAAAAAAACGAGAGGAATGACAAAATCAAAATAGTTATTGATAGAGATAAGAAAAACGTTATAGTAATAAACATTAATAGACCAAAACAAAAAGGCTAGAGCAGGCAGAGGTACAGCAACGCAAGTCCATGTAATGACAGTTGTATTCGTTTCAGCTCAGTCAATTATTTTTTTAGAATCTGATGTAAAGAATCATTATTATTAACATTTAGACGGTGTGGTTTTAGTGGTAAATGAAGTGGAGGGGCTATAGAGAGCATAAATTATGGGCTGATAATGAAAGAATATAAATCGCTATATTAATAACAGACTAAGACAGACAGTATAGAGTGCAATAATGGGCCAATCATTTGGTGAAGTTTTTGAAGATTGTAGATTCGTATACGATATAGAAGAGCAAGATATTGATAAATGTGGCTAAAAGACTGAATAACAATACAAATATGGTTGAAAGACCGAATGATAATACAAATACGGTTAAAAGACTGAATGGTAATAAATATGGTTATATGTCGTCAACATTGAAGCTTTGTAATCAATGCCTAATTATGTAAATGTGTATCAGTAAATAGAAAAATAGTTGGAAACAAACTGGATATTAAAAAGCTGCCTAGTGCTAAGATATGAAGGTGATCAATAAATCCCTGATAGTGGTGATTGTAATAGCTGAGGTTTCAGCAACGTTTTCTGTCTCACAGAGTGAGTTATTTTTTGTGAAAGAACTGAACTGTCTGTTCGTCAACCAAGATGAAATGATTGACACAAATTATTGTAAAGACTCAAAAATACACTGCAATAGTGACAACCAGATCATTTGTGTCGAACTAATTAATGCTGATCTGTCTGCTTTTCCTCAAAGCATTGCATTGATTAAAGATACACTGGAAAATTTAACTGTAGCATATGCGAATCTGAAAGGTGAAATTTCGAATTAAATCTATAAACTGACGAAATTGAAATATCTGAGTTTAAAAGGGAACAGGTTCAGTGGTAGTTTAGATGATAGGATTAAATATTTGAATGAATTATTAAATCTTGATTTAAGTGTATCAAATCTGTCTGGGTCGATACCTGATGGTCTATATTCATTGACTAAATTGCAATACTTGGATCTTATGAAAAATAATATTAATGGCAGTTTATCGTCTAAGATTGGCGACCTGACCATGTTAACTAGTCTAAACCTGAGTTTTAATGAATTGAGCGGGATTATACCAAATGAAATCGGTAATTTAATTAATCTGAAAGTTTTAGAAATGAGCGAGAACAAGTTTGAAGGTAACATTCCTGACCTGAATGGTCTGACAAAATTGGTTAATATAAACATTAGCTCAACAAAACACAATCTAAATGCGAATTGTGATGATGCAATGTTACCTCAGTTTGCTAACAAGAATAATTGTTTGATTAGACCTGTGAGTAAATTTTGCAATAATGTTACACGCTGTGAATACAGCAATAATCCTATATCTAAATCATCAGCTGGTTCAATGTTCTATACATATGGATTGAAGATGATTGTTATAATGTTGGTGTGTAGGAGTGGGATAGAGATGATGCGAAATTAGAACTTATAATTATGATATATTTGTATGCAAAATAGTAAATAAACTATCTAGATATCAAGAATAGAATATGAATAATTTGAACAAAAATATTGATTTTTAGTATAAGGGTTATTTTGGTTATTATTAGTTTAATATATATGTGATAAATAAAGATAAGTTAGTTAATAATACTTAATAATACAAGATGTGAAATGAAGTTGAGATATAAAAGATAGTTTAACATATTGTGCGAGACATCGTGAAATATGTGTGGTGGAAGACTATTGATATAGATGATGTTAAAATACATATAATTACAATCAACGTTTTGAGATATGTTTAATGTGTAAATATTTATTATATGTTGATGTATTGATACGTTTTATAGGTAGAATTAATAGTAAAAGTTATAAGGTGGGGAGTGTATGATAAGATTTTAGTGTTAATAATATTGTATAAATTAGGTTGTTTATTACCTGATTAAGAAAGTTTTGTCGGTTATGTGATACTATTAATATCGCATGAGATTTGTTGAAAATTGAGAAAGAGTTGTTATTTATAGATCAGGACGTGAAATATGTGATCATAGGACGGCCGTTATTGAAACAAGCAATATACGATTTAGATGAAGTAAAAAGAGTGAGACATAAGAACGTATATATGGAATATTTAGAGTGTGTGTGATATGAACGAATAGAGATGAATAGTGGATAGTATGAATATAAGATAATAGTGAATAGTGAATAGCATGTGAATAGCATTAGTAGAGTATGAAGATAGAAGCCGAAAAAGAATGGGAATATTAGTAATGTGAAGAGTAAAAATAATGAATTAAGGTATGAACTAAGAATTAAAAAGGACAGATAGATGTAGATAGTGTGATGATGATATTATGTGTGGATAATGCAATAGAGTGTAAGTATCTATATGGAAAATATAATAGAGGTTGAATATGTAAATATAGTAGGATTTGAGAGTGTTTATAAACTAGAAGGAGAAGAATTAGAAGTTGATAGTGAAATATGTATGATTTGGGTTGAATACAAGTGGATAGTTATAATAGAGATTGAGTAGGGATAGATATAATAAAGAGTGTGGATGTGGATGTGGATGAATAGGGGGGAATAGCGGATAATGGATAGTGTGAATAGAAGAAGCAAATAACAGTGAATGAGTGGTATGTGTGGAGTATAGGGAATGTGTATATATATGTTGGTTATGATATTTTGAGTGTTTGAATAATATTGTTGATGTGAGTTTGTGTGAAGTATGTGGATAATGTGATATAATTGTGAGTAGGTAAATAGTATGATGATGATATTGTGTATGAGTAGTATGATAGAGTTGTGAGCCTGTGAGTTGTATGATGTAGAGTTATGTTTGAATGGGGTGATAGAGATTTTGGGGTGTATAGAAATTATGATAGAGGCTGAAGATATGAATAGGGTTATAGAAGCTAAGTGAAGTAGGTTGGATAGAGGGAGAACAGTTAAAATTTGATAGTGAACAAGAGAAGATAAGGTATGATAGAAAGATGTGATGATAGAATTGGATAATGAAAGATAGTGTGAGGATAGAGGAATGTATAGAGTGGTAAGAGAG
The DNA here is from genome assembly GCF_023897955.1 of Schistocerca gregaria. NCBI lineage: Eukaryota > Metazoa > Arthropoda > Insecta > Orthoptera > Acrididae > Schistocerca > Schistocerca gregaria. The sequence goes on along the minus strand of NW_026062185.1, from coordinate 230,192 downwards.
AATGGTGTTATAGATTGGTTGTGTTAGATAATTACGATAGAGATTGAGTAGAGGTGGATAGTTATGATAGAGAGTGTGTGCATGTGGACGGATAAGAGTAGAGAGTGGATAGTAAGAATGACATTGTTTAATATTGTAGGTGATTTATTGAAACTTGAATGAGAAAAAATTGTTGTTTGTAGATTAGAATATGAAATATGTGTGAGTGTGAGGTATGTTGATTGAACTAAGCAAGATATAATCTAGTTAGACAGAATAAAAAGAGATGTGTAAGAGTATATAGATATGATGCATTGATATTATAAATGTTTTTGTTATTATTTACTTGATATACGTATTTAATGTGATTATAAGAAAGGTAATTAATTAATATGAATTAATTAAATTTGAAGGGAGTAAAATTAAATAACAGAATGATATGAGGTATAATAAAAATAAGTGTATGTAATAGATAGATTGTAGATAGATTAGGTAAAAGAGATTATAGATATGTTTATATTATAAAAGGAATAAAAATAGAGAAAGGTAAATTAATATAAAATCTAGATTCATATTCATATAATAAATTATTGTTTGATAAAAATATCATTCTTTTTATTTCGCTTATTAGGTCTATTTCTATTATTTATATTAGTTCTATATTTATAAACATTGAAAATGCATTTGAATATTATAATAGTGTATTACTCTTTATGATATTTTGAATTATCTTATTTGATATTATCTTTTCGATCTATTTATTTTTATAGTACCTAGATTTAGATATCAGCGCTTCTAGATATTTAAAATTTCTATAGTTTTAATCCGTAAAAATAAATTTAAATAACATATTTGAAAATTGAGATAAATGTAGTTTTTTTGTCTCTATATTTTTTTTATTTTGTCAAACACCTGTATTTTTGTAAATTTCGATGATTAATGCCTACAAGTGTTTAATATGTTAAAATTTTTTACAGAATCATTAAAATTCATATAACTATATTTGAAGAGGATAAATTATTGTTTTCAATTATTATTAATTCCTCTTTTTTATTAGATATAGACCTATTATTCATATACCTCATATAATATTTTCGTTTTCAAATTCATATAATCATGATGTAGCAAATTATATATCAACAAATGTCATGTTTTTAAGTAATTTGAGTATACAAATATCCGTCATCATATATATGAATAATTAAATATTCTAAATGTTTTTATTGATTAATATATTTTTCGAACTAATTTAGACTAATTATATGCCAAATTTGCTATACCTGATTCTTCAACTCTTATATAGATTAACCAGATAATGTTCAAGCCATTATCAATATGTTTTAATCCAAAAACTTTAATTATCCTTATATATTTTTCATAACTATATAATCGTATATTAATATTGCCTTATATTATACCTATAATCAGTTATTGCTTTTTGTGTTTATTTATCATTTGTTCTTTTAATAAGTCAATTATATTATAATGTGAACATCTTTCAAATCATTTTTTTCATTTAATCGATCATCTTAGAATATATTGAAGATGTGCCGAATCTTTCTGATTATCACAATATTTTCTGTGTATAACTAGTTTTTTAATTTTGAATATGTAACCTGATTCAGAGCTAGATATAATAGTTGCATTGTTTTTTGACATTAAAATATTTGAATATATAAAATTTCAGTTATTGATATATATGACATTATAATTAAATATAAATTGATGAATGGGTCTTTTTTATGATAATAATCAATTTGCATTATAATATAGCAGCTGATTGGAGTATTGATCAGAGTTTTATTGAATATTCGATTATAGATAATTATTTTTCAGTAGATTTAATAATATCGAAAATATTAAAACTAAAAAAATTATTAGATTTATAATTTGATTTTCTACATTTAATATGATTAGATAACCATATTAAGTTTATTCTTCTATATTTTTTTGTAGTTTTTCTCATGATGAATCATCTAAAACAGAACAACTATTGTTTTTCTACATAACAATAATTTTCAATATATTCAATCAGTTACTATTATATGGTATATAAATTAATAAATTAATTCTTCTACAAATTTACTTCTGTTTAATTGTAGGTTATATTTTTTTTGATTAAAATATTACATAATCTTTTAGTTGAAAATAAAATCTGAATAATTCACTGATATATTTTCTTCGTATCATCAATACCTAATTATTGGATTGTTATAAACTCTCTACTAATCACTATTATCTATATTATTCGTAGATAAATAAATAATAAATGTATATAATACTTACTTAATTTCGAATTATTATATAACAAGAGACATGATGTTCAGTAAATCTGTGTCTATTCGATGTATATATTGTCTGTTATTAAAAATAAAAATAAATCAATAATATAATCATTTCTTTAGTCTATTTAAATTATTCATAACTATGACATCTCTATTTTACCTTTGATATATAAATTTGGTATCTTCAAAATTATCGCAGGTCGATTCATATTAGTATTTGTATAGATATAGCTTGTATTATTCATTTATGAGTTTATATATAAATAAAACTAATAGAATGATCGTATATATATTATATGATATTCTAGAACAAAAACAGATTATTATTTTGAATATTTATACATCATTAGAATTGAAATGGATGTATATTAATTTAGATAAAAATTATTAAAATCAATTTATGAAAATTGAGAAAATTTTTTTGTAAAATTAACATACAAATTAATACTATATTAATTTAATTAGGTTATCAAATTGAATTTGCTTAAATTATTACATTAGTGATTATATTATCAAGGTAGGGTATTATTATATAAATGGTATTATTGTATATAATAAATAGTAAATAGTATGATATAAGAGAATAATTAAACATATTATATCTGTGTTTGTATAAGTAGGTGTTATTATGATATTCATAAACCCAAAATCATATTCAAACTGTGTATGTATATGTAATAAGGTAGATAATATATTTATACTGATGATTTAGATTGTATGTTTGTATATATGCTGGCTCTGGGTTTTTGTAAGTGATGAAATACTATGATATATTATTGTAGGTGATGGAATAAATAATCATAGATATAAATGTATATAAATAGGTTATACGATTATCTAGAGTATCAATAATAATGTGTTTATATTATCAGACTTGTTTGGTTATAGCTCAGTGTATTGTTTCAATGATGATATTCCGCCGCAACGACAGGTTTCATTAAAAGAATTTGTTCGGTTTGATTGCTTGAGTTTCTCAGCTTGACGCATAATCTCCATCAAGGTTAAGATCGAGTCAGTTTGATCTATATCATCCTTGTTGAATACAATTACATGATAAATTCTCCAATTTGTGCCATACAAGCGCAATAGTCAATCAATGTCAACATTTGTTGGCAATATTCGTTTGAGTTATCATGTTGTCTGCTACTATTAAAAGCAATCATGATATATTCCATATAGTCTTCATCATCTTCAGAATTCTCACGATCATGTACATTATATCCATCGTTTAAAAGGAATTACATATTAATATGATTGAATTTAGTTTGTTGTTTATGAATTTGGTATTGAAGACAAAATAATGAGAGTCCAGCTATTAGATAAGTAATTAATAACAATGAAAGTTCAATTTTTAAAGTGTGCTTGTCTATTAGTGTTTGCATAAATTTTTTATATATAATTTCTATCAGCTAAAAACATATGATACTGTAAACCTAAATATATGAAAATAATAAATAGGTATGAGGCAACAGAATATTTTATAATTTATTTATAGACATATATATATATGGATAGTACGGTAAACTGAACCAAGTAACGATGAATCGGATGAAGAACAAGATGGCAGTAACCAGAACCAACACACGTCGGATTAAATCATACAATACATATTCGGGTGGATATGTAATTTTATGACGTGTGAATACAGAAGGACAAGAAGAAGATGACACCCATATATATATATATACATATCATTCAGTGAATAGCAGTCAATAAACGATGACGATATAAATAAATACGTTATGATCAACATTATCACATATTTGTATATATTCTTCAGTATGTATTGCTATAACATACTCTATTTGTAAGATTGAATAACTTGATCTGATAAGGTGAAGAAATATATATGAATAGTATATAGATGTGTAGATAATATGATATATATTGTGTATAGATAATATGAAGTGCTATATATTGCATATAGATAATATGACATATATATTGCGTGTGGAGATAGCATGATAGAGTGTACAGGTGTGTAGGATTTATTTGTATATAGAGAGATGTATAGAAAATTTGTACAAAATATATTAAACTAATAATGGATTGTTGATAAAAAAATGGGGAATGAACAAGGTGAGATAATAGATAAGAAAATGATGTAAATGATAAGTTATAAATAAATAATTATTGATAGAGATAAAAAACGCTATCATAATAAACATTAATAGAACAAAATAAGATAGTATAAGGTAGATAAAAAATAGTGAGATATGACTACATATAGTAATAAGAATTTTGTTTTAAATTAGCTCAATCAACAAAAAATTTTGAGTATTTCATGTTAAAGGTTATGATTGGTGTTCAGGTGTTGTGATTGATTGTAATCTTTGACAGGTGAAGGTTTTGTACAGAGAGTGCAAATTATGGGTTGATAATGAAAAAATTTACAATAATAATATATGATTAAGACACAAAGAAGTAATATAGTGATTTTCTATGAAGGATTCTGTGTATTATAGATTGTGTATGATGTAAGAGAACAAGGTATATGATAACATTATAGATTATAATGTCTTAGCCCTATAATGAATATAATTAAAACCAAAATAATGTGATAAATGTGATCAAGACGGATAAATAATAAAGACGATTAAAAAAAGTTCCGTAAAAAATATATGTTAAGAGGACATGTTTTTGATCAATGTTAATAAATTTGATAATCAATAGATAATTTTTATAAGAGAGCTGAAGAGAAAGAGATCTTAAAGTAAGAGGTTATTATTGTTATCTAATACTAAAATATGAATATAATGAATAATTTGTTAATAATAGTGATTACAGTGGTTGGTGTTTGAAGAATATTTTGGATACAGGTAGATGATAACTCTTCCAAAATATTTTTAGACGGGTTGGATGAGTAATTGGTCAATTCGAATAAAAAAAATAGATTTAGACCACTATCGTAACAACTAAAAGATGTGTCTAGATAATAATGATCTGATCAGTGATATTAAATTATATGATAATAAGCTATTTGCTTTTTGTATAGGCATTAGAATAATTAATGATAGACTGAAGAATTTATTAGTGATAAACACGAATTTGAAAGATAACATTCCAAATGAAATGTACGAACTAATTAAATCGAGATATCTGAACCTATCAAATAACAGATTTATTGATAGTTTGATAAAACTGAGAATATAAATGAAGTACATCCTCTTGACCTCTTTAGGTTAGATCTGTCTGGTTTGCTATCTGATAATTTGTATTCATTGACTAAATTATGAGAGCTGAATTTTACGAACAATAATATTAATGATAGTTTGTTGTCTAAGATTTGTAATCTGACTAGGTTAGCCAGTTTAAATCTGTATTTTAATAAAATGGGTGGAGCTATAACAAATGAGATTAGTAAGTTAATCAATCTCATGATTTTGGAAGTGAGAGAGATAGAGAGAGAATGAGCTTGAAGATAATGTTCCTAATTTGATTGGTCTGAGAAAATTGATGAATATGAACATTGGATCAACAAAACACAATATGAATACAAAACATGATGGCGAGATATTGCCTCGATCTATTAATAAAAATAATTGTTTCCTTAGAATTGAGAATAAATTATGCAATAATATTAGGTAGTACAGATACAGCACTGAATTTATTAATCATCAGTCAATTCCATGTTCTTATACATATGGATTGAAGAAGATTGTTATAATATTGGTGCATAGAGGTGGAGTAGAGGTGACATTAATCTATAATTTGGAATTATAATATGTGTGTATGCAAGAGTGTAAATAAATTATATAGACATAGGTAATAAAATTATGATAAATTTTGATGTTTAATCTAGAGTGTTATTTTATAATTGTTGTATAGTTTAATATATGTAGGATAATAAAAGATAATAAATATAAGGTGTGAAATGAAGTTGAAATATAAGAGAGGTAATTCAAAATATTGTGTGAGGGATATTACGAAATATATGTGGTAGAAGATTATTGATATAGATAATATCAAAATAAATATAACCAAAATGAATGTTTTAAGGTATATGTTTATTGTGTAAATATTTGTTATATATTAGTGTGTTAAGGTGTATTGAATTAATGGTAGGAGTTATAGAATGAGGTATTGTGTAAGGTTTTAGTTAATGTTAATAATGTTGTATAAATTAGGTTGTTTATTATTTGACTAAAAAAGTTTGGTTGGCTATATAATATTGTTTAATATATAGAAGAGATTTGTTGACAGTTGAACGAGAAAAGTTGTTTGTAGATTGGGATGTAAAATCTATGACTATGATTTAGATGATGTTGATTGGAAAAAAATGATATATAAGAGCGTATAGCTCACTACATCTTCTATTATCCTATTCTATCATCATGTATCTTTATTCTATCTTATATTCTATATCATCACATTATTCTATTCTATATTATAATATTATTCTTTCTACTTCACATATTCAATCTTTTTTCATACTTTTATATTCATATCTGCACATACACTTTTATATATTATATCTCAAAACACACTCATACTATACTATGCCTCTCCACATATCTATCCTCTATCCTATCCTATTACCTCAATGTCATTATTCTATCCTATTACATCTCACTATCATAACCTCTGTTCCACATTACCCCTTGTTTTTCTATCATGCTATCTTATTCTATCATTACATCATTCTATCTCTATATTTTATCATCATATTACCATATCCTCTTTTATATTATCCCGTCATATATCCTCTTTTATAGTATCCCGCCATATATCCTCTTTTATATTATCCCGTCATATATCCTCTTTTATAGTATCCCGTCATATATCCTCTTTTATAGTATCCCGTCATATATCCTCTATCCTATTCATTTCAAATTCAACTCATATTTATATCTTTTCTACATCTATATCCACATGTTCTATCATCTCTATTCATACTATTCTACACACAAGCTCTCTATAATATATTCATACACTTCTGATCAATGCATACTATCCTATGTACTACCAATCTCTATCATATTCTACCTATACATCAACAAACTCTATCATAATTATTCTCTCACATTTTTCAATTTATATCAACTATATACACATTTATCTTATTATATCATATTCATACTATCCATATATATTCTATCTAATCAACTGTCTACTCCTTTACTCATATTATTTATACTATATCTTCTATTACATTATACTATTAACGTGCACTCTATAAATCATATTATTCATATATCATTTATCAATCATATCCTCTATACACTACCTGTCTATCACACTATCTACATTTTCTTCACTCTAGCACACTAACCTATATTTATTATTCTAAATCTCATCTCTGTCCCACACACCACCTCTACCATATCTATCTATATTCTTTCTATCTACACATTCACCACACACTATCATGTCATAATTCATACTATCGTCCTATTCTACACACACCCATACACATGTTCATATCTCATCATCTATACATCATCACATTTCTGAATTCATAATATCCATACCTCCCTACATATTCATCACCGCCTTACCATCTACATATTATCATATTATTGAAATTATCTACATATATCCACACAAATCAAACCCCACATATCTCATCCTATCTATCTATTCACATACATATTACCACACCTCAATTTACGCTATCTACACGCTTTCTACACACAATCACATCATCGTATCTATTTCAATCCATACTTACACACATACTCATAATTTTATTTATTTATACATACACTCACACGCTCATCTATACATGTACTCGCAACATTCATATTTCAATTCATACACACACATGTCCTCATCTACATACAATCACATTATTCAAACTATCCACATACACATTTCGCATACTCACTATCATAACTCAACTCATACACATACACTCTATATATACCACCTCATTCACATCACATTACCAATCATATTATCTACATTCTCTTACTGCTATTTATACATTATATTTACTACATCATATTATCTATATAATGTATTATTTATTTACTATATAATATTCCTACATATATTTTGTTATCTATATCATTATACTCTCTCATCTCTATAACAACATTATTATTTATCATATTATTTATCATATATCTAAATACACCTACATCTATACACACATACAACTAAGCTTTTAGTACAAATACATATACATATATATATATATACGCACACTTTAAATATTATTTTCAATTTATTATAGTATGCACATATTATTTTAAGATTTATCCTTCTATTCTTCCTATATTACTAATACATATTTATTTACTACACTATCCCTATATATATATACACATTTATAGGTAATAAAATAACCTCCTACCTTATATTTATTTATTTTCATTCTCATTATAATATATTTCATTTATAAAATATATTATCTTTAATAAAATCATTATAAGAATTCTTTAATAGTGATTCATAAATCGTTAAATTATCGACCTGATACAAACGTATCTAATAAATGAATACAATATTATAAATGACAAATAAAAACTCTTTAACAATTAACATTTTATTCTTATTAATCATTTATTTAACCATAGCTGAGCTTTCATTATTCTATCTTCAATACCGAACTCATAAACAACAAACTTATTTTAATCGTATTGCTATACAGCCCCTTTTAAACGAAGGGTATGACCCAAACGCATGTGATGATCTAGTATCTTTGGATGGTGTAGGATTAATCAATCTTGCCCTCAGCGAGGATGGACAGGGTTCTGATCCAAATGAATATTGTCAAAAAATGCTGACATTGGTTGACTATTGTTCCTGTATGGCAGCAATTGGGGGTTTCATCTTAGATCTAAATGCGTTCAATAAGGATGATTTAGAGCAAACTGACAAAATCCTGGGTCTCATGGAGAGCGCACGTCAATATCGAAGAACCCTTCCACGAAACCTGGAAGCTGGTTGTACTAGAACCTGCCATTGCGAAAGATTATCAAGACTATAGTCAAATAAATTTAATACAAAGATATTATTGTTGGTACTCTAGATAATCGTATAATCTACTTTATATATACATGTTATATCTATAATTGCTTGTTCCATCACCTCCAATAACACATAATATTATTTTGTCATTTATTATACAAAACTCAGAGCTACATACATAAAGTATATAATCTAAATCATTGATATGAATATACATAGTTTGAGTATGATTTTGAGTTTATTGAATATCATAATAACATCTACTTACACAAACATTGACATAATGTATTTAATTACCATCTTACATCATATTATCCTGTTATTATAACAACACTCTATCTATCTATCTTGATAATACACTTTATGTTATTTTTTAACATTTTATTATCAGATTTTATATTATAATATTCATATCATATTATTTTCATTTACAATAATATTCTTTCATATTTTATCATTTACTTTACATTATATATAATATTTTAATATATTTTTATCAAGAATGTCTAATACCTTTATAAATTCATACAACATTACAGCTTATTTTATCACATTTATATGTATTTACATTTATTTATATTATTAACTATTTACATAACTAACTTTGACAATATTATGTCCCTATATGCACTATATATTATTTTATTAGTTACATATTATTCGGTATATAAATTAATATATATTTCTTATGTAGTATATCTGATTTTCTATCATAACTCAATTATAATATTCAACGAAATATTTCTAATACAAAATTATTTATATTTTCTAAAACAAACTTTTTATTTTCTATTTTATTCTTCTTTCTTTTATTCCATTCTCTGTATTTATATAATCATTTATTTTTAATTTGTTATCCTTTCATATTTCAATTTTTTTAATTCTATAATTGTTCATTACTATATTCATTTATTTTTTACCTTCATAATATTTATCTTTATTCTTATTCATTCTTTATATATATTATGCATTTTAACTTTTGTTTCATTTTTATTTTTGTTCTTCATTATCGTTATTCTCCCCTAGTCCATTTCTCTATATTCTTACCATCTTATATAATCTGTATACATTATATTTTATCTTCTTCTTCTACACTCTTCGTATATATTTTTATATTATTTTAACATCATCTATGTTATTTAGAACATTTATAACACCTACACATAAACAACTCAAATTATTTCATATCTTAAACGTATTAAATAACTATATCTTGCTATATTAATATACTACAATTATCAATCAAATAAACTTTACATTTAAACAAAATAATCTTTTTATAATATAATTCATCTGGTCTATATTTTTTCGTTAAACCTGATAATTAATAACATTTGCATCATCTATTCATTTGTCTATATATCTTCATTCTATATAATCTTTACTACTCAATTCAATTCATTATTAATATCATCTTTATATTTAACATTCTCTATCAAAATGTCCTAATATTATTTTAAATATATTATTCATTATATTTATTCAACATTATAGTTTATCGTATCTACACCTCTATATCACACTATTCATACACACCTTATATCATACTATCCATATCTTACCCGTATACTCCCACATCCTATATCATCTAATCAAGTATACGCTCCTAATCTATCTAATTTATAACCTCTTCAATCTAACTATATTATACAAACACTCTTTTCATTATATTATAGCATGCTTATATTTTTCTATATTATTTTATCGTAGTATCTGATCTTATTCTATTGTTGTCTTATTCTATCTCTCACTATTATGCTTTGCTTCATTATCATATTACTCTCTATTAGATTTCCCTCTATTTTACTTCCTGTTCTTTTTTTGTTATATTATACTGCCCATATATTCAAACTATATTATAGTACTCTCCTTCTTATAATATCACAATATCCACACACAATACCCACATCATACAATTCATATACTCACAATTATATCATACTGTTTACACACAATATTTACGTCATCATAACATTCACATATGCATGATCATATCATACTATCTATATAATGTCTACACACTCATACCAACAATACCATTCACACACAATCATATTCTATCATATTCGTGTATCCACATTACACACACACGCACTTCTCATTATTCACTATTATTATCTCTATTCATATTATTCACCTATTCCACAATTCATACTCATTCACATTATCCATGCACAATATCTGTCATAACTGTCTATCTATATCTACTCAATCTAAATCATAAATATATACTTCTCTCGCTCTATCATACTATGCTCTCCTATCCCTTTATTCATTTTTTTTCGTATTATCTTCTATTATCCTGTTCTGTCATCAGAACCCTTATCCTAATTTATATTCTCCATCATCATGTTATCCTATACTATGTTATATTATCCTCTCTGCTTTATTTTCACTTTACATTCAATCATTCATATTTTTTTATTATTTTTTTTGCATTCATATCTATAAACACTCTTCTATACACCATATTTCTTCACGCACTCACATAACATCACACCTCTATACATATCCACTCATTATCATATTATCCTATCTTATTGTATCAATATCCTTATCATACCCTGCTATCCCACACTATCATACCCTCTATTATCTCACACTATTACATAACATCACACTATCTCATATCATCCTATCACACTGCTTTGTTCTATCATCATATTTTTTTAACTTATCTCTACATTTCATCATCATATTATCATATTCTCTTTTACATTATCCAATCATATCTGCTCTATCCTATCCTATTCACCTCAAATTCAAATTATGTCTATTTTTATATTATGTATCTACCTATCCTTTTATCATCCTCCTACTCAATCTATCTGTATTCACTTTCTATCCTCACAATGCCATGTTCTATATTCATCATTTGTTATATCTTAATTACTAGTATTTTATTTTCTCGTCTCCCTCACTCTAATACCTACATTTTCTCCCTTCATATATCTTCATTATTCATCTTTTTTTTACCACCATCATACCAATATCATAATATTTATACACCACTCTCTCTCTATATATTCTAATTTTAATTTTTTTATCTATATTCATAATTTCACTTTACTCATATATACACTTTTCTTATATTTTATATAAACATATCAATCATCCATTTTATTTACTCCATTCATACACTACTTCTTACATATATTCATTTCTATTTTACCTCAAACCGCTCTCCAATCCTACTAATATTCGCCTTAACCATCTTTATTATAATCATATTAAATACAAATAATAACAAGTAAAATAATAAAAATATAATGTCAACACTGGGAATAGGTAAATAAAGATTGATAGTATAGGATAGTATGATAGAGTGAGAGATGCAGATAGTCATTATGTATAGGGTATGTATATAGTTTGTTCGGATCGGGTAAAAGTAGATAATTATGGTTTGGGTTGAACAGACGTGGATAATGTGAATAAGAGTAGACGGTAGTAAATAATGAATAGAGTGTGAAGTATTAAAGTGTGGTAGTGTGTAATGATAATGTTGTGTATGAATAATATAATCAGATTGTGTACATGTAAGTTGCATGATGTGAAATGTGTAGATAGTGTGATTAGGAAGAATAGATGAATATAAATATTATAAAAAAATACGATGTATACATGAGTTATATTAAGAGGGTATATGATGAGATAATGTAAGGAAGGATATGATAATATGATGATAAAATATAAATATAAAATAAAGTGATATAATGATAGAATATGATAATGTGATATGATATAATCTAATCAAAGTATAGTTATTCAGGTGTTTAGTCTCAAAAATTATACTAATAGAATTCAGCTAAGGATGTAATTGATATTTATGTAATATCTAAAAAAGACATAAAAAATGAATATGTAATTTTAATATGCATATCTAAGTTGGTGTAAATTACCAGATATTCATGTTATTATAAACAGGGAAGAATTGTATATATCTCAGGGTATCTCCTAGTAGAAAAAGATTTCACAGAAAATTTGAAAAAATAAATATAAATATGTATTTTTTGCTATGATATAGGATAGTATATGTATAGAGAAAGTTATTATTTCTAAAATAGAATTATTCATCAACTATAATAAAAAAAAAAAAAGTTTAGACTATGTCACCAAGTCTCGTTAGTCTAGATAAAGTTCTGAAATTATCAAAAATACAGGAATATTAGATAAGAGTTGATATTTTATAAGATTAGGTTTTTTTTTGTTTATGATTTATTATGACATATAGTGACCATAAAAATAGATTTTGTCTAATTGAAAACAGAGGAAGAAAGCTATAATAATATTAATTGGTTATAAGATTAAATTGAATTCTGATTGATATATAAATGTAGAAAATAAACATTTTATCAAAACAATTATCAATGATTCTATATGATACGAATAAAAATATATAATTATAATATAATATATATATATGGATTCCGTTATTTTGATGGTATATTTTAATACATTTTAAATGAAAAATCATGTATGATCAATATAGATTATTGATATAATAACATGTTGTCAATAAGAAAAATAATATACAAATATCATAAAATATGAGAATATAGAATAGTACGATGTTATGATATTATTGTTATAGAAATAAGATTAAGATATGAGAACAGTAGGTGAATATATAGCTATGTAATATTATAATATAGAATAAAGTAAAAATGATATTGATGTTTGTATTAATGATGTATGTATAGATGTATAGGTCAAGTTTGTATAGAACAAAGAGAAATAGTAAAATAATAAATAATATTATAGGGATAAAATGATAAATAGTTGTAGATATAGTAGGGTATATAGAAAATATAGATGTATTGTGCGATTATTGATATTATGAATTATGATAGTTATATAGGAACAATTAATATTTTTTTGTGTATAATGATTATTGATGAAAAAATAAATAAATGACAACAAAGCTAAAAAATATAGAGTATAAATAAATAAAATAGATATATAAAGGATTATATATTATAGGTTAGATGATATATATTATAGGTTAGATGATATATATTATAGGTTAGATGATATATATTATAGGTTAGATGATATATATTATAGGTTAGATGATATATATTATAGGTTAGATGATATATATTATAGGTTAGATGATATATATTATAGGTTAGATGATATATATTATAGGTTAGATGATATATATTATAGGTTAGATGATATATATTATAGGTTAGATGATATATATTATAGGTTAGATGATATATATTATGGTTATATATGATATTAAATATGTATTAATATTATAATGTATGATTGATAGAAAGTGTGATAATGAGATAATAGAATAGGATAATAGTATGGAGATAATGGGATAAGATAGTATAATATTAGGGTATAGAATAAGTATATTCTCAGGTATATGAGATTGTAAATATAGTTTAGATAGAATAGAGGAGTTGATAATAATAATATTATTGTAGAAATGAAATAATGTGATATAATATTGACATGTGTATATATTAAATAAAATAATATGTTTGTCATAATGAACAGAGATTTTTATAGCTTTAGCGATATTATTGATCATTCTATGCAAATAGCTATTTGATAACCTTTTGGGTTTATTGATACTGAAACACATCTACACATCGAAATTAGCACGAGATATTATATTATAATAATATATTAATTATTTCAATAGAAACTTCTCAAATAAGTTATTGGATAATTTATATTTACAATATAAATGAAACGTATATTTAAATAGAATACATATTAATGATATAATATATATGATCATGCGTTAAGCTCTTTTATATTCAATATTCAGAGTGATTTATAATAATAAAATCAAATTTGATTGATTTGATTTATGAAAGTAGTGTGTATAATATATATTAAGTTAAAAGATTTATTTACATTAAATAAATATTTTGATTTATTTTTCAGCAAGTATAAAACAATAAAAATAATAAAATTTAAGATTAATTTGTGGGAAATAATAAATTGATAAATAATATAAGAAAATACGACAAATAGAATAAAAAATGAAAGGATCGTTTAATCTTTTAGTACTATTGACAACATAACCAAAAAATTGATAAATATAAATTGATGTATAATATCTATAGTTAATCAGATAAATTATAGTTTTAGAATTTTATAAAGTGATTGTTATAAAAATAAAATAAAAATATATATTAGAATATCATAGATATAAATAAAGATTAAAACATTAGGTTGTATATTACTTTTTAAATAAATAGAACCATAAGTAAAGAAATACAAATATTGATAAACATGAACAAAAGATCTTGTTATAGATAAACTAATGCAAATGAAATAACTGATATTTATGGACAAAAAATAATATTTAGATATATATATTTGAATTTTAGTGTTATTATATTTATAGGGTTATAATTGGAAAATAGTATATAAATGGGTAGTTTAACAAAATATAAAAGTAATACAAAACAAATTATTTAACAAATATAATAAATTAATATATATATATGTGTTAAACAAATATTAGGTGTAATTATAATGATAATATATGATAAATTTATTAACGAAGAAATAAATATACAGATTTTGCATGTTATTCTATTGTTATTTATATTATTAAACTTATGATAAAAAAATCATATACCAGTAGTATATTTATATCACATTTACTAAAAGAAATAACATTAACATAAACTCTATAGTCATCAGTATTATGTTTATATAGATACATTAAATATTAACAGTTTGAATTATCCGTATAATCACTTTAAATTATTAATGTTATATATAATTATTATCCTTATTTATATATATTTAATAATAATTAAAGGACATCTCAATATCGTTTTATATTATATTATTCACATAGTATAACATTTATAAACTAATATTTATAATCCCTTAACTATAGTACAATGTTTTTCATTTCACTTTTTATCATCTTCATAACATTTAATATAATATATACTCATTACATGGATTAATATATAGTGTTATATTAAATATATTATTATTTGATTTATTGTTTTTCATACTTTTTAGTTTTGTATGTTTTCAATTATTAATGGATTATATATACAAAATAAAAAATTATAATGAATAATGAGATAGGAGATGATGTGATAGCACAATATGATAATAGAAAATTATATATACGTTGTACATATAATGTATATAGTATATAGATTAAATGAATAATATGAATAGATAAAAGAATATATATATATAGGTAATATGATATACTAAGGAATATATAGATAATTATATTAATGTGAACAATATAATATAATTTGAGTTTATGAATAGTTTGATATATTTTGTGTATAGATAATATGAGGTGTTATTATATGTGGATAGTATGATATAGAGGTGCGCAGGACAGTATGGTAAAGCGGGAAACGTGTAGATAGATAATATGGTAAAATATGTGAGCGTGTGAGACAACATAATATAAGATGTATTTATGACAACATGATAAAATAGAAGAGTGTGTATAGATAGTGTATAATATAATAAAATGTGCATATATATATATAGTAAATAAGATGTGTATATATTATATATATATATATATATATATATTATAATAAAAAGTGTGTATATATGTTAATATAGTATATTGAATAATGTGTATGATAGTGTATAATAGAAATTAAGTTAATATATGATAGGTTGAAGGAATAGGAGGAATATAAGAATGTAGAGTTGTGAATAAGGATCATGAATAAAAGAGAAAAATGAATAAAATAATAGATCATGAAATAAGATATACGGTAAGTTGTAAATTATCGATAAAGATAAAAAGAATATATTATTATAATAGACATTAACAAATCAAAATAAAATAAATAGAGTATAAGGTAAGTGAAAAGTAATGAGGTATATGTATAGATAAGAGTATGTGTTTTTTTTTAAATAAGCTCAGTGAATTAGTATTTTTCGAATACTTAATGTGAGAAGTTATGATTAGTATTTCTATGTTGTGATTGTATCTTTTTACAAATGAAGACACTATATATAAATCATAGGTTATAGGTTGATAGTGAAAAAGATATAAATAAATTAGAATAATAGGTTAAGACAGAATAAAATGAATATTCAAAGTTTTATAAACAGTTTTATAAAGGATATAGATTGTGTACAATATAAGAGATGAAGATATAGATTATAATGTGTGTTAAGATGATAATAAATATGGGCAAGAGAGGTTATTAGTGAATATTAAAAAACAATTTATGGATAAGGTTAATTATGTAAATTAAATAATTATAACATATTAGCCGATAAAAAATATTTGAAGATAGAAAAATAAGAAGTTATTTACTATTAAAATACGAAGATGATGAAAAATTGCTGATAGTAGTGATTATAATATTTGAGATTTCAAGAATATTTTCGATAAAAAACCTTCGAAATTTGTGGAGTTGAACAAGTTATTGGTGAATAATAAAATTTCAGACAACTGCTGTGATAATTTAAGAATACCTTGCGACAATTTTCAGATCAGTAGTATTATATTAGACAGGACTGACGTGCATAAATTTCCTGTAGGGATTAAAATAATTAAAGATTAAAAAGTTTAACAATAACACACAAATCTAAAAGGTAATATTTCGAATTAAATTTACGAACTGACTGAATTAGTATATCTGAGTCTGCAAGGGAACAAATTTAATGGTAGTTTAAATAATAATATTAGAAATCTGAATAACCTATATCGTCTTGATTTAAGTGAATCGAGTTTGTCAGATTCAATATATGATGGTCTATATTTTTTGACTAAATTAGAATATCTGAATCTACAAGGAAACGTTTAATGGTAGTCTAATAATATTAAATACTTGAATAAATTACGGATTCTTGATTTAAACGGATCAAAGCTGTCTGGTTCAATACCTGACAGCCTATATACATTGACTGAACTACAATATATGTATTTGCAAGAAAACTTATTTAACAATAGTCTAAATAATAATACTAAATATCTGAATAAATTATCATATCTTGATTTAAATAACTCGGATATATCTGGACCGATACCTGATGGCCTATATTCATTGATCGGATTAAAGTATCTGGAATTAGGGGGTAACAGGTTTAATGGCAGTCTAAATAATAATATTAAACATCTGAATAAGTTATTAGATCTTGATTTAAGTAACTCAAATATATCTGAACCGATATCTGATGGTATATGTCCATTGATTGAATTACAATATCTGAGAAATTAGGAGGTAGCGGATTTAATGGTAGTCTAAATAACAATATTAAACATCTGAATAAGTTATTATATTTTGACTTAAATGGATCAAAGTTATCTGGTTCGGTACCTGATGGTCTATATTTATTAAATCGATTAATATATCTAGATCTTATGCATAACAATATTAATGACAGTTTATCACCTAGGATTAGTAATATGATTAAGTTAACTAGTCTAAATCTAAGTTTTAATCAATTAAATGGAACTATACCAAATGAAATAGGTGATTTAATCAATCTGAAAGATTTAGAAATGAGAGACAATGAATTTGAAGGTAATATTCCTGATCTGAGTCGTCTAGAATTTTTAGTAAATATGAATATTAGCTCAACAAAACATATTCTGAATGCAAGTTGTGATGATAAAATGTTACCTCGATCTATTACTAAGGACAGATATTTTATTGGACCTGTGAATAGATTGTGCAATAATATTATAAATTGTCAATACAACTTTATAGATAAATCATCAATTGGTTCAATGGTATATATATATATAAATTAAAAATAATTATTATGATGATAATATGCAGAGGTATAATAGAAATGATATTAAATTAGAATTATGATATTTATATAAAATGATATAGTAAATAAAATATATATAGAGAGAGAGAGTTATAAAAATATAGATAATTTGAATTAAAATATTAATATTTATTTAATATAAGATTTATTGTTATAGTTTATTATATATAAAATAATATGTATATATAATAAAATGATATAGAATTAAAATATAAAAAATAAAATATTATATGAAATATTATGAAATTTATATAATAAAATATTATTAATATACAAAAGATAAAATAAAATGTTAAAAAATAGGTTATGTAGAGGTTTAGTAAGGATCGATAAATATATGATAAATAATTTGTTAGAAATTTATAATAGAATCAGACAGATATAACGAGGAAGGTGGTTAATGGAATATTAAGAAGAGAAGATTTAGTTATATATAAAAGATTCAAAAAAAGAGGAAAATTTTGATAGGTGTATAGATTATATATGGATAATATGATAGAATTGTGAGTATGTATTATATAGATAGCTTGAACAATATTGTACATAAATGATGAAGTACATGTATAAGTGTATGGGGGTGTATATAATAATAAATAATTATCTATAGATAATCGTATAAGTAAAATGTTTTATTGTAAATTGAAGAGATAGGAAAACGAGATTTTGTATGTGGGATGACACATACAAAATATATATAAATAAAATATATTGAGCTAGTACAGTAGGTGAATAAAAGAGAGACAGAAAAAAAGATGAGACATAATAGTAAACAATAGAGATGATGATAAGTTAGAAATAATAATAATTATTAATAGAAGAGATGATAAAGAAAAAGGATGTCTACATTAATAGAGAAAAACAAGATAATATAAAATAGACAAAAAAGTGGTGAGGTATAAGTGTATATATAGAGAAGAGTGGGTGTAGATAATATGATTGAGTGTAAGGGGTAATATAATATAATAGAAGAGTAGATATGGATAGTATAATATAGAGAGAACGTAGATATTATGAATAGGAACATGTATTTGATTAGATCGATAAGAAGTATGTGGGTAGTTAATATAGATTGAAAGGTGTAATAATAATTATGATAGAGTTTGTGGATATATAAATAGAATATGATAGAAATTAAAGTATTTACATAATATGAGTTGTTGAGGAATTTATAGATATAATATAGAGGATTTGTGTATAGATAATACGCATAGAGATGATAGAAGAATAAATGGATATAGATATAAAAAGAAGAAAATATGGTTTGAATTTGAAGTGAATAAGATAAAGTATATATGATGAGATAATAAGAGAGGATATGATATTGTGGTAATAAAATATAGAGATAGGATAGAGTAAGGTGATGATACGATAAGGTAGTATGATAATAAAAGAGAGTAGTGTAATAGGGTAGTGGGAGATAGTGTGATGTTATGTGATGGTGTAGGATAACAGGATAGAATAAGAATACTGATACAGCAGAATAGGATAGTATGATAGTAGGGTAGAATATATGGAGAGGTATAATGTATGGAAGGGTATATATAAATATAAAAAAAATATGAAGGATTGAATGTGGAGTGAATAAAATGGATAATATAGAATAGAATAATGTGATAATAGAAAATGTAAGAGAGGATAAAAATAAATAATAATAGAATAGGATAACTGAAGATAATATGAGAATAGATGGATAGTGAGATAGGAGAGGATAGTATGATAAAGTAATGAGAATAGATAATATGATAGAGAGTATATATAGATAATTATAACAGAGAATAAATAAGTACAGACAGTGAGAACAGAGATAATATGTAGATAATATGAATAAGAGTAAATTGTGGATAATAGGGTTGAATAGAATAAAAGATGATATGATATAGTAAGAAGTGTGTAGGTGATATTGTTAATGATGTGTGTATAAAAGGATAGGATATTGTGTGTGTATGAATAATATTGTTGGTATAGGTGTATAGGTATTATGTGGATAGTATGATATGATTGAGAATATGTAAATAATATGATGATGATATTGTTTGTAAATAGTATGATATAATTGTAAGTATGTATATGAGTTGTGTGATATATAGATATTGTAAATAGGATAGTGTGATAGAGTAAGAGTGTATATATAGAGAGAATATAATAGTATTTGAATATATAGATAATATGGTATAATGAAGGTTAGTGAATGAAATAGAAAGAGAGTTAATAATAGATAGAAGTTGAAAGTAAATGAGAGAATATTGGAGTAGTGAGAAGGGAGAGTAGAGATAGGGATAGGATAAATTGTAGAGTAGAGTAATAGAAAGAATAAAAGATATATGATGATATAATATAGTATAAGATAAGATAAGGGGTATTATACTAATGAAATAATATAATAAAGGAATAGAGGATAGGATAATAGAATATTTGATAATATAATAAAATAAATAATTAAAGGATATAAGAATGATATAATATAGTGAAAAAAGTATGAAGATAGAAGAATAGATATGATAGAATAAGAGATTGTGAATTAGATAAAGTAATGATGAATTATAGATTGAATATAATATGAGTATATATTTGATTAGATAGAGAGGAATGGATAATATAATAGAGAATGTAGATGTGTAGAAAAAGGTATAGAAGGTATGATAGAGACGATAATTAATATGAGTGGATAAGTAGTTAATAATAATTAATGTATGTAAATAGTTAATAATAATTAATGTATGTGAATAGTTAATAATAATTAATGTATGTAAATAGTTAATAATAATTAATGTATGTGAATAGTTAATAATAATTAATGTATGTAGATAGTTAATGTATGTATGTGAATAGTTAATGGTAGTTAATGTGGATAGTATGATATATGAATTATATGAACAATATGAATATAAGGTTATGAATTAGGAATTAGGAATAGGTAATATAGTAGATCCTGTGAATATGTAGATAAGATGTAGATAGAGTATGATAGATGGTGTATGTAGATAGTATTATATAGAATAAATGAGTGTGTATATAATTATGATAGATTATAATATTAAGTAGATATAATAGTATATTTATATTTAATAATATTAGTACATTTTGGTAGAGAGTATTAAAGATGATAGATAGATAAAAATGATGTTAATTAAAATAATGAATTGAATAATGAAGATTAAATAGATTAGATGAATTTTATTATAGGATAATCTATATTTGAATATGAATATTATTTGATAAAGCTGTAACATATTAATATAGAGATAGTTAATAGATCGATTAGTATAGATGATTGTAAAAATAGATATATTGGTCTAATATATATGATAAATATGTATCTGATAGTCAATATGAGTTGAACGTATAATTTGATGTAATAAATTTTATGATTATAAATATTTTTTGTTGATATAAAAGAATTTTATTAGCTGATATTAACTTGTGTTAAAAAAATATATATATATATGTTTTACATATACAAAGAAAATAAAGGGTTGATTTTATGATAGTGTTATAAAAAAACAGAAAAATAATGTCATATGTATAAAAGTAGATAATTATAATCTAGTAGGTTACAAGACATAAGAGTTAAATAGAAAGGAGATAAATATTGATAATAAGAAATTTATTTATTTATGAGATAATTGGTGTGAATTATTTAATAATATGATATAAGAGATGATATTAGAATATAGATGATTGATTATATAAATAAAATGAAATATATAATATGTATTATATTAATAAAATTATTATATAATAGATTAAAATTAAATAAAAAAGAAATTTAAAAGATGATAAGAGTTGTAGAAATAGATGATGATTTATATATAATAGGTTGATAGTTATATAATGAATACGACCATACTAGTACAAAAGCACCGCTTCCCGTCCGATCAGCGAAGTTAAACGTACTTAGGCCTAGTTAGTAATGGAATGGGAAACCAGCTGTGAACTCTAGGTGTTGTATTCTTTTTTTTTTATTTGTTATATTTAATATATATATATTATTTTTTATTGTTATATTAATATATTTTGTAATTATTATTTAACTTATATAACAACTAATATTGAATGTAAGAAAACTAATATATAATATTTGAATTTATATATATTTTTAATATTTTATATAAGATTAAAAATGATATCTGTTAGTAGAATTCAGATAGACAGAGAATAAATATTTAGATAAATATAACATGATATAAAAATATTTATAGTTAAAATAAATAAACAATAATAGATAAAAAAGTTTATAAAAAAAATTAAATAAATAAAAGATGATACTATGATATAATTTGATGACAGAATGTGATGATAATAAGAATAAGATAATAGAAAGGAGTATGTATATTTATATATGATATGATATGGAAAGATAGTATGTATGTAGATAATATATATAGATGAATATAATAATAGGAGATTTTAGATAATATAATAAATATAAATAATATGATATAATGAAAATCAGGAATGAACTGTTGATTTGACAGGATAAATATAGATGATATAATGTAATAAAATTATATATAAGATATATGATGTAATATAAATATAGATAGATATAGATATGATAGTATGATATAATAGAAAAGAAGTATGGATGAATAGAGTGATAATATTGATAATATAATATTTAGAAAAATGGTAAATAAATGTATGATATAGTGAAAAATATGCATAGATGAATAAAATGTAAAGTGATATATAGATATAGAAAAATGTATGGTGTATAGTATATATAAATAGTATAAGATGTATATAAAAGAATAGTGTATATAGATTTAAAAAATTATGAATAATTGATGTTAATAAAATATGTAAATATAAATATGATACGTGATAAATAGTAAAATTATATGATATCAGAGAATAGTTATATATCTATGTATAAATAGATAATATTATTATGATATTGAATAAAGTTAAATAATATTAAAATGATATATATATAATTTATATTAATGATTTTTAGATTATATGTTTATATATTTAGATCTGAATTTTTATATAATAAATGATAAAATTAAAATAATATTATGATATTTGTGCTATTATTGAAGATAATAAATAATTAGATATAATAGATAATTAGGTTATATGAGGTTATTTAGAATATGAATAATAATGTGTTTATATTATGAAATTTATTTGATGATAGATTAATATATTATACTGATGATAATAAATCGTTGTATGAACAGATTGTGTTACAAGAACCGATATGCTGTTGTTGAGAATATTTTCGATCTTCACGCACAATCTCCATAAATTCTACTATTCTGTCAGTTATATCTAGATCATCTTTGTCGAATATAATTTCATATTTGATAAAGTTTCCGATTTGTGCCATACATGCACAATAGTCTAATAATGTCAACATCTGTTGACAGTATTCATTTGGATTAGAATCTTGTTGATTATCGTTGAAAGCAAGCATGATGAGACCCATAGATGAGGGAGAAGTTACGACAGCAACACATTGATTTGGTTTATATCCGTTTTTTAAAAGAGGTTGTATACCGATAGAGTTAAAACCGGTCTGTTGTGTATGAATTTGATATTGAAGAGAGAACAATGAGATTGCAGCTATGGTTAAATAAGTAATTAGTAACAATAATAGAGATTTGATTGTTAAATATTTTTTATTTATCATTTTTAGTATTGTACTTAGATATGTTTGTATGATATTGATAATTGAATGATTTAGTATAAATTACTAAAGAATTTTTATAATTGTTATTATCGGTTAAAAATAATATATGATGCTATAAATATATTATAATAAGACTGAAAATAGATAGATATGAAGTATTATGATATTTTAATGATATATATATATATAAATATGAATGGTATGATAAATTAAAAGAAATAGAAATAAATCGGATAAAGAACAAGATAACAATAATCCGAATGAAGAGATATGGAATTAAATTATAGAGTATATTTCTGATAGGTATATAGTTGTATGATGTATGAATAGAGAAGGACAAGGAGATCTAGTTTAATATATATATATCATTGAATAATTAGTGTTTAATGAATGATGATAAATATTATGATCAAGATTGTTAGATGTTTATATATATTTTTGTTTAGTACATATATCAATATTATGTTATATTTGTAAAATTGATAATTTGATGTAGTAGATTGAAGAAACATATATGAATAGTATTTGGGCATATAGTATGATTGATAGTGTTTGAATATATGAGTAGTTTGGTAGAGTTTGAATATATGAATAGTTTGGTAGAGTTTGAATATATGAATAGTTTGATAGAGTTTGTATATGACAATATGATGTATATATTGTATATAGATGTATATATAGATGAGTTTTTTATAGAAGAGGTTGAAATAATAATACATGGTACATTATAGAGATGAGATGACAAATAATTATAGATATAAAAGTATATAGATAATATAGATATATTATATGATTATTGACAATGTGAATTATAATATATTGTTTTATATAGGAGTAATTATTTAATGATGAAAAAAAAATAATAAATGATAAAATATATAGCATTGATAAAAAAGGATAAATATATGATAAGAAATTATGTTATAGGTTATATGATACATATAAGTATTATGGTTTATAAATAAATAATATTAAATATGTATTAATATATGAATAATATAGAAGAATAAATAATAAAAATAGATAAATATATTAAAAAAATAATATGATATATAGACAATATGATAGGATAGAATAGGATAGAAGATATAGTAATGAGAGATAACAAGAATATTGAGATAATGGGATAGGATAATATAATAATAGGATATAGAGTAAAAGTGTTTTAAAGTATGGGAAATTTTAGATTAAATAGAACAAAGGGATGAATAATATGATAAATAATTTTACAGATAAAATAATTTAGTATGAATGATATAATAATATTGAGATATATATATATATATAATAGAATAGTATATTTGTCATAATAAACAAATATTTTTTATTTAATAGATTTAGTGATATTATTGATAATTTATATTGATAATATTGTGAGTTTATTTAATATTAAAAAATATTTAGATATCAGAAATAGTATGATATTATTATTATAAATAATATATTAATTTTTTAATAGAAGATTTTGAAATAAGAAGTTATGAGGTTAAATAATAGTAAAATAATATTTAAATAGAAGAATATATATATATTAATATAATATATAAAATAAAATATAAGAAAGTATAATAGTAGTAAATTAGTTAAAATATAAATTATTATAAATGAATAGATATATTAAACAAATATTAGATGTAATAAATAACGAGAGTATGAGATAATAATAGTTAAATTTATATATAATTTTAATTTTATAATTAATAAAAGTATAATCATATATTAATAATATTATATTTATTAATAATATAATATAAATATATATATATATTAATAATAGTTTGAATTATCCAGATATATCACTTTCTAGGAAGTCATTATTAATATTATATAATTATTGTTAATCCTTATTTATATATGTATTTAATAATAATTAAAGGACATCTCAATATATCGTTTTATATTATATTATTTACATAATATAATATTTATAAACTCTAATATTTACAATTCCTTAATTATAATATAATATTTTTCATTGTCTTTTTCAATTTATTTTCATAATTATATCTAATATAATATATATTCATCACATAGATTAATATATCATATTATATTATATATAATTATTATCCTATTTAATCTAGCCTTATTTTTTATATTTCTAGTTTTATATGCTTCCAACTATTAATAGATTATATATATATAAATATATATATATAACCATATAAAGATTTTAGCTTTATATCATTAAATTTTCATTTAAATATATTACCAATTATCTTATATTATTGTTCCTCTCGTACTAAATAATATTACTATTAAAATAGGATTATATTGTATACACCTGTAGGTTAAAACTAACCTGTCTCACGACGGTCTGAACCCAGCTCACGTTCCCTTTTATTGGGTGAACAATCCTACACTTTTTGAATTCTGCTTCACAATGATAGGAAGAGCCGACATCGAAGGATCAAAAAGCAACGTCGATATGAACTCTTGGCTGCCACAAGCCAGTTATCCCTGTGGTAACTTTTCTGACACCTCTGAAGGGAAGGATTTAAGTTTATATAATCCATATATAGTATATAGATTATATTTATCCCATTTAAAAAATATGGTTTCAAAGGATCTTTAGGCCCAACTTTCATTTATATATTATTCTTACTTAAAATAATATTCAAATAAACATTTACCCTTATATTCTACATAAGATTTCTTTTCTTATTGAGTTTATCTTTGGACACCTGTGTTATATTTTAACAGATGTGCCGCCCCAGCCAAACTCCCCATTAAAATAATTTTAATGATATTTAGATTATGATGCATAATTTATAAAATCATACAATTATAAATTGTATTATCTATATTTATCATTTAATTAAAAAAATAATAATTATAGTGGTATTTCATTGACGTTATGACAATGAATTGCCACAACTCCCACCTATACTATACTAATTTTATTTTTTTAAGTATTTTAACTAGAGTCAAGCTCAACAGGGTCTTCTTTCCCCGCAGGTTATTTTTATAATATTTTTATATATTATATAAATAATTATTTTTGTATATAATAAACATTTACCCAAGCCCGTTCCCTTGGCTGTTATTTCACTAGATTATTAATAGGGACAGTAGGAATCTCGTTAATCCATTCATGCGCGTCACCAATTAAATGACGAGGCATTTGGCTACCTTAAGAGAGTCATAGTTACTCCCGCCGTTTACCCGAGCTTTATTAAATTTCTTTAATATTGACATTCTGAGCACTGGGCAGAAATCATATAATGTCATAAATATTATCTTATATCTATCATTATACTATGTTTTAGTTAAACAGTCGGATTCCTCGTTTTAGTAATCAGTTCTAATATAAGATATATATAATAATCAAGATAGATTATTATATTGATCCATCAGAGCCAATCTTTCTCCCGAAGTTACAGATCTAATTTGCCGACTTCCCTTATTAATATTAATTCTATCGACCAAACGATTTTATCATAGGATACCTGATGCGGTTATCTGTACGTTCATTATTATATATTTTTAAATTATATATAAATCTAATTTTTACGAGTACAATACACAGTTAAATATTATTTTTTATAATATCGTATATATTATATTGTTACATATAATATATATAATATTACATATATAATATCTTCTATATAGTAAACAATTTCTATTAATGATTAATATTCTATTGTCTACATTTATATTTATATTAGTATAAATATATATATATATATTATAAAGAAAAGATAACTCTTTTTTAACCTATATTATACTTTTTAGATTTATATTTTTAGACATGTCACCACATAACTATAAACATTATAAGTGTGTATAGTTTATATTATATATAATTAATGGTTAATTAATGTTAAAATTATTCCCTTTCTTAATAAATACTTATATTTATTCTTTATATATTATTTACTATATTGTATTAGGAACGACTAACTCTATATAGATTAACTTTATATAGAAACCATTATCCACTTCGGTCCTCATATATATATAATCAATATGATTATTGAATTTTATTATGAGTATTTGCTACTATAACCAAGATCTGCTCTTAATATTTATTCATAATAAATCACTTTATTACTTTATATAAATATTAATGTCCTCCTACTAAGATTTATATAATTTGTTATAATAAATCTTGTAAAGAATCGATATTAATTATATATTAATATATATAATTATTAGTGATATACCAATAATTAATATATTAATAATATTAAACAAATATATAATATATAACTATATTATATTTAATTTGTCGATCACTTATGCGTTATCCATTTTAAGCACAATTTAATTCGGCAGGTATGTTGTTACACACTTCTTAGAGGATATCTACTTCCATAATCACCTTCCTGCTGTCTTTATTAAATCATAGCTTTTACCTTTATCAATATTCGATAAATTCATTTTAACATCTTATCTTTACTTATGGTTGATCCCATATAACCATATCTGCTTACCAAATCATGGCCAACTAGGTATAATACATATATATTACATATTTAAAGTTTGAGAATAGTTTAGAAATAATATTTATTCCTAATCGTATAATATAACCGAAGTTATATTATACATTAACTCTTATCATTTCTTTACCTCATAATACTAAATTATATATATATTAGATTTAATATAATATATATATATAAATATTTATTATACCCGCTATCCTTAGAGATATTTCGGAGGAAACCAGCTACTAAATGGTTCGATTAGTCTTTCGCACCTATTCCCATATTATACAAGTGATTTGCACGTCAACATTGCTACGGTCATCCATTTTAATTTCTTAAAACTTCTACCTATACAGGAATAGTTCACCATCTTTCGGGTCCTAAAATTAAAACTATAAGTGATTTATTTTTTATATAAAAAAACTAAATCCTATAAACTGAATATTATTTCTATTTCTATATGTATATTTATTTTGACTAAATAATAATACTTGCTTTAATTTTAGACTCCTTGGTCCGTGTTTCAAGACGGTTATTATTAATATCATATCATTTATAATATATTATTATATATTTTTATTTAATATATAATATATTTTTATAGTATACTATTCTATATATATATATAGAGAATAATATATTATATTAGATGATATCAATAACGTTAATTATATTAATAATTTCAAAGTCTATTTAACTCTCTTTTTTCAAAGTTCTTTTCATCATTCCCTCACGGTACTTTTTAAATATTCACTATCGGTCTCCTTTTATATATCATATTTAGTTTTAAGAGTAATCTATCTCTTTATATATATATTCAGAATATATATATATTTTATTAGATTTGCAATCTCAAACAAATCGACTCTTATTACAATAATCATATATATAATATGTATATATATAAAATTACAGGACTTTAACCTTATATTATTATTTTATTTCAAAATCAATTAATATTATATATACATTATTAAATAAATATTATTGTAACTAATATTACATTATTGATTATTTATTTGTACTATTATTGCTAATAGATATAATCAATTTCAATAATTGAACTTTTATCTACTTTCACTCGCCGTTACTAATAGAATCACATTTGTTTTCTTTTTTTATAACTTAACCTCCTCTTAGTAATATGCTTAAATTCAGAGGGTCATCTTAAATATTTCAAATATATCTCGTTATATCTATATATATATACAAATATATATATATGTATTATCTCTATATATATTTGTATATATATATATAATTGAATATATCATAGATTTAATTATATAAAAGATTATATTTTATATAACATAATAATATATAATATATATATATTATAATATAATATTTGAAATATTTATACTATATATCTATATATGATATATAGTGCATTTCGCATTAGAGAACTTTATTATTCATATAAACTAATTGTTTATAACATATTTGTAATTCATAATAATATTATCGTATCTAACTACGCTCATCATCGTTTAAAAGGAACCAAGATATCCATTATTAATATATTTTTATTTTTATATTAAATATTATTTATTTATATATATCTTTTTATCATAAATATAGTTTATATAATTTATAGAATACTATATTATATATTTATTGTTTTTATTTTATAATTCTCTAATGATCCCTCCGCAGGTTCACCTACGGAGACCTTGTTACGACTTCTCCTTCCTCTAAATTATAAAATTCAAATTAATTTGTAATATAGTTATATAATCTGTCTCGCGTGTGTATATAACAAACTACTCCTTAATTTTCATCTCATAATCCAATCGGTAGGAGCGACGGGCGGTGTGTACAAAGGGCAGGGACTTAATCATCACATGTTGATGACATGTAATTACTAGGAATTCCTTGTTCAAGATTAATAATTACAATAATCTATCCCCAACTAATTAAATAACATTTTATATGCTCTTAGCTATATTTCATATAGCTATATTTAATTTATATATTAATATAATATTAATATATAAATCTGCTTATTAAATCATTCTCTTGTTATTATTGTAACACGCGTGCAGCCCAAGATATCAAAGGGCATCACAGACCTGTTATTGCGATACTTTTCAAATTACTTAATATTTGATCGTAATTAATCAAATATGATCTATTTTTTCATTATTATACATATATAATATATATATATAATAACTGAAAATACAACATATTTTTATCATCTCGTTCGTTATCGGAATTAACCTGACAAATCACTCCACCAACTAAGAACGGCCATGCACCACCACTTATGATATCAAGAAAGATCCTTTATTCGCTAATTATATTAATCTGTCAATCCTTTTCATATCCTACCTTGGTAAAATTTCCCGTGTTGAGTCAAATTAAGCCGCAAGTTCCACTCCTTGTTGTGCCCTTCCGTCAATTCCTTTAAGTTTCATTCTTGCTAACATACTCCCCCAAGAAATATAAATATTCAACGATTTCTCATCAAAATTCTTAATATATACATTTATCTTCTAATCCATATAGAATTATTAGATATTTTAATATATATCAAACCTTTAATTATCATCATTTACTGGATAAACTACGACGGTATCTAATCATCTTCGATCCTTATCCCTTCGTTCTTTATTGATAAAATTACTCTTATTAAATGCTTTCGCTTTAGTTTGTCTTGGTTGAATCATAGAATTTCACCTCTAGCCAACCAATACATCTAATCCCAATCATTTTCATTCATTATATATACTTAAATCTATCATATACCTTAATTGTTACTCATGTTTTGTATAAAACTTATTATTCCTTCAATCACTATAATTTAATTAAGGTATTATATTTATTAAATCTTTCTATATTTTATATCTAACTATTATAAATAATCAAATATAAACTATAAAAATATAAACTTCAACTACGAACTTTTTAACTTCAACAATTTTAATATACACTATTGGAGCTGGAATTACCGCGGCTGCTGGCACCAGACTTGCCCTCCAATTTAATATTCTAATTGTTATTTTAACTCATTATCATTAAAGCATATCTTGGTATAACCAAAATCACCTTTACGTCATTTCTCTACCTCTGTACATTCCTATAATATACATAATATTTGCATATTCATATATTATAGAAAATATTTACAATTGGGTAATTTACGCGCCTGCTGCCTTCCGTGGAAGTGGTAGCCATTTCTCAGGCTCCCTCTCCGGAATCAAACTCTAAATCCCCGTCACCCGTTATAACCTAGGTTAGCCTCTATCTAACCTACCATAGTTGATAGGGCAGATTCTCTTGTAATTACTCGTTTAAATAATTATAAACAATTTTCATACTTTCTATAATCTGTTTTTACACACATTATATACTTTTTTGTTATTACTCACTTATTTCTAACAAAACTAATATAAATCATGTATTAGCCCTAGATTTCCTACGGTTATCCATATAATTTATAATTACTTAGATTAATTAAACTGCACTATTGAGCTGTCCGCAGTCTCGTTTTCTATAAATAAAAAACTTATACTTACACTTGCATGGCTTAATCATCGTGACAAGCATATAACTACTGGCAGGATCAACCAGGTAACTATATATATATCTAATATATCCTTTACTATATATTATTCATATTATATATATATTATATATAATATATAATTATAACTCATCTATAACTCATCTACAATAACTATTCTCTTTATTAATTTATAATAATAATATTAATTACTATTATCTTTTATATTCACAATATAAAATTATCATTATTATATATATTCATCTTATACAACTAGCTATATATATATATATAATTTATATTTCAATATCTTATATTTTGTAACATATTTATTAAATATAATTTTTAATAATATGATATCAATTGATAAAAGTATACCTCTATATCACCATATCAGATATAATGTTTAGTTATATCTGAAATATCGTTACCCTATAGGTAAAAAATTTTTTAACCTATACTATAACAGTATACTTTTAACTCGATATAACACTTTTTGGTATATTTAACATTAATTTAAATATTATATTTTGATATTATAAAATATATATACTAAAAAATATATACATATACTATATTAATTATTTAATTCATTTTTATATATTTATATTTTAATTATTTTTATCCTAATATTAATCATATTATCAAAATTCTCTACCCCCTTTTCATTTAATTTAATTTTATAATCAACCAAATTTAAACAAATATAATAGACTACATACAGACTGCAGTATATATATATATATACCTTGTGATTGAAAACTCAAATTATCTATTTAACATCTTCTTGACATTGATGAATATTTATTTCAAATTATTTTTTTTATATGACGCGATATAAAGATTTCAATCAATTTTAAATTCATATATTTTTAAAACAGCCAAAATGTGACCTCATTCACAAGAAGAATCAAACCCTGATAAATATATAGCAATTACACCTTTTTTATACAATTTTTTACTTATTTAAAAAGCTGTTTAAAACCTATTTAATATATTTTCTATATCACTTTCTCATATCAGCTATTTTAAAATATATCCAACTTCTTATTCTTATTATGTCTCTATTCAAACTCTATATATTCTATTACAAAATCAGAGCTATAGAAAATATTTTGTTACAAATTTTACAATCAGAAAAGACCATTTTATTGAAGAAAACTAGCCGAATATTAAAAAAAAGCATTTAGGACTATAATGCTGAGGAATGAAAAATAGTTATATCTGATATATGTAGAGAATAAGAGAATAAGCTAGACAAGATATTGAAAAATATAGACAAAAAGATAATAAAACCTAAGGAAATAGCAAAAATATGACATAAAAATTTATAGAAATACTCTGAAGGAGAAGATAGAATAATTAGGAAAAAAAATACAATAGATTAAAACAAGATGAATAAATATAAAAATCAAGATACTCCCCTTATGAAAAAAATTTAAAAATTGTATAGAACTAAATGAAAATATGATGAAAGAAATAAGATAAGTAATGTTTAAATCAGAAGATATTAATATGACAAAAATAATATAAAAATTAGAAGAAAAAAAGAATAGAAAATATAATCTACAATATACAAAAAAAATATAGAAAAACAAATCTTAATCGTAGTAAATATAGTAAGGAAAATTATGTAAAATATAAAAAGATATATATAGAACATAACGGACCTATAATATCTCTAAGAAGAAATATATGAAGAGAAGTAAAATAGTTTAGATACTAAATATAATAAGAGATTAGAGCGTAGATTAATCATTGAGATTTTTTATAAATCAAATGCATATTATAATTAAAATAATTAATCAAAATAATTCTAGAAAAAATTATTGAATTATCTATGAGAAAAAGTTAAAAGTACTAATATAAATTTAAGATATTTGAAAGATATAATATCAAATATTTATCATTCTGGATCATGGAAAACTAATATCTATATAAAAAAAATAAGAAAAATGTACAAATACCTAATGATCTGAAATAGCTTAGTAATGGTCTATTTAAAATCTAATAGCTATGTACAATTCTGTAAAAGAAGATTATGTGTTATAGTAGTTAAGGATCTATAGTTATATTAAAGAAAAATTATAGCGATATAATAAAATGTTATAATAAAATATGATAGTTTGATTAGTATGAAGAGCATATATAATGAATATAATCAGATTGAAACTAAGAGGATTTGGCTCGCCTCCCTTTCGTATTCTATCTGAATAGGCTCCTCGATAATGAAGAGATGAATATAATCATTTAACTAATATATTGCCTAAAAATGAAATTAAAGACCTATGCAAAGTTATTAACCTGATTATGGAGAGTTTGTTAAGGAGAGGGTTTTAAGAATTTCAACAATTGTAAAGTTATTTAATATTATAGA
This sequence comes from Schistocerca gregaria, assembly GCF_023897955.1. Lineage (NCBI taxonomy): Eukaryota > Metazoa > Arthropoda > Insecta > Orthoptera > Acrididae > Schistocerca > Schistocerca gregaria. The sequence continues at coordinate 195,298 of NW_026062185.1, read as the reverse complement.
CACAGAACTAAATAATTGAATATTTTATAAAAATCAACTTAAAGATATACATATATTGAAGGACAGTAGTAAATAAGGAAATAAATAAATATTTAGCGTTTATTGACAACAGCAAAACAGTTTATATAGATATTTTGGATTAATTAATATATTTTTTTCAATCATTTTATGAATATATTAGAAATAATTCAATATGACAGTTTATTTTTTTAATATTTGTTTTTAATAAATAATTAAAAAGAATATTTTGAATTAAGAAATAAAGTGATAATTAAATAAAGTAAAAAAGATAAAAAGTATTCTAAAACCATAAAGAGAAGTTGAAATTTTAGGTTGTATTTCATACAAAAACCTAATTAAAGGTCTCAGGAAAAATTAGAAAGATTATTAAGAAATTTATTGAAACTAAAAAAAAATGAACAGATAGCATTATAATTAATAGAAGACCATATTATGAATAGAGATGATAGAAGAATAAATGGACATCTATATAAAAAAATATATAAATATAAGTTGAATTTAAAATGAATAGTATAAAGAGGATATGATAGTATGATAGTAAAATACAGAGATGGGACTGAGTGACGTAATGATAGAACAAGATAATATAATAAAAAAATAGAGGATAATGTGATAGTGTGGAATAGAAGGTATGATAGTATGGGATAGTAGAATAGGACAAGAATATTGAGATAGTAGGATGTGATACTATGATAATAGGATAGAGAGTAGATGTGTGAAGTATGATATTGTGTGAGTATGTGGGAAGGTATAATGTATAATTTGTAGAAGAATATGTATAGATACGAATATAAAGAAATATGAAGGATTGAATTTAAAGTAAATAAACCAGAACAGATAATATAATATAGGATAGAATGGATAATGTGATAAACGATAATATAAGACAGGATAAAGAGATATGGTGATAGAATAGAATAACAGAGGGTAATATGAGGATAGAGAAATAATATGATAAAACAATTATGGTAGAGTTATGATGTATAGAGTATCTAGATAATTACGATTCATATGTAATTAAATCTAGATAATTATGATTCATATGTAATTAAATCTAGATAATTATGATTCATATGTAATTAAATCTAGATAATTATGATTCATATGTAATTAAATCTAGATAATTATGATTCATATGTAATTAAATCTAGATAATTATGATTCATATGTAATTAAATCTAGATAATTATGATTCATATGTAATTAAATCTAGATAATTATGATTCATATGTAATTAAATCTAGATAATTATGATTCATATGTAATTAAATCTAGATAATATAAGGGTAAGTAATAGTGAGTAATGGGTAATGTGTGTCTTTAAATATTGTTGAGTACGAGTTTGTGTATATGTGTATATATATAATGTATGTGTGTGTATAAGTGTGATATTGTGAGAATGTGAACATTATTGTTGGTGTAAGAATGTAGATAAGAGTGTATGAATATTATGAAAAAAATTTAAGGAGGTATGCGTATGAGGTTATGTATGTATATGATGATTATGATATTGTGTGTGAATATTGAGGTAGAGAATATGTAAATATATACAGTGGTTGAGTAATAGAGATTAAATATACGAATAACAGCAGAATTTGAAAGAAGTGGGTAAATAGAAGGGGGAGATTAGGAGAAAATATTTATTATGGAAATGTGATGTGGATGAATAGAGATCAATAGTGAAATATATTCTGCTAATAAAACAGTTTTGATTACAATATAGTTCGCACTTCCCCCTGTGATAACATTTTCTTTAGCTTTCTCAATTGATATCAAGTTCTAGACTATCCATTTTTAGTTATCTATTTTGGACGACCTCTTTTATATTTTTAGATCAATTATCTGTTTTAATTTATCTGTCCGTTTATAAATTCAACAACATTTTCATTAAAATCTGCTTTCAATACTGCATTACTTCTGAATTAATTATTTGAATAATCAAGACATTCGGCTATAATTCTATTAATTTGAACAAATGCCTAGCCGTCGGCTAAGTTTATTACTAAGTCAATTCATGCCTAGATATTGACAATAGCCGTTTCAGTAACATATTTTTTGTGGAATTATTGTCTTGAAAGCTTATAGAATAATCTAAATGGTTCTTTTGCATAATCAAACAGATATTATACAACGAACAACCTAAGCATACAAATAAGGATTCTCCCGGGTATTTTTTAAAATCCTCATCTTTCATAAAATTCTACGTTTAATATCATTTTTCCTTAAAATTTTTGTGTTTAATACTGTCTTTTATGATCTTCTATAAACATTGGATTAATTACTCGAGATGTTACTAAAGCTCATAGCACCTTATGCTGTTATATATCATCTTGGTATAATAAACATTTTCACACAATCATATAGTCTGGAGACTCTGCTCATATAATACCCATCATCAGAGCACTGTCATCAATTTACCTACTGTCTCTTTATAATGATATATTTCGATAAAATTTCAATGAATTTTTATACTATCATCTAATAATATAATATTATAATTTATATAATATTATCCTTATAATTCATTTGCTTTTTTTTTAGTTTTTTATATATATTCGAATTCTATTGTTTCAGGCACCAGTATGAACATACAAATACCAAACAATATTCCAAATGTTCATCCAAAAATTTTGGTTGCTATTGATATCAAATATACATCTATTAACCCTTCTATTCATTATTTCTACTTCTTCATCAATTATTTTTTAATTGATCTATAGGATTCCCCAAGGAGGCAGTCATATATTTTTTTAGACTTTATAATGGAATTTGTCTTTTCGGTAAAATAAGAATTATTTCAAATCTATTTACGCTTTTTTGTTGAACTGATTTCAATATATGTGATCCAAATATCACTAAGTATTCGATTATTACTATCTGGATCTTCAAATTTTAAATTTATTATCTTTGCATGTATAATTTATTGTATTTGTACCATTATTCGCATTAAAATTTTTTAATGTTATAGATGACGTAAATTCCATACACCTCTCTACAGAACAATTTTGATTGTAACTTGCAATCAATACTTTTAATGCATACCCCTCATTGTTTAAATATATCTATAACAACTCTATATTTTGAGGCCTTCAGTATAACTACCAAATAGACGAAGATATATATCTTATGAAAAGCTGTATTCATGGTTCATATTAGATATCTAATAATGGCTATTCAAATGTGCTAATACAATAGTACCAAGTAAATATATTTTAAGCTTTCCCAATTGTTTTTAGGATCCGTCTTATAAATTAATAGTTTTCTAATTATTATCATTATTTATATAACCACAATTCTTACAACACCCCACCGGATATCTTTCAAAGTCAATTCCAATCTCTATTTCATCCATCTGTATTTTATAGACATATTTATAGTATGTTTACTGTCGATTCACATATCTGAATATACGGAGGATACATATACTTGTTTAATTAATATAATCTATTATACAATTTTTTATTACTATATACTATATCTTATTTTATCTATATATTATAAAACAATATATAATATGATCATATAAATGATTATTTATTGCATCTATATTGTTTTTTCATATTTTCATTATCTATATATTTATATTTTAAACCATATACTCATTTCAGTCATTTATTTTTATCATTTTATTATCTATTTATAACTTCTATTATATCCACTATTTTTTATCATTCGCATATGCTATCATATTTTTGTTCTACGTTATATATTTTAATTATATCTATTTGAACCTATTTAACTATAACCCACTAATTACTATATTATATTATATATTTATTTATTTTCATTAATCATATATTTGATCAATTGCTTATGATTTTCATCTATCATTTACTTCCTTATAATTTTATTAACATATACTCCTCATATATATTATATGATCTATTATTTTTTTTATTTATAACATATAATCTCTATCTGTTCATTCTATATTATCTCTTCTCTCTTAGTTATAATATTCTGATTTATTATATTTTCTAATTTTCATTGATTTATCAAATAATGATATGCAAATAATTTATTAATTATTATACTAATAACCACATGTTTATATGTAAATCGATAATACTCATTCTATATATTTTGTTATCTTTTACAATACACCTAATATTATATCAATGTCAGTTTTTTATTTATTATGTATATAGTATATAACTTATTTTTGCAGTTTTCATTGTTATAACAGCTTTCTATATGTATATATCACGATTTTTGATATTGTTTATATATGTATCCTATAAATTACATATTGTCCTATATTATATTTCCTATTAAAATTGAATTATCAAATAATTCAACGCAACAATTCTTACCATGCCGATTTGTTCTAATGTGTTGCAATTAAATAATAGCTCTATATCTTTTTCTATCTTTAACATATTTCAGCATTCTTTTTTGTACAAGATCGTTACACTGTCCATATATTATTGATATTGAGATTTCAAGCATTAGAATTTGTCAAAAAAGCTCAATGTTGTACAAATAGAAGTTAATTCTTGTTAATAACAATTTATTCCTAATCTATCACAGCATAGCAATAAAATAACATCAAACGGAGCTTTAATTTATATTGAAAATGACAGTTGTACTAGTTGTCTTGGCAAAGGCAATAACGGTCAATTAGATGAATGTAAGTTAAAGATAAACCCTATAATATGTAACATTACCATGAATACATCGTGATATATAATAATGTTAGACGTAAAAGGATAAATTGAAATAATCAATTGGTTAATCGTAATTGGATATGATAACAGCAAAAAGACTTTACTGTGAATGTGACAGACTCTATAATATCTTAATGAAATAGAAATAGTAAATAGGGTAGTTTAATAACTTACTATCATATCAAAAACAATGTCTTCTATATTTGTGTCAGAGCCATATTGAACAATCAGTTCTAACATATCAACGAAATATGACATATAATGAACAGACCTGCTATTTGGCAATTTATGTAATCCTGCTATGTCTAACTGCCATGAGAAAAAATAACAATGAAATATATCTAACAGGGATACTTGACAGACAGAATATAAATGGATATAAAAACAACTACTGTTCATCAGCAGCTCAAATTGAATGACTAACGAAATTATCGAATAGTTAGCTATAGACACACTAAAAATACGACAAGCGTAATGGTAAAAGTTGTTATAAAGAATATAAAATAAAGGAGAATTCATATCAAAAAATAGGCAATTGCATATATAATTTTTAGTATCATATTTGTTCAGTAAAAAATATATGAGAATTGAAGAAATACACGATGGCTATATGCAGAAGCACTACAAACTAGATTTAGAACCTAATTATGGCCTTCATCACTATAGTAATAAAACAGATATAAATGTCAAAGGAGGAAAACTGAGAAATGAGAACGTAATTGGCAAAAATGCTGACAGGAAAAATCCCCAAAAAAGGCTATACATATATATATATATATATATAGTTGAAGAACAGATATACAAATTTCACAAATCATATTTAGAAGATGAAGGAAAAAATACGAAATTTGATTGACCAATGTACATATACAAATAAATCGTTCTGTAAGAAAATCGATCTGGGACTACTAAATCCGTGTAAATCTCTTGATCCTAAAAAGCTATTATTCGATTTCATCTTTAAAATTTTTGAATATAAAGATCGTGTTCTGTCTACACTATCAAATGCTAAAATGGTACTAACAAATTTACAGATATATCGTCTGCTCTTGTTGTTGAACTACTTGTTTCAAACATGCGACAAAAATAGCGCAATGATACCACCAATGTTCTCTAACTACCTAGAAATACTCCATCTTACATATATTGCAGGACTGAGCAATCAAAGTTCAAAGAAAAAATAATGAATCGCGAATGTACTCAATATTTGCCCATTAAACCAGGGTACTGGCAAGAAGTAAACAATAAAAAATAACATAAGTGCAGATGTACTATAGCGGGAATAAGTATACGCAACTTCCACTGCTAAAGACACAAATATCAACTTTATCTGTAATTTGCAGATGTGCTATCGTTGTTGGAGCTACTCATCATCTATCGCTACTTCACCGACTCCATTCATCGATATTGTTTAAAATATCAGGAAACTTCCTCTATAAGCATTGTTTATATTTTCAGAAGCAAACGTCTACATGGCAAAAAATTCCCTACGAAATGTTCTAAACCTATTTGAAATTATTGCTCGGTTCGGTCTTTGCTTACATGAAATCTTATCAATATTTTTAAATAACACAATCAATAAAAAAACACGTATTTTTATTCATTATCTAACCAATTCTCTAAAGAGTACATTCATACAGCAGAGTGAACTCTGTTTTATGGTAATTCCTTGAAATTATGTACAATCTTTACGTTATGACTTTATTTTCTCTAAACTGCTTGACCAATGAATAATATATCCCTTTCTTGTTTTTTAACAGATTTGAAGGTTTGTCAAATTCCACCAACCTCCCTTTATCCAGCACCATAACTCTATCACTATCTGATATCGTTATAATTCTATGAGCGATGGTCAATACTGTCGCATCTTTAAATTGCCGCCTAATAGTGTCTTGAACCTTTCTGTCCGTTTCGTAATCAATACTCGCCGTCGCCTCATCCATAACCAAGATTTTAGGCTTCCTTAGTAATGCTCGTGCTAAACATATCAATTGCCTGGTTCCAACCGACAAATTGCTGCCTTGTTCTGAAACCGGCGAATCCAATTTTTCCGCCATAGATTGTATTTGTTCTAATAAATTTACAGAAGAAATTGCGCCCCAAAGCTCCTGATCCGCATATATACCAAAAGGATCTAAGTTCGAGCGAATCGTCCCCGTAAATAATGTCGGATCTTGAGGAATAATCGCAAGGCGGCTACGGAGATCAATCAATGGAACTTTAGATATGTCTATGTTATCTATCAATATTCTACCTTCGAAACAGTGAATCAGACGAAATAGCGCGCTTATCAACGATGTCTTTCCTGCGCCTGTTCGACCCACTACACCTATTTTCTCATACGGAAGAATGTGGCATGAAATGTCTGAAAGAACCAATGGAAGATTTGGTGCATAACGAAGCGAAAAATGGTCAAAAGTAATAGATCCACCAGATGGCCAAGACCTTGGCACCAACGTCAGACCTGTTAAGCTATCAATCGACGGCCCAGCATCCGACTCGCTGTCGCCATTATAGTCTGTTCTTCCTGAAACCTTCCTTAAATCGACCGAGCTCTCCAAACTCGATCCGGCCTCTTCACCATAATCATCCGTCCCGCGCTTCTTTCTCTTGTATACTCCATCCTCCTTTCGCAAACTTGCCCCTCCCTCTCCCTCTCTCATCAACCTCTTGTCTTCCCTCGACCAGTACAACCCTGGCTCCGGCTCCAACTTTGTGTATTCCGAACACCGCTCTAAACAAACCAGTTCCGTCTCAACGTCTGTAGACATCCTTACCATCCAATTCAACTGATTAATGAACTGAAGCGCGTATGTCAGAGAAAGCGCGCTCGCTCCTATGCTTAAGTTATTTCGGTACAAAACCGAAAACAGTCCTACAATAAACACTATACAAGAACCCAGAGATTCAAGTCTCAATCCCAACCATCGATTCGAGTTCACTTTAATGAAGTATACCCGTTGGTTTGCGTCCACTTTAGCATAATTCACCCTAATAAAGCTATCTACCTCTGCATACGCTCGAATCGTTGAAAGCCCATTCAGCGTCTCTGAAAACAACGCAAAAATCGGTGACCTTGTAATGCTATGCAGCCTTTGCAGCTCTCTCGAACTTGCCAAATAAAATGCTTGAATCGATCGGTAGAAAAACGCCAATCCTAAAAAATAAACCAAAATCCACGGCATAGATATCGCAATAATTATAAATATGCCAATAACCACTGACAATGTCGACAACGCTGACTTAATCGCCTGAGGCAACGTCTCATCAATCGAACTCTGATCTTTAGAAAACCTGTTCAAAATCCTTCCTGTCGGCACTCTATCGAACCACGATATACTTGTCCTCAAAACCGAATGCAGCATGTTCCTATGAATTTTCGCTGCTCCTCTTATCGTAGAATAAACAAACAAAAACCCTAAGCATAAGTTAAACAACACCGACGACAGCGATAATCCAACATAAATCGAAATGTAATAGGCCGCCCCGTGCTCGCCCCCCGAGCTAGATCCTGACCAAATCGAAAGCCAATAATCCGATGCCAACCGAGAAGACGCTTCAACTATGAAAAATCCCAAAATACCTAACGAAAACCCTATTCCAATCGCAAACAAATAGCTCGAATAAACACCCAAAACCACCGTCCCCACATTGTGATGTTCTGTCGACATAAAATGCTGACTAACCTTCTTATCTCTTGACTCCCCATCACCCTCTCCCTCCTTTTCCAACTGCTTGCTCGTCTCACGCCCACTCCTCTCTTCCTCCTGATCCACCTCTCCTCTTCTTCCGTACTTCCTACCCTTCCCATCCCTCTTTTCGCCCTTCTTCTTCTTCTCTCCCTTCATGTCCTTTTCTATCTTCTCTTCACTCGTCTTCGCATAGCTCTCTAAAATATCGTACAGCATCCCCTTCTTTGAGTACAAACTCTCAAACTTTCCTTGCTCTATTATACGCATTTCGTCTAACACGACGATATGATCTACTTCTGACAAATATTGAATTTGATGTGTAACCAAAATCCTAACCTTCCCCTTCAACCCCTCTTTGATACATTCCTCGAATATCTGCCTCGATACGTGTGCATCAACCGCTGATAACACATCATCAAACAGATACACGTCCGCCTCACGATAAACCGCACGAGCAAGAGAAATACGCTGCTTTTGTCCACCTGACAAATTAATCCCCTTTTCACCTATCTCTGTTAAATTCCCATTCGGTAATATCCTAATATCCGGCTCAAGCGCTGACACGCGGATAGCCTCCTCATACAACTTCTTGTCAAACGGCTTCCCAAACAAAATGTTTGAACGCACTGTACCATTTTGAATCCAGGCCTGTTGAGAACAATATGCGACACTTCCCTTAACAACCACCTTTCCTTCTATCTTAGGCATCTCTCCCAAAATCGCTGAAAGCAGAGATGACTTCCCCGCCCCAACCTTTCCAACTATCGCCACCAACTGACCCGGATAAGCCCTGAAGTTCAAATCAACCAGATTCGGCCGATCCCGATCTGTCCAATAAAACCTGCCTTCCGAAATCAAAACCCTCGCTTCCATATCTGCATCCGCCCAACGCTCCTTTTTGTCTTCGCTCGCCCATGTTCGTTTTTCGCTAAGTAGCGGCCTCTCTACTGCATTCGAATCAAGCTCTTCTGCCAAAAAATACGCCGACAACCTCTTCAAACTAACATGGCAGTCAATCAAAGATACCAGTAAATTCGGCAAAATGCTAATAGGAAACCTGAGTATGTTTAACAACGTCAGCACTGGAAACGCAATCTCGAACGTGAGCTCATTCCCAAGCAATGTATATGCAGTGTAAATAACGACAGAAAAGAAAATCGGAGTCGATGTCCAAAAAAAATAGTTGAAAACCCTCAAAAACCCACCAAACTTCAGCAATTTGACCTCTCGATCTCTGTGCTCTAGCAGCTTCTCTTCAAAACTCGGCTCCCATCCAAATAGCTTAATCACTCGAATTGCATGTATCGCTTCCGTTGTAAACTTGTTCCTGTAGTCGCGCTGCCTCGCCAAGTTAACTTGTGTTATGGACAACCTCTTGGACAAATACCCGTTAATGGGCACAATTAAGACAATTACCAGCAGTCCTATAAACACTGACACTCCGACGTATTGATAAAGAGACACTATCGATATGATTATCTGAAAAGGTGCACTCCATATCAGGTGCAGATACAACAACGCCGACTCTATTCGAAATATATCTATCCCCTGTAAATTTACAAGCTCGCCCGTAGTATATCGACGCATAGAAGCAAACGACAACCGAAATGCCTTGGAAAAGATAAATCCCGTCATAGATGACCTAAAGTGAAGGCACACTTGACACACGCCGAAAAAATAGGCATGCAAAAACAACGATTGTAGTACCGAGGTAAGACCCATCGCTCCTGCTATCAGTATACCCTCATACACCTCCCTATTCGGATCGTTTAAGTATTGTATCAAATGCCGCATCAGCATGGGGGACACGAATAGCAACGCATCTTGTACCAGTTTAAACAGTCCCGCCAACGCAAATTCTCCTCCAAATGTACGACACAGCGTAAAAAATAATGACTGCTTCGATCCCTGCCTTTTTCCATGTGACCACGATGTCTCTAATAACTTCGTCAGACCTGCACTCTTGTCTCTATCTGCAAGATCCGGTATGTCGCGCATCTCTAGTGGCTGACGAGATCCAAGTGACAGTAGTGGCGTAAGCCAACTAAATGTCCACTTAGAAATGATAGATGCGCGTTCTTCCAGACTTCCATACACGGCAGCGTCATCGTCTTCGGTTATTTCTGAAATGTCACCCGACGCGTCTTGATCACCATGTTTCCCTATTTCGATATTTTCTTTTTTAGCGTTGGTGTCATCTTCTTTCTCTATGTCCTCTGCTTTTATTTTCTCTTCTCCCAATTTTCCCTCCTCTTTTTTAACGTTTACTACATCACTAGGTGAGTTCATAACCAATTCACTCAGTACCTGAACCACTATCAACGCTAAACTCACCATCGAGCATGTATAGATCATCTTGTCCTGGCCGCTCCCCTCGCCCCAACTGCCTGACATGTTCTGGACCAACAGTGACTCTAATAGCATGTTTCCTACCCACCAACTAGCCAACACCCAACTATGTCTTCCTAGCTTCTTGTATTCTGCCCATGACAGATACCCTGCATAGATCCATGATACAATAGACAACGCTCCCACAATAATATCTACATACGCATATAGATACACCATCGAGATCCCCAATTGTACCACATGCAGCGCAGCCTGGGAAAAATAGAATACCAACTCCATCAAAGCCCAAGAAGAGCCAGATCTCTTCCTGGAAAACACACTAGAAAAAAGATTCAACTCATTCTTGTAATAATACGGCGGCTTGTAGTACTTCTTGTAGCATATAATAGTAATTATTAACCAAATTATATTAAAGGGAATATACAAAGAACTAGACAATAAAAAACAACCAGTTAGCCCGTTATTTAAATTCAAAATCCAGTCCGTAGACTCTACCTCAAAAAGTCTATATGACTTTCGGATGTCCAAAGACTATGAAAGTCACGGGTAAAATAATTCGCCAAGTTTAAAATTACCCTTAGATATTTATATACCCCTTCGCATTTATGACATCTACACTCATAAACCCGTGTTAGCGCAAGTACCTTTCTATAAAACATGATGTCAAATAACCATTGTAGATTGGCCCCTAGTCGTTCAGTACATCAACAGCGGTTACAACAGTAATATTTGTGTTAGAAAACTGATTATCTCCTACTTCTCAAGGTAAGCACGAAACCAAGCGCCTAACATGACATCAATTTTACTCTGTGCGATCAGGTTCAACGTCGAAAACCGAACTGGCGCCAACGCCACGTCCAGATCCAATGCGGTAATATGTAAAAAAAATGTTGGAACTATGCACGTACAAATTGTTCATGTCTACAAAACATCATATTTTATCATACTCCAGAACCACTATGAATAAAAGCCGTAAAAAAATAATGAGTTGATATTGTATATAAAAAAGTTCAGTCTCTATATAGTAAAAAATACAACATGTTAAAAAACGTAATTTGATCGCTCAAAAGCAGCAACTGCCTGTCGTCTACGAACCAGCGCAAAATAATCATGTCTAAGCCAAAAGACGAACTGCTGGATGTGTCACCATTTGGAAAGTCCATAGGTCATAGCAGGCCTAAATCTGAGTAGCGAATGTTGCTAATCAAATTAGAATCACTTTACTATAATCAAATTGAGATCCTCTGCATACTGCTAGCGCTACTGAGCCAAAAACGGATATTCGGAGCCGTCATCAAACCTTCTTATGTAGGGTATAAGCGTTTTCGAAAATGTTTTAGATACAGCTGAATCAGTCAACCTCGACTAAGTTGGTAAAAAAAACGTACCAACGCATTAGCATCACATAGGTACCCGGAAAAATAGTCCAGAAGCGGAGTTTGCTATCGCCCATTTTAAAAACAACGTCTCATTAAGAGCCTATTTTCAGTGCTTAAAAAACTGAATTCATCAGCAAAAAAGACACTAAAAAAATCATTTTTTCGAACAAGGCCTTATTTGGAAAAAAAATGCACTATTTTCAAATGAGACGATCCAACTGTTTTTGAAAAATATCTTTGCTGACAACATATGCCTCTACATAGAAAAAACGGAAAACACTGTTTACAACGAGAAGCCATAACGTGTCAAAAACGTACAATCACTGTGACGAAAAAAAAATAGCGAACTGATGTTAACAGTTTACTAAATATATAAAAAAATAAATGCCTCCTGCGTGGATTGAACACGCGACCCCCTGCTTACGAGGCAGATGCACTACCACTGTGCTAAAGAGGCATGTACTATGAGTAGTAGTGCTCGGATTATACTCAATTGTATTGGCATCGTTTGACTGTTATTGACGATGCTGGGTTTTGCGCTTGAAATGTTCACCAACATGTATCATCCGTGAACTTGGTGATACGTAAGTAAGACGCGACGCTTTATAGTCGAGATGTCAACGATCAGATGACAAGCTATACACAACTGGACGAAACAAAAACAAATCGACCATTGTCAGGTTTTTTAAGCGCTTAGAATCTTTTATTTTATTCTTCGCTACAGAAACGGTTGCAAAAATTTTGGGCTTGTTTGAGTCCAGTCATAGCGACATTTGAACAGCAATTGCAGACATTCAAAATGCTTCATGAGGATGCGGATAACAGGGGTTTGGTAGAGAGGGTCGGCTTTGCTTGGGCAAAAGAGTTGTTGTTGCTTAGCGGCAGCGTATAGAAAAAAACGGGTTGATTGCTCGAATCAGTACCGATAACTGAGCCATCGAGATCTTGGTTGAAATACGATAACCGGAGTTTAGTCCTATATTAGAACCAAAGTTAAGTTGAAGGACGCAACAATTGATTAATTTTTTCAAGTTCTTTTTGCATTCCTGGTCCCTTCAACTTCGTCCAATCAAACTGCTGCAGCATGTGTATCGCCTGTTGATTTTTAGTTCTGAATAACGTTGAGATTTCTGCAAACAAGTGGCGATTGGCGTTGTCAATTCCATAAAAACCAGGATTTTCAAGGAGGTTAGCAGCCTCCAAGAATTTAGAGGAATTAATGTACGCGATCAATAAAGCGACGAATGTGAGAGGTGTAGGGGACAGCTTATCTTCTAAAATCATTTTTCGGTATAGGCGAAGAACTTTAGCCAACTCTTGATTTTTCCCGTAGCAAAAAATCAGATGCACATAAATTTCTTGATTTGGTGTCAATTGATAATCCTTTTTGAACTTCAAGCAATATGCAAGGGCGCGTTCTGGATTGTTTTCAATTTTACAAAGCAAGAAAACTAAAGTGACAAAGTGCTGGTAGTCGGGTATGGCCCCAGCTTGCAACGACAAAAAAAGGATGTTTTCCGCAGAATGCACGTCTTTGGACTGGGTGAATGTATGAAGCGCGGTCGAAATGGAGTTTGAATTGGGAACTATTTTTTCAACTGCCATTTCTTTGAAAATAGACAGAATTTTAGAATATTTGCGAGATTCACAATATGCCAAAATCAAGCATTCGTAGCTCTTATCCGTTGGACGGAGTCCGAAGTCTGCACGGATACTTTCGAAAGTTTTTTCCATAGATTTTATGTCATTTTGACGTCTGTGTAAATCTAGAATTACATTAAGTGCCCGAGTGCCTGGAGCAGGCAGCTCACCTCGTTTCATAGCTTCGAATCTACAAATCACCAAGTCTGTCTTTCCGGACAGCAACAGTAGCTCTAGAATCATGGCATGCGTGTCTGAACTGGGCTCAAGGCGAAATTCTCGAAATAGTTTTGAAAAAAGCTTTAGAGCACCAAAAATGTCCCCCGAAACGCCATGGGCTTTGATGAAATGTTCTAGCGTTTCTATGGACGGTTCAATGCGATTGTCTAGCATGTAATTCCACTCCATGACCGCTTCTTTAAGCATACCTTCTTCTGCATATGCACGCAGCAAGTCATTGATAGCGGTAATAGGTCTAGGTATTTTTAGTTCACTCATCATCTCCAATATTCCCTTGACTTGACTAAATGCCTTCATTTTGGTATAGAAAGAGATCATGTGCGTAAATGTTTCCTTGTCGGGAAAGACGCGAGACTCGAGCATCTCACAAAATACGGGGGTAACTCGGTGATAGTAACGCTTGCAAATAAGTTCAAAGATCTTTTTGTTGTATACGGCAACAAGGCTGCTAGAATCTGCTGGTTCAAACTTAGACTGGAAGTCAACATTAGAAGAAATAGAGCCGCACAGGTCCGATATGGCCTTAAACTGTCCATCACTAAACATTGTCATAAACTCGTTCGAGAGATGACTGACTGGACCAGACGGTGAATGTCTAGAACAAAAGCGCCGTGAAAGACAGGATAAAACCAAAGGACGGGAGAATGGACGAGGTCGACGACTTCGAGCAAGGATTGGACAAATCAGCTGTTTAAAAGCCATGCACAGAACCAAACTATTTAAACAAAGAATAAGCGAGCACCAATGTTATCGAGGAACGCGGCCATGAAAATTTAGTGCTGCACAAAAAGTTGTTTTTTTTATAAACCCCAGTCCGTACAAACAAATTTGTGATTCGTATGGCTGTCTACAAGATGTGTACCATCGAGAGACTAGGCATACGCCAAGACGGCTTCTGAGTGCTTCAGTAAGCCAATTGTAGGCTTTTCTAAGCGCATTGCCAACTTCCCCGGTACACTGCGTCTCTGAAGCCACAAAGAAGCTCACTGCAACAGCTGTGTCTAATTAATTCGCGCTGTCAAAAAAGTGAAGCCTTGGCGGCCGGTGGCATAAGGGCGCCGAGACCTGGACCGAGAGACGCTGGCCGCACGAAAAATGCAGCTTCAACGCAGATGATTACTAATGAGAACAAAAAATTGACAATGCAAAAAGTCAAAATGATATTTTGAAAACTCATAGAGTCTCAGCCGGATAAATAGTTCAATGTTGTCGGTCAACTTGAGACCTTCAAACCTGATCAAATATAAATTCGGAAGGAAAGCTTCTAAATCGCGATATAGTCTAGATGTCCAAAAGCCACCGACTTGGCGGTGCTATGTCCAGCAAAACGGAGCGCAGAATAAAAAAGAGCAGGCAACAAATTTGCAAAAGTTCCTGGCAACTCTGTCTACGATCAGATCCGAGGGCATCATCTTTACCAAACAGCTATACCGTGGATCTAAAGAATTGTACGCCAATTGGAAAAAGGCATCAGAAATAAAATCCAGAAAGCGGATGGGACATGTTATAAGCTGGAGGGAAGAGCGATTTGTACAAAAGAACAAGTCAGAACTTCAGGTATGAAAAAAAAGTAGAGCTCCTAGACGTTTTTTTAGATTTTACTAATAGGGTTTTCAAATGGACAGAAAATGGTTCCTTACGTCGTATTCCAATTTCTTCCAGGATCCTTGTTATTGGTGATTGGCTTGATGACCCTTTTCCCAAATAGCTTACCCACGGCCTATCGGACAGCGTATCTTAATGTACGCCAACTCAGTTTTTGCGGACTTGGAAGGTAAACTGACGACTTCTTTCATTCTCTAGAACATAATTGAGAACAATTTAAAAAAGCGGCGACAACAAGCGGCGCTAGACCTAATTGAGTTCTTCAAAAGGGAAATAGAGCAATTGAATCAGCCATCCCAAATCTTCGGTCTAGAGAACCTGTTGAAACGTGTATGTATTTCGCCTTTGAGAGAGGCCAACAATTGCTAGTTTTTGAAATGTCAAGTTTTTTAATAAGCAAGCGCCATAAAAGATCGACAACCGAGCGTTGATAGGACATGAACACATCGCGTCGTTCAACAACAGTCAATTCGCCAAGCACTTCGATATAATGGAATGGAAACACAGCCAGTTGTTATCTGCGTGCAGGTTGTTCGGATTGTCTTCGATTCGTGTCTTGCCCACACCTCTGCTCCTATATCAAGCGTCTAAGCATATGGGCCAACTGACACATTCAGATAAGGTACGACGTTCGTTCGCGATAGCGCTGACATATTGCAATAACTAACAGAGAAACGGACAGATAATCTCGATTCTCGATTTTGACGAGGCGACGGACCAAGAATTAACAGAAATGTGCATCGAAAGAGGCCTGCCGTGGGCCGGACTGAGCAGAGATAAATTGTTGTATCTGATCAAAGAGTGGTGCTTGATCTCGAAGTCTCCGGCAACGCCCTACAGTCTATTTTTGCTGTTTTCTTCTGCGAGTACACTTTCCATCGAAAAAGAATTGTGTAAGAAATAAAAAGATAACGGATATTGTCGACGCGTAAAAATTGTCCCCACGACTCTAGGGCCGATCCTTTAGCTTTAGTATCATGCTCCTCCACAAGGAATAGCATATCTGGTTAATCAGGTCCGAAATGTAGGCGCTGCCGAATACACGTTGACCACTTCCACCGGCAATCGAAGCTTCGCGCTGTATAACGAACATTTCGAACTTCTCTTCAGCAGAAGAAACCAGCTGAAGTAAACTGTCGGCGTAACCCGGGTCAAAATACAGCAAGTGCTTGGAGCCGTCGATGCTGAGGCTCCGGGCCCTGCAGGGCCCACTGGCCAATAAAAACTCGGAGAGCACTTTGAACCAGTCGATAGGCCAACTAGAAAAGATGAACGGAAGTTGAGAATCGAAAATCTCAACGGGGCTGCGCGCGAACAACGTCAATAAGCGGTGCAGCTGCTCATCGTTCATGGTAGAGGAAGAGTCCAAATAGTCATTGACTAGCTTTGTCCAAAGGGCATTGCGCTCGCTGTCAATAAAAGACCGCTGAATCAGGGCATTCAACTTGTCTACTGCAGCTCGCGAGAAAATAGTGAGGCCATGGTAATCTTGAGAGTCAGACTGTATTGAAGAAAGCCCTCGAACCGGAAGGCGTGAAAGCACAGACGGAGAAGGAGGCACCACGTAACTAGGCCAGGTCGAGGGAAGAGTGTTGCTTTTCGCTACGCGCAGCACAAACGTAGATACGGTCAAGTATGCGGAGTCTTTTCGCTGGTAGACCGCAGATGTAGAAACTACATAAAAAAGCGTTAGTGTAGCTGAAAGTAGAGAGGTATTCATAAAAAAAAAGTGTAGGTACAGTTGTCATTCAGGCTGCCGCGCAGTCTGCTTTTGGCGGTATTGTAGCAGACGTTATATTCTGGATTGACCACAATTGATGAGCGCTTTTTGCCCTCTGCATTTTTAGACAGCAACATAACAGCGATGTAGCTGTTCCCGTGCGTCTCAGGTGAGTCCGGCGGCTTACGTGACAAATCAGGGCGGCCAGAGACGATGTAAAATCCGGGAGACACATCTTTTTCACTAGTGTCGAATATTTGAAACTCAGCTGCAGATTTGGAGCAAAACCTAAAAAATTCGAGTGGTGACAGCTTTGCACTCGGCAACACAACCGACACGTTGAAGACCGACAGGTAGTTTTGCGCGTGCTCCGGGGGGTCTTCGTAGTGAACAGCTATGCATTGTAAAATGTTCACCAAGTCCGCGCCAAAGAAGCAGGGCTTCTCAGTCGATGGCTTCATGAAGGTCAATCCTACCTGACGAATGTGGTAGTCATATAGAAACGCGTTGATATACAATCGCGCTCTCATTCTAATGGATTCGTTTACTAGGAACGCGAGCTGCCGTTCGTGAATCTGTTCCAAATCGTTTGACGCCGGTCGGACGTAAGATGTTGCTGTGTCTTTGAAGTACAGGACGAGCAACTTGAACGCGAGATGAAAACTATGTATGCCGCCACTGCTCACTTCCAATACAAACAGGCAGCCCCGGAAGGTCTTTTGTAAATAGATCTTTTGCAGGGGCAGACAAGCGTAAATGTCGTCTTGTTTTATAGATTCAACGCGCTTCTTGTCTTCGCAAAGCGCAGTCATGATATCCGAAATCTTGCTAGGCCCAACATTCAGCACATGGAAGCCGAATGTCTCTAAATACTGAATCAGCTCGTTCGTGAAAGAGGCAAGGTAACGCTGTTGCCACTTGCTCGGCTTTTCCGTAGGCGAAACGTCCAGATGCAGATTTTGCTCGGGCCGAAAAAGAATATTCGAATATTCCGAACAGGGCAGTTCGGTAGACTGAGAACAGATGTTTTCAATCAGGGACGGTCTGCTTGCGCCTGGGTATAGCTCACGGGGTGCAACGTGGTTCTGGGACTGCAAAGAGGAGGCAACTTTTGTCAGGTCAACCGCGTCGAGAGAAACAACCAAACGGTCGCTCTTTTCGCGCTGAGGAACAGTTTCGACACCTTCGCCTTTCGCGTAGAAGTCCGTCAAGAAAAAGGGGAGATGGACAGTATGGAGCAACTTAGAAAAATTCACGAATTGGTTGAGACTTCCTTGATCAATATAAGTGGTTGATGAAATATCTCTCGACGTGAAGGGGGTCATTTTGTCCTCTTCGGAAGTATACGAAGATAGAAATCGAACTTGAGACGAAAATTGGCAATATTGGTAGACATGAAATAAGGCCTTGTGCAAGTGTTCGAGTCTTAAGTGCCTCAAGGACATGTTGCAAAACTGGATAGCGTGACGAAGAAGGGGATCGCGTATGCATGGCACCGCCAGAGAGGGAAAACGCCACCGAAGCAGCGAATTCAGATCAAGCGAATTTAGTTGGTTTGTAAAGCGCCTGAGCCTTGACTTGAGTCTTAGCCTCAAAACCACGCTGCTGTTTCGGCCAGCTTCTTTGTTGTTATGTGCCGAAAGGGGACAATGCGTGTGATATGCAAGCACAACGAAGGCCCCGGCTACAGACTGCGCAGCGGTGTTTTGACGGGGCTGCAATTCCTTGTTCGATGTATGAGACTTTTTAGTGTGAACGCTTTGCGCAGACGAAACGTTTTCGATCGAGCCAGACACAGACGAAAAATCAAGTTGTTCTATTCGAGGAAAGTGATAAAACAGCCCCATTTTCTGATGGAGGAGGTTGTGGAGAAGTTGTTCGCGAAGCTTCACCCAGTTGACGAGTTGGGTAACCGATTGTTTTAATTGTCCCAGTTGAACTTTGGACCAATTGAATGCATAATTACAGACGGCGTCAGAGTCTAGGGTAAAAAAAGATGTCACCTTTAAATCGTCTGCCGACGGCTCTGCTTCGCTTGTACCCTGGCTATCAGAGTTAGAGGTGAACTTTTGAAACGCAAGCATGACAAAGCGTTTCTGAGAAAAGAAAAGAAGGCCAGATGGATTCGTGAGATTCGTGATAAACGAAGACCTTTTCTCGTACGAAGTGTCGGCATGGTAGGGGTAGTACTTGCCTGAGGGCGCGCTGCTAGTGCAGTAAAGGGACAGCTCAAGCTGTGGATACGCCTTTAAAAAAATGGACTTCAGATCAAACAAGAAAGAATCTATAGACCAAGAGGGCAGATTTGCATCCAGAGATAGCGCTTTAAAGCTAGGTGCCTCGAGTCGCACCGCATGCTTAAACAATGGCTCCGTTTTTAGTATAAACAGACTTGTAGCTTCCGGACTCATAGACCTAGAAGAGTGAGTGTAAATTTTAAATTGATATTCGGCGATCGCTTGATTGACGATTCTCTCCAGATGGTTCAGCAACCTGAACACCTCAAGTAACCCGTGAACCCAAATTTTAATATAGACGAAGTTAGAGCCTTCTTGCTTTTGAACAGCCGCTTCGTGGCGAGCAACTGGCGCTTGAGGAAACACTTCGTACGCATGGACGAAATCTATAAAATACTCGAAAGCAAGAGACCGTGCAGAGGCGGCCAGATCAACGTCGGAAAGATCAAGTGGTGATCCAATGGCGGCGAGGTACACCATTGCTATCTCAACGCCTATATTTGGCATGTTTTTAAAAGCGGGCAATTTGATGCCAGATTGAGTCATATTATTATACAAATACATATCGTCGAACTCGGCCAAAGAAGAATTCGAAGGCGAAGAGCTGCTGCGTTCTCTTGAAGTATCGCTGCGTTTTTCTGAGTGCCCAGACGTCGAGCGGCTGCAGTACAGTGCAGAAAAAAACAGGGTTCTAAAGCCTTGCTTGGTGGCGTTGTTTTTCAAAAGCTTCTTGAATAGTTCGGTGTTAACGATGACAGACGGCAAATCAATTCTGAAACAAAGGGGCTTCAGGTTGTGCGGGCGAAGAAAAGAGTCGTCGTCCGGAGTCAGTTTCATTAGAGGATTACGAAGGAGAAGTGTCGATATGAACTGTAAAGTAAAAGTAACGAGCTTGCTCCGTAGAAGGTTGTACAGTTGGTGCGTGATTTCCTCACTCGGAGGATAAAGACCGTAAACATTAAGGTTCAGACTGTGCAAGCGACTGGACGAACACGAGGCTGCTGAAAATGAATCATGGTGAGAGGGAGAATAATCAAAATTCTTGTTGGCAACGCTGAAACCTGCGTCCTTTTCAAGATCGCCGCTCATCAGTGAAGCAGAGCGGGTCCTATTACTGACGGCAGAAGTCGACTTTGTTTCGCCCGCATCTTGTATTTCCTTCACAAATAACTTCATGTAAAAAATGTGGCCAGTCTGTTCTTTGTAAATGTACATATAGGGACGATTTGTGATGCAGAAGTGATGCAAGATGGAGCTGGAAATGACATGAAGCGCCTCTTTAGGATTAACTTTCGCGCTGAGAACGATGGATATTACATGAACAAGCGGGCAGGCGAACTGAGATGGCTGAAAGTTGCTGTATTCAGCAAACGAACCGTCACTCTGGTCAGAACAGAAAACATTTTCAGTTTTTTCGCTGTTCATAAAAACGTTTTCGGTGTTCAATGAATTGCCAAGACTGGAGAGTGATGCAGAAGCTCCGTAATCGCCATCCAAAATGGATTTGCAAATTCGAGTTTCAAACGTCTTTTGTAGCAGAACACGCTGATTAACGCGATTGCAAATTTCCTGCAAAGTGTTGGTGACTTTGCCAAATAGCTTGCTTCTTTCGTCACTGTTATAATGCACCATTTCCATGTTACAAAACCTAACCAGGGCATAGTCAGCATTGACTTCAACGACTAGCCAATACGGGAGAGAGCAAGTCTCAGCTTGAGACTCGACCAACAAAGAAAATTTAGGCTCTAAAAGGAAAAAGACGTTGTACAAGTATGTTTTGAAAAATAAAGGAGAAAGTCTGATTTCTTCTTGAAACATCGAAATAGAAGTCTGGAAATCAATGAAGCGAAGTTGAACCTTGAACGAAAAAACCGAGGGCGGGTAAATAAAGGGCATGTAATCGACAACTCTTTTCATTGTAGACTCATCAATTGGCGTGCACCGCCTGGAAGCATGCAGAATGTTGTAGGCTGTAATCGAATTCACGTGCTTGATGATGAACTTCAGAATTGATTGAAAATGTTTCGGCAACCCAAGGTAGGAAAGGGAAGACGCAGGACTTGGAACGGGTTCATCGGTTGCGGCAAAACTAACCGGGGGTAAGTCGGAGGATAGCGTAATGCCTCGGGGTATAGCAAAGCCATACAATCTTAAGAAAAAGTTGTAGTGGGGGATGAATGGATAGAACGATTCAAAACAAGAATCTGGAAAATCATGAATAGGAAAGCAACGAGGATGCAGAGAATCGAACCTATCAGATTTTTTAGGAATTAAAACACATTTCATAAAAAAAAAAAACGGAAAATTGAGCCACAAATATGGCGGCGCTATTTCAGTAGAGGTCCTTATGCCTAAAACGTTTTTGAGGACGCTATCTAACCAAGCATCGTCTTCCTCCACCTGTGTAAACCTTCTACTGTTAGTATTTTCTTCAATATCAAATTCGTTGTCACCTCCTTCTAACAAAAAGTCTTCCTGCTTCTCGTCAATCACACCCACGTCGCCCGTTCCCTCGTCCAAGAACGGTGAATCTGGCTGGTCAAACTTCCCGCATTGAGTTAATCGAGAATCAGTAGGAGAATAGTAAAGGTAGTAGTCCGAGTTGGGGACGCTTTTAAATATTTTTCCAAGAATGCTCCTTAAAGTATTCATTGAATGATGTGTCTGAGTCATGAGGCCAATGCCCTCAGACTTGTAGCTCAGGATTTCAAAAAAATGTGTAATGTCTGTTTCGATGTGGTATTTTTCGCAGGTTTGAAGAGCCGACGTAAAGTCGCGGTGAGTAATTTGTGACGAACACGTATCTTCAAGCGCGTAAAACAGAGCGCCCACGAAGCCTCGTTGATACTCTCGTTGGATGCTTTCTAAAAGTTGGGACATTTGTAGGCAACTTAAAGAGGAATGCGTCAATTCGGACGTGTCTTCTGTAACTTGCGCATGATTGTTCAAAAGCTGACGGAAAAAAACAGAAAGTTTGCTTGAATATTTAATAGTCCTAGAAACATCATGAACTCTCACCTTTAATGAAAATTCATTGTGCTTATAGCGCTCTTTTTGTCTTGAGCACATGCCAATACCATTAAAATGCTTTTCTTGGGAACAATGAAAGGTAATGAGCCAAAACGCATCGGTGCTTCCAGTAAACTTAATCCATTTTGCGGCAGTAATATCCGTCGTTTCTTGACCAGGTATTTTGAAGTCGCTGTAACGCGCCAGAATGGACTCTAAAACTATGTACAGGGAATCTGGTTTACACCGTTCAAACACTTCGAAGCATTCTTCATGGTAGACGCTTACATCTGTAAGGGCGGCTAAATCAAATTGAGGACACAGAGCGATGTCTGTCGTGTCATTGGATTCGACATTAATATGTTCCGCATCGATCTGAGCAAAATTGGATGAAGTCGGGTTCTGGATACTCAGGGACGAAACAAATGTATCAAATGTTGCCAAAAAAGACAAAAAATAGGCATCTATTTTAAACAAAGTGTTGAAAAAAAGGTTCAATAGGCTATAATAATTGTCGCCTGCTAAAATACGGTGTGCTCCATCCAATGGTTCTATCCAAAACTCTGTAAATAAATATCCATAGTAGGCGTTATAGACAAAATACTGAAGAAGGCATTTTCTAGCAGTGCAAAATTTAGGCTTGTCTTCTGAAAGAACAAGCTTTTTGACAAAACTATACAATCCGCCCTCAGTGCTGACCAAATGAAACCCATCTAACAACCTGGCTCGAACGATAGCCTCAAATGCGCTCTTTCGAGTGACATCTCGCTCTATCTTCCAAATCCATCTTCTACTGTGAAACCATTTAGCCAGAAGATAATTCTTGGGTTTAACGCTAGATAAAAACTTAAAGTAATCGTCCTGGTACAAGCTTTTGTCAGCGACTTCGCTACTATTGTCTCCTAAATCCAGATGTCGTCTCGAATTCGGGCAATACTGGGACATATGTTTGAACTCGTCAACTTCGTATATAACTAATGCATACCTTAGAGCCCCAAGGTAGATGTAGAATAGCTTACGCCGATCATTGAAAGAAGCTTCGGCTTGTAGTAAATCGCGCTTGATGGAACGAATAATTTTGGCGCAGCAGAAGGACGGAATAGAGAAAAAAAAAATATCAAGGATACAGAAGCTAGTTGATATCCAATTCAACTTGATAATGCAGTATCCGAGGGCTATGGGCAAATTCCTGGCTTCATGTTCGGCACCGGATTCTATTGTCTCAATAGGAGGTCCGAAGTTTTTAATAGCATCGGTGCCAAAAAATTCATTTAAATTAATGATTTTGAAATAAAGTAATTTAGCCAGAAAAAAAGTTGACCAGGAACTCAAGTATGATAATAAGCAATTCACTGAGTCGGTAAAGTTGAACTTGAACGTATCAAAAGAAAAAATTTCAGAGCTCCTGTGATCCAACTCGGTTTTTCTGGTAGATATCGGTAATTCACTAGCGATAAATAGAACGTGTATGTGGTAAGTTTGAAAACATCCTGGCCAAGTGTTCTTCGCTGAACTTTGTAAAAAATTGCAAAAATTTTTCTCTGGCTTCGCGCTAAAAACAGGATCTTTAAATCTTCCAGGGTGGGGTAGGGTCGAAAATTGATTGATCGAGAAGAGCAATTGTTTATCTGCATCTATGATTTGGATTAAAAATTGGTGTAGGCGAATAACAGTTCTCAAGGTTTTTCTTCCCCGGCCTTTCTTGATTCGGCAAAAATCCGCATATTGAGACAAAAATTCGTTGTAAGATGCCAACTCTAAGGAGACAGAAACTTCTGGTACACTTGATATATCTGAAATAGTTGTACACGTCGTAGCGCATGTACAAGAAATGCAGTAGACAATATGTATATCTGGTTTCCAATAAAGGACAAGCTTGAAGGCAACATTTGAAAGAGAAATCATATCGTACTTGACAATCTTAAAGCCTTCGCAATAGCGAGAGTTAAGTAGGTAGGAAAACGGAATTTTCATGAAGTACTGATGACAAATGAGAGAATCAGAGCTTTGGTTGAAAGTAGGTTGGCCAAAATCAGATTGGTAATCTTCTGTAGAAGATCGGTTTGTGTACCATTTACACGGGTCAAAAAAGGATGGAGAAATAGATGCACATAGAACTGGATACCTTAACAAAACTTTGACTTGGATCATATTACACTCTATAAAAGCGCAATGAAAAGGAGCAGAAAAGCAACTCTCATAGTCTGTAGTATTGATATAGGTTCCGTTGGTACTCTCGGCAAAGTTAATTAAAAAGTCTTCATTTGGGACACATCCAAATATGCTATTATAATAAAACGGGCCCCCAACTTGAACTATGGTAAAACGGACATCTTCTCGAACAATAAGCATAGGGAGTTGATTATACAGCTCAAATTTTTCGGAAAATACATTTATACCATCTGTGACGAACACAATCTCCGGACAGGCGTCATTTGGCATAAGCCTTAACGCTAAAATGGCATTATTCAAGCACTCTTCGAAGTCTATAGGGATCGGCGATTCAGTCTTGTAATAATCGCACATTTCCTCTTTTATCTTGTTCAGATCAGCCGCCAGCTGTGCCAATATGGAGTCTACGTTTGCGTGAGTAACATGAACACAGTTGATCGCACATTTAAATGCTTCTGGAAAGCTACTGTGTATAAGGATGGTGACATAAATCTGGGGATGAAATTGAAGCGCAGATCCCTTGAATCGAATAGGTTCCAACAAAAACAAGAGAATACTAGAAACAGAAGAAAAAACTCTTTCAAACAGAGTTTTCTCCGCGAACGGATCTACACGCATCAACGAGGAAGAGATATTAAGTAAAAAAACAATTCGATATTTACAAGAAAAAACAGCGATTTTGGTTTCAAGGCAAATGCTACGAAGCTGGCTACTCCAAGTTATTGTGTTTCCACTAAAGTCGTCGGGAGCCTGTGCTCTGTTTTCAGAAAGAGTTTCAAATTCTGCGTTATGGACGTTTTGCCATCTTAAAGTATTTAGAAAAATATGTTGGAATTCTTGGTGAGTATCTATTGATTCTCCATTGAT
Organism: Schistocerca gregaria; assembly: GCF_023897955.1. Classification (NCBI taxonomy): domain Eukaryota; kingdom Metazoa; phylum Arthropoda; class Insecta; order Orthoptera; family Acrididae; genus Schistocerca; species Schistocerca gregaria. The sequence goes on along the minus strand of NW_026062185.1, from coordinate 169,699 downwards.
GCACACATTACGTTCGCCAGACTTGCTTGCTTCGATTATAGGAATTAATACACTGTTATCAGGAGAAGCAGACAGGCCACAGATACGATTGTCATCGTATACGCAATGTAAAAGGCATAAATTATCATTGGTGAACTATAATTAATATCAGTATATAGTCAGCCTTTTTGTGTGTATAGACTTACATATAAGCGAGTTGAACTTGTCAATTCGAAAGTCTGAGGATATCTTACCTCCACGGGATACAAAAAAGGGAATAACTTAGAAAAGTACCATCCTAGCTGATCCCTAGTTGGCAAGGTACTATAGTCTTCTAAAAGGAAATAAACATAAGCAGGGTACGGTGGACACTGAGTGCTTGAAGAAAGCATCAAAAAGTGAAATATAAATTTAAAATCCTGCAAACGTGTTAATAGAAAATTTTAAAAGTTGTGTAGTTGGTTGCAGATTTGGCAATTAACTTTTCTGGTCTAATAGGCAAAACGCAGGTGCTATGCAACTTTCCATTTTTGTAAAAATAAGGCCATTATTAATAGCAAAAATAAGAGGTGATTTTAAAAAATTGTATGCTATAGGACCAAAGGCCATAAAAACATTATGAAAACTAGTCGTCTAATTAGACATGTTAGGTTACCACGCGCCGCAAGCAGCATTCTCTTTTTACATCTTAAACGCGATTCCCCATTTTCTGCTCGATTACATGCGGCGGTTTGACTGATCTGCTAATATAGTGTTGACTGAAAAACATTGTTTACATTTTTTTGAAACAAGTGAAAGACTGAAGAAGAATAGGTGAAACCCTATTTTAAAGTTAGCACAAAGCGTAGCTATCTAACTCAATTTAAAAATTGTCTTCAATTGGTATTATTCGTGGTAATTAGGGCATAAGTTGGTGCTACGGTTCTTTCTGTAGTAGCGTCAGTTTGTGTTAATAAACCCCGTATAAGTCTCTAGTCAACGTTTCAACCGAGATGGACCTATAATCAAGCAAGATTTGAGTTTAATAATGCTCTTTTGCTAATAGAGATGCTTGCAACAAGAGCGTATCATTTGATTTTTCGAACTGTGTCATAGTTAATCAAAAATACGCTAATGAGTTAAGGATCAAAACCATGTCGAATTCTGTAGTAAATTATTATTATCATCCATATTAGCCTTCTTTACCGATCTGAGCTATCGATTCACTGCAATTGTCCGTTATTTTAAAGAATAAATGAATTAAAGTTCGCTGATACTACTTGGTGAATTAACCTCTATCAAAACACTCCTCGATCTAATAGTAAAGTGCAAAATTAATAATGTTGAAGGACAAGAAATCATCTTGTCAACAAATTTCACTAAACTGGAAATATCTACAAAGCGTAACGAGAAGCAAGTATGTCAATCATGGATTGGGTATTTATTTGAATATCTCTCTATATAGCCAATAAATAATAAACCCAGAGATTTGATCCGGGATCACTGTTGATGACACATGAACACAACTCTAATCTTCGATAATAACAATCTCGTCTTTAGATATCTTTCTCACACCAGGTTGAAAAATCTCACAATCACTTCTTTTTTGAAAAATGGCTGTGCAATAAAATGTAGCCATTTCCCAGGAAATTGGATCAACATAGCGTATGTCTGGAGATACGTTCATTCGAAACAGTAACGGTTCACCCAGTTCTGTACACTTGTTAGATTCGAAAAACTCTTGAAAATTGGCCTCATAAACCAAGTCCATATCCCGATCTGCTGCCAATTCCTTCAGTGTTTCAAGGTCTACAACATATTCTGGAATACAGTCTACAGCATCTTTCAACTTGAAAGTATATTTTGTACCAAATTTTTTGAACTGCACGTTCTCATCATCAAAAAATACCTCATATATTTCATTTCCAAACCTGTTTCTTCCGCTCTTCATTCTCTCCTCGATGACTCTAGCATCCGGAAACGTACAGAAAAAAAAACCTCCTGGAGATAATTTTGACGAGACATGGTTCATAAAGGTCTTTGTTCTTTCTTCGCTCTCAAAAAAATAGTGTAAAGCAAACTGGCACGAGACTACGTCAAAAAAAAAAGGTAGTTTCGACAAGTAACTAGCAAGCCCAGGTTTCCCACAGTCCGAAACAACGAATTCCGCGCTAAATGACGGCTCATTCATATCGTTGTAACGCTCTAATGCATGCTCGACAGAAGAACTGGCAACGTCAATCAAAACTAGATGTCTAATAAAAGCCTTATTCCATTTACCTAAATCGCCCCCTTTTCCACCAGCAAGGTCTAGCACATATTGAACAATTTTTCCTCGTGCAGAGTACATTTCGAGTACTATGTGAATAAGCACGGTTTTTACCCAGTTATTAAAGGACCGAAGGGCGATAATAGGGGAAGACTGCCTAAGTTTCCTGGTGTTATTTTTTCGAGAATTATAGTGCATTCTGACAACCTCGGAGGTCTCAGAAAGCGGTTGCCTTCTGTAGTAATGGCCTTCTCTATCATTAGGAGTTCCTTTGTAGCATTTGAATTGACCAACTGAACAGTCAGGACAGCTTTCTTTATCTTCAGAAGTGTCAGACGGAACAGGTTTACCTGTATTTACATCTGATAATTGACATATATTAGTGGCTCAAATACCGTATAAAAAAAACGTTACCATTGTAACATATATCACTATCTGCTTCCTAATGTTTACAACAGTTTTGTCTAGAAAAAATTATTCTAATAGGCAGACTTTTTACCTAGTAGTGTGTCCAGTGACTAATGTCATACCTGTAGCTGTTCTTATTGTGTTTGTTTGCCATTGGTAGGCAGTGTCCATAAGTTATTAATAACAAATTTAGAATTTTCTAATTTCTTCTATATTGGGATTGTGGGTACCTTTGAGTTGCCAAACTGCTAATTGATCCTAATAACATTTAAAATGAATTCCGCAAGTAGTCAAAAAGCATTAGGTGCCTTAGTTGATCACGCCTCGACTGTTTTGAGTCAAGCACTTCAACTCGAAACTAAAGGTGACCTGAAAACCGCAGCGCGTGTATATCGACAAGCCCTTATTTTATTTGAATTGTCTTCAAGTACGTATACGCTACAGGTTACACATGTGTTAATTACGTCTTCAGATTATCCTAATTGGCCCAATTTAGAACAACTAAAAGCCGAAAATCACAGAATTGTCTGTGGTACCCAAATCTCTTCTACGCGCCTAAAAAGTATAGAACCAGACATTTTGACTGTATTGCCTACTCAATGCTATTCATATGGCAATGCTGTCTATGATCTCGATTTAGATCTAAAAGGGGTTTCGTGGTATCGGATAGACTCGACTAAACAATGCAAATTTATCACCCAAAGTGATACTCAGTTGCTTCGATTGGTCCCTCCTGTAGCTCACAATGGTGATATGCTGGCCCAGGGTGTTTTACGCGTTGGTGAACTAGTAATCTGTCCAATTTACGAAAACACCCCTGTCTTGAATGTCTCCCCAGGCCGTTACATTTTTCCCTTATCAAAGAGCGAGTTTTATGGCCTGTCTTTCCCGCAGGATGCCGAGTGCGAGGGTTCCCTATCTGAGATCCAGCTATTCGATGCAAAAATTAGCAGATACTGCAGGATTATAACCTATGGAAATGTTCAACTTTTTCGAAGAATCGATCTTCAAATAGTCAATAATGACGTGTTGAAACAAAGGACTTCCGAGAAAATTTGCAATGTGATTGAAGAGATAAAAAATATCGCTTCCAAAACTATCAAGAGATCATCTGTCTATCTAGATAGTGGTATAGAGAGGTGCGTGTCTACGCTTGATGTGCATTTAGCCCGTGGATGTGGCTCTATGAGCACATGTAATTTTTTGCTTGACCATACTGAAATAATAACCCTACTCTAGAAGTGGATGTATAATACTGAATACCGTGAGAGACTTCGATGAGCCGATAGTAATCCCGAGACCATTATCGACTTCTATTGATGTGCTCAGCAATGCTGGCCTCGCTACGGTGAGTCTCTCTAAAGCCCTTGCATCAGCAACGGAAGAGGCATCTCAGAAGTTGGGAGAGTGCACCGTAGGCACTGCAAGAAAAATATTGCGAAATAGCGGTAGACGAAGTGACAATGTCCTCCTTTATTGGCTCAAAGACGTCGGGTGTGTAACCGCGGCTGGAATTGAGGCGATAGCTGCTGTTAATGCAGAAATTTGGAATGCAGGGTACACGCTACTGGGTGGGGTGCAACGAGCGACCGGGCGCATAGTGAAAAAGAGGTATGTTGCGCGTACATTTTGACACGTATTTTGTAAAATGTAGTGGATGATGATAACAAGTTTTTTTTAGGTTTGGTCCAAGTGCAGAAGAATCTACATATGGCTTGTTTTCTATCAGCAGGAACTTGTTTTTAACCTCGGAGATCATATTGAATCTCTGGAAAAAGAAATTGGTGCTCAGTGCAGCTAAAGGTGGACTGAGGGCAATACAAGGCGAACACAAACGATGCGCTACGAACGCTTGCATTGCGGACGCCCATGTTAAAGTTATCAACATATAAGATATCAAGAGTTGTCTAAATGAGTCTTAGGACGGCTGATGGAGAGGAATCTGAGGTTTTTTGATGCTGGGTAAGATGTGGCCACCGCGGTAATTAGGCCAATGTACTGAACACTATAGTACCGCCCCACACTCTAAGCCCTAAACGCAGATAGTGATGTACACTTGACGGATTTCACTGTATGTATCGGCTACTTGCAGAGCTGCGCAAAAGTAAGAATCAAGAGCAGGTGGTTTGAAGTACACACTTTAATGAATGTGTGTACATCTCTCTAACTCCACTCTCTGGTACAACAGCCGAAACTATGAACCGATTTGACAGGTGAGGCAACTAAGCCTAAGCAATAGCTGGATAGCATGGAGGATACCCGGGCCTATGTTTGCCCTCCTGAGGGTAGGCAAATACGTTGAATAAAACACAGCTAAATTGTATTTGTAGAAACAGGCCGATCTGTGTAGCAAGGTTAGTCATTTGTAATAAATTTTTTAAAAAATCATCCGATAAGAGATGTGAAAAAGCATAATTATAGCTGAATGTTTTTTGAAATCCGCTTTATCTTGGTCTGTATAGCTAGGAGTTATGGAATTTCAAGACTCTGAAAAGAATTTCTCAAAGTGGCAAGATGAGAATGAAGTTGTGACCTTAAAGGCAGATGACATTTATTTTTATGATGAAGAGGCTTATAGTCGGACAGTACAAGAAGCGCCTTGGTGGAATGAGTACGTCGTATCACAGTACTCACCCTCGATGGCATCAATGGTATATTGACAGATACAATAAATTCAATGTTCTAGTCCGCACTATTTCAAGTGTTGTAAGATTTCTGCGGTAGCACTTCTAAAAATGGTACTGCCAAGAATGTTTTTCGATAGCTTTCGTCAAGGGCATTGCCTCTCTGTTCCTAATCCTCGTTAATCGAATAATGGCCAATTACCTTCGTAGGTCATGCACGCTAAATCTGGAGGAAGCTTGGAAGTCATGGGTATCATGCAGGGACGTCTGGAGCCCAATGGCTTTGTGATTATGGACTCATTTCCATTACCCGTTGAGGCTACCGAAGTCAGAGTTAACGCTGGTGCTGAGGCCTATGAGTACATGTTTCAACACCTAAACATGAGTCAAAAGGTAACAACCAAACAACAATCTAAAGCCTCATTTACACTCGATCAGCTTATCTCGTAGCTTATCTAACTTTCTGCATATCCTCCACACAGGTGAGCCGTACTGAAAATGCAGTAGGCTGGTATCACTCACATCCCGGCTACGGTTGTTGGTTATCGGGTATAGACGTAAATACTCAAATGCAAAACCAGCAGTTTCAGGATCCTTGGGTTGCTGTTGTGATCGATCCTATCCGCACAATTTCATCCGGTAAAGTTGAAATAGGTGCCTTTCGCACATACCCTAAAACTTATAAGTTTACAAGTGAAGGATCAAGTGAATACCAAAGTATCCCTTTAGAAAAAATTGAGGATTTTGGTGTTCACAGCAAGTACTATTACCAACTCGAAATAATATTGTTTAAAAGCTCTTTAGACAGAAGGCTTTTAGACCTGTTGTGGAATAAATACTGGGTCAACTCTCTATCCACGTCGCCAAACATTTTGAACAAGGACTTCGCAACGGCTCAATTCAATGACTTGGCTGAAAAGCTGAATCAGGCCAAAACATGTTTGGCACAAACTACACGTTTCACTCTGAACACTAAAGAAACACAATTAAAAGAAATTGCAAAAAATTGTAACAAGACAAGCGTTGAACAGATCAACGCCGTTGTATCGCAAATTATTAAATATAATTTGTTTAAAGGTTCAGCTTGTAACGACCAAGCATCTTAGTACAAATATACAAATGAATATAGATAAGCTGTGTAGCTAAATGTATATATTAGGAATATGAAATAAGACGCTTACTATCTACGTACACTCGAATACACACATCATTAGTTAAAAAAAAAAAAAACGTCATTCACGTTCATTATCCTCTCAGTCGACTGATATCACTCACATCGTCTGCGGGATACATGAGTTCCGCAATACTCAATCTTGATAAGAAAGGTAAGTGATGTGAAAGTTTGGCGCGTAAAGGACGTCGGCGCGCGTTCTGCGTCTTTATTTGTATGAGTGAGACCAACTTACACCCCTTGCGACCTAGATCCCTTCGCGGATGCTGAATTAGATTCGGAACTTGGCGGCCAAGGCCAAGGTTATGTTCGTATGTACTGCTGCCAGTGATACAGTTGTGGCTGCTTGTCACAGTTGTCTGACATTATAAATTTTGTCTTACTCGTTCTCCGCACGCCCCTTTGAATGTCACAAGATATACGCGTTCAACAGAGAAATACCCGCAAGACGCTTACTACCATTCAAGGGCTTGCCGACGACCTTGACCACGGGCGCATTCTAAAGGCTTGCAAGAAAGTGCGTTTTGTGTGTATAGAGTGTACCCCTGTTCGAGAGAGTGAGCCGGGGGGGCTGTGCACGTCAACATTGGTCTAACCCTGATCTTCTCAAGATATTCTGTTGTAATGGATGTGTGGTAGAGGACGAGGAACACGGTTTAGTGCTTCAACTTCAAGGTGACCATCGTCAGGAATGTGCTGATTTTCTTGTGTCGGAGGGTATCGTCAGCAAGGATTACATCAAACTACACGGTGCCTAAATTATCCGCTGGTTGGACTAAATATATGTTCTGCTGAGCTAGTTGACTACCTAAGCCTATGAACATTGTATTGCTCAACAGAAACCAGTGGGTCTAGCTGTTTTATACAGAATAAAACCGCTTTCTGAGTGAAAAAAGAGTGTACGACGCGGCTGAATAAAATGAACTTAGAAGCAATGAATTGTGAGGTCCTTGTTTTTTGAGCAAGGGATCAGTCTTAATGAAAAAACTTTGTGCTGGGGGCACCCCGGCAGTGTGTATAGCGGGACTGATTGGCATGGGTGGCGAATAACACATGATTCCGCCTCTGGTCGGTTGAACTGTTCAGGATAGGCCAGTTGCTGGTCTCGACACGGACATCCGCTGCGGTAGGCGCCAGGCGAATTCCAGAGTCGCGAACCGCATTCATGTGCGAGTGATTTGATTGAAAGGTGGGGGATTATGTGCGCAGGTGTGTATCAGATTGATTTGTAATTGAAGCGGCTGTCGTGTGGACAGCGCGCTAGGCTTCATCCTACGATCGGATCTGAAAGCTGGTATGAATGTGTCAGCGGCTCCCCGCTTTTAGAGCGCTTTCAGCACGGAGAACCCTATTTGTGTCTTCAAGACATTAGCGGTCATGTCGCTTTGAATTATACGTATCTTACGCTGATTACTCTGTCTTCGGTTGGTCACTCTATAGGTGGTAGGAAATACTTTTCGATCTATGTGTTTATTAAGTTGGTCTAAAACGTACCTGACAAAAGTTCTGCGCGTTAAAAATTTATTAACGGCTGGTATCTGATCGATGTAGAGTTTCTGTTTTTGCTCAGGTGCCTCGGTATAATTTTCTCGGTAATCGCTCCCCGTTGGGTGGCAGGTGAGTAATTTCGAAAAGTGCTGTGACTGCAACTTACCAATTAAATTGCTCTTCAGATTCAATGTGAAAAACAAATTCGACGCGAGGTCCGGGGCAGCTCTAACCGAAGTATGTGTGCTGGCGCGAGCACGACGTGTGTTTTGTGCGCAGATGAGCGTCAGATATTTGGTGGCTGTGTGTCAACTTCTTTTGATAGTTAAATTACAACCACACAAAAGCGCGACGCCCGCTAACAAAATTCAGACGCTTTGCTCCAGCATTACTATGTTCTAGTCATTCGCGGGGCCAAGTATAAGAACGCATTTTGCTCGAGCCCGTGGCTTGAGAATAAATGTCGCTTTTTCAAAATCTATTCTGTACCAGAAATTCGAATACAGAATTGATTTCAGTTGATCCGCGTGCACACGCAAAGCACCGCTATACCTACTTACAGTCACCTAATCGTCGTTTCGTTTGATTAACAGAATTGACAGAGTCAGGTGCCTAATTATTCGAGCGCTAAGATGTTTCAGCAATAGTGTTTTAAATGTTTTTATAGAAACAAATGTTTCAGTTGCTAATTCTGCTTTCTTTTGTCCAATGCAAGCATATAGGATATCCGTAAGATAGAATAAATACGTCAATGCAATTCCCGTACTATTATGGTTCGTAGAAAAATACAATTCGCGATGCGACTTAAATGCTGAATTATTACGGGTTTTTTTAAATGCCGCAGGAGGGCGTCAGATCCGCTTTGAGAGAGCGTTCTGCTCTTCAGCCAGCCCTTCTTTATCTTGTCTTTTATGCGCGTGACCTCCTTTGTTGATTTCTAACCCTTTGGACCGTCAATTTGCCGAACGCGCTTGAAAGCGCCCCCCATAGAGAATTTGAACGTAAATGTAACTCCTGTAGTGAAATCAGAACACATTTCCCGATCTGTTCTGTCTAATCCAATATACAGTACTGTCAATCCTAGTTATGCGAACCTTGGTCAATCATACGTTATCCAAAACCCGCAGGTTCAGCCACCTCTGCTGTATCAGGCACCCGGCCCTTTGTATAGCGGCGTTGCGCCGGCACCAACGCATGTCAACGTAGCTCCGACGCCCAACAGCCTGGCGGATAACGTGAATCAGAATTATGTCATATGCACTTCTGTCAATGCTCCCGCTGATGCCAGGCCCATGTTTGCGCCGTCTGGTCAGCCCGTGACGTACCAAGCTGCCAACCCGTCCTGGCCTGGCAATAGCGGTGTTTCGTCGTTTCTCGACGGGTGTCCCTCGCAAGCGTCGGATCCTGCTAGTTTTTGCCAACCGGCTGCAGCGTCTTATGTCTCGAACGAACCGACCTTCAATTCTGCCGACGCCTATAGACCTGTTTCTTTCATTGAGGATACGCGTCGACCTGTGTCGCCCGTGACCGTTTATCCACGCCAGCTCAGTAATACCTCATACACAAAAAATCCTGATCAAGATAGGCGCTATCCGTATTCGACAGCTACGTTTCGGTCCTCGAGAAACTTGGATTTAAATGGTCATCAGTATCCGCCGCGGTATGAAGATGTAGGTTCCCAACTCGGGGGCCAGAATTCGTTTAGATGGATGGATTCTGGTCGCGTGACGAGTAACGTACCTCTCCAGCGCACCTTTTCTAGCCCCCCTGTCGCAGTTCAGAACCAGAACCGACCTTTCAACTTCTACCAAAGCCGCACCGATCGGACGCAAGATGGTGCATCGGGCAGCACAGGTGATGCGAGCCTCTGCCCCGGACCAAGCTATGCGAACCTGAATCCCGCTGCTCGAATTCCGGACCATTTGAAATCAGAGCCGGCTCGAGCTGCACTTTCGCACGAAGATGGTATCTCGAAGCAGGAGGACCCTCAACGCCGAAAGTCACCGGAAACGCTTCGCGTTAGTCAGCAACCCTCCTCATCGTCGACGAAGTCGACTGCTTCACAGGACCAGTCGCAGGGTAAAAAAAGCGCGGAAGAAAGAGATTCGAAACCTCGAGACGTATATCGTGAGGTGAACAACGCGCAACACAATCTATTCATGCAGCAAATGAAACTGGAAGAAACGTCGCAAGAAAGTTCGAGAAGTAACCGAGCGCTGAACCAAGAACGCCACGCATCTGTCTCCGGAAAGTTGAGCATTCCGCAATTGCCTGACGTCAACAATCACAACATATTTATGCGCCAGATGGAGATAGAAAAAGCGTCACAAAGTTCGAAAAGCAGCCGAGCACCAAACCGAGAATCTCGTTCATCTGTCGCCGAGAAATCAATTGTTTCGCCACTGTCTGTTGTCAACAACGACGAATTGATCGAAAGTTGGAGAAATGACTTCGAGATTCAGGGCAATCTGCTTAAAGACGAGAAGGCTATAGAGATGAGACAAGACCGGTTAGAGGATCGAACAAAGTTGGGAACTCCTCAGGCGAAACAGCCTCTCACCAAAGAAGAAAAGACCATCAGGTTTTCAGAACAGCAAAAGCGGCTGCATGGCAGTTTTTACTCGGCACTTATCGACACGGCCAAAGTCGTCACTTCTAACATATTGCGAATAACCAATTTAGTGTCTCAGTTTAGCAGCCAGCTGGCCGTAACTAATTCTGACGAAAGGATGTTCTTCAACGACCTTCTGGCGCACTTGGACAAAACACAGCACACGCTCAAAACAGTAATCCAAAGGAACGTTTTGAACATTAATGAGCAAGTTCACGCCTCTATTTCTACAAACATCAATAACCTAACCGAGTGCGTGAGGTTGTTCATATCCATTTCGCACAAATTGGTAACGAACAGCGACTCCTTGGATCGCGACTTGCCGCTGTACCGAAAGCCAGAGTTTATCATAGTGATGAAGAGGGCGACGGCCGTCCATGTACAGACGAAGCATCTGATCAACCAGCTGGAGGAAATCAAACTCTTCGGACAGGGCACCACCGATGGCGCGAGAGTTCTGTCTGTCCTCAAATCTGAAACGGAAGCGCCCAGGGTACCTCGAGAAACGCCGTGTACTCCAGTGCGGACAGAAGAGCCGTCCAAGGTGCCTTCTTTGCCGCCTAGACCGGTCGACCGGGCGCTTCCCGTGCCGCCTGCACCGGATGTCGGGAAGGTCGACCTGAGTCGCTACAACTCGGAGAAAATCGAGTATTTACAACGAGTTATACGCAGGCATTTGGTTGCGCAGATAGAACTGAAAAAGAAGGAAATAGCAGAAGACAAGTTGAATCACTTTTTGTGCGTTTCGAAGGAAATTTACGATACAGAAGTCAGCTATATGGAGTCAATCGAGATCGTTTACAGGTATTTTTACATTCCGTACCGAGCCCAGTTGGAGTTGAGAAATCCGGTTTTGACATACGATGAGATCAACACTATATTTTCCAAGCTGGATCCTATATACACACTTTCCAAAAAACTGGTGTCCGAGTTCCGAACTTGTTTGGAACAATGGCCAAAAAAAACTTTCAGCGAGGTTTTCATCAAATACGCGGACGACATGCTTGTATATTCAGATTACATAATTAATTTTGACAGTGTCACCGAGCTACTGAGCAGACTTCATCAAGATCCAAGATACGTAGAGCTTGAAAATAAATGCATCGAAGTGTCTCAGCAGCTCCTGAATCTGCTCGCTCTGCTCGTCATGCCGGTTCAGAGGATACCTCGATACGTATTGCTTCTGAAACAGCTGATCAGTTACGCCGATGCAGTCTACTTCGATTACAACGCGCTCGTTGAGGCGTTGGAGCGCGTAAATGAGCTTTGCGCAACCATCAACGAGCAGAAACGAAAATTCGACAACAATAAGCGATTGCAGGCTGTTTACGCGCAAATGGGCCCCTCCCAGCAAAGGGTCTCGCAGCTGTTGTCCGACAATGCCAGCATCTACATCACCGAGGAGTTTTTGCAGCTTGAACGAGGGGAAAAAATTTGGACAAAGTGCTTCTTGTTCAATAACATGCTGGTCGTTGCGAGAGCGTCCAAAAACGGCGCGCCACCCCCATACATTTATATAGAGCATTTTATGTTGAAGAACGTTGGTGTCATCTCTAAGAAAAAGCACAGAAGGAGCATTTATATCTGGGACAAAACGGGCACCAATCCTGATTGTGATGCAACTTTACATTTTGAAAGCGAAAGGATCTGCGCGTTGTGGCTCAAAGAGATGCTAGAGACGATCGAGACCCTTTTGCTCCAGGACATGTTGGACGAGGGAATACATATCGAAATCAAAGGTGAAATGTTAAAGCAGAGCTTGGTGATCATTTCTGCTACCTACGGCGACTTAGGCAGAGAAGAATACTGTATCGACGTTACTTTAGCACTTCAGAACTTGGTCAAACAAGAAGGCGGACGTTCACTGACCCTGCCGGCAACATCGAAAGCCAAACTCGCGGGATTTACTGATCCATGTAAAGGTAAAAAAAAGAGTCTCTTAATCGTATATACAACTGGGTCTATGTTACATACAAAAACCTTCCGAGACGACGTGGCCATCAGTATTGTGGTACCAGACGAAGGCGACCGTACATAGGTACATAGTAATAAAAGTTAGTAAGCACTGTAGGACTTTTTAGACTGTCTTGAGAGCGACTGTTTTTTTTGCAGATCGTCTACGTAGTTACTCTTTTGATCGCTCCAGGAATTGAGTGGGAAGTAGCAGCTTTTCTTGGAGGTGGCGGGCGTGACTGCACTTGAGTCCCCGTATGGTCGAGTAGAGCATGTACCGGAGATAGGATTTCGAATGGGAGTCATCATAACGAAGGGGTCGGAGTTGTTGCTACAAGTCATTTTTTTTTTTTTGATAAGTCGCCCGTGAGAAAATGTAGAGCAAATTATTTGGGGGGTACGTACAATTTCGACTCAGAACCACTAAGAGCGTAGAAGGGGAGGGTCTTACTGTGTGAAATAGGTATCGAGCGATGGGCGTTCGCGCTCACAGGAGATAACGCCTGTCGCGGCGAACGACAGGCGGTGTCGCCATTTTCAGAGCCCACAGGATTTAACGCTGTAGATTGGCTACGCAAAGGGGATATCAGAGGTGGCGGCGCAGGTTTGTGACAAAAACTGGGAGATACTCTGTACGTGGGCGAAGTCATTTTCGAAATTTTGTCCGGAGTAGAAAACCAGTTTTCGTGCTTGATCACTTGTCTATCTAGTTCCGTTTTGTGTGCATGGCAATTTGGACAGAGCGCCTGTAGATTGTCCAGATCATCCGTTCCGCCTTCGGACCAGGGGATCAGATGATCGACTTCAAACCTGGAAAAAAGCGGAGTTAGGTTGGGTACAAAACAAGACAAGGTGGACGCATTGGACACGCGATTGAACGTTACCTTGAAGGGAGGGGTTCTTGACAATGGGCGCACTTCCAAGTTTGCAATGAAGCGACGTATTTTTTGCTCATGGGGGACAGAGTGCGCTTTTTGAGTGGATTGCTGAGACAATTCTGAGTTATTTAACGGGCGAATATGGAGAAAAGGGGTCACGAACAATACCTTTTCCACTGTAACTGAGTAAGGATGTCATAAAAGAGAGTGAATCTGGAGCGTTTTGCAAAATTTTTCAGAAATGCACTCATGCTTTGCAAGTGAACTAAGTGAGTCCATTCGCGCGAGTCTCCGACGGCACCCAGCTTCACAAGCCTTCTAAGAAACTGTTTTTCGCTGACCCTGACAATCTTGCATGCACGTGACTCGGACATGGAGTCATAGAGAAGTTTGTAGCGCAGCCGTTCTTCTGACCAGCCAAAAACGAGTTGAGCCACCTGCTCGATTACCAGCCATCTTCCCGTAGATCCCCAATGTACTACGAGAACAAATTGACGGTCGAAAAAAGGAATAACTTCTAGCATGACGGAAAACGAGTTGTGTATTTCACGTCGGTAGAGAAAACAGCCATTTATTTAGGCAGTACAGTCGCCAGCTAACAATCTGATACTTCAATTTCGCAATAAATGGGGAATAAGTAAAGTTGTAAGACGGTAAACTAGTTATGTCTGATAAGCGGGCTAGAAGAATGACACAATTGTCTAAGAATATTTTTTTATGCTCTTTTTAGTATTTTGTTCAACCAGCTATAAAGCTGTCTGAATCTTAGAGCATTTGGCGGCTCCCTATCCCAACACCTGCGTTAAGTTTTCTTGCAAGTCGCGCCGCCTTCATTCTAATATTTCGGACACTCCCAATTTCAAAATATGTCTAGCCATAGTTGTCATGAAGTCGACAAGGCCCATAGAAAGTCCAAAAAAAATGTGGGCTCGCTGGAAAGTCTGCCACTTCAACTGCAAAACGCTTATGACGAGCAGAGTGGAGCATTTAAAAATATCAATGAGATTAGACAAACTTTCGCCTCAAAAGGGCCGAAGGACTTTCAGAAGATCCGAATTTTGGGAAGAGGAGGAGTAGGCAAGGTTTATCTAGTTCGACTGAAGAATACAGACAAACTATTCGCGATGAAAGTGCTTAAGCAGGACGAGATGATTCAGAAGAACAAGGTATGAAAATGCATTAAGGGACTCAGATTTCACACCCCAGCTCCATTAGAGCATCTTTTAACAAGACACAAACGTATGTCTCACTCCTAACGGAATCACGCGGTACTTATAACACGCGTAGGTTAAGCGTGTATTAACAGAACGAGAAATCCTGGCAACAGCGAACCACCCTTTCATTGTGAACTTGTATTACTCATTTCAAACTCGGTCGCGACTTTACTTTGTCATGGACTACTGTGCTGGCGGGGAGTTTTATAGGACAATCCAGGTACGGGTTTTATTGTACAACGCTTTTACGCGCTGTGTTCGCGGGGAAAAAAAATCATGCGTTATGTGAGATTGCAGGAAGAGACCCTCAACAGAGCCCTATCGCAAAGGTGAATTCCGGCGCTTGTTTGTGTTTGACCGCACATCGAAGGGGAGAAAAGGACCAAAGAATGAAATCTATCTGGAGAAGTGGGGATATGTACATACGCATGTGTGCGTGTGTGTTATAATATTTTGTGCGTCGGACAGATAAATATACTAACGGCGGCTCGCATTGATTGCAATAGACACAACCGAATAAGTGTCTGACAGGTACATTTATAGGACTTGACTTTTACATAAAATAGGAGCTGTTCTGATTTAACGCTCCTATATCATTTTAGAGGACCAAATTCGGTTTTATGCGGCAGAAGTCCTACTTGCCTTAGAGTATTTGCACATGATGGGCTTCATCTATCGAGATCTGAAGCCGGAGAACATATTGCTGCACGCGAGTGGACACATACGTTTAACTGATTTCGATTTGTGTAAGGCGTCGGTGACGCCTGTCAATGTGCGCGTAATTCAATCTATGATGGGGAATTCAGTTGCACTCGTGGCCGAGCCATCGCTCGTCACCAATAGCTTTGTCGGCACTGAAGAATATTTAGCACCAGAAGTTATAAAGGGAAGGGGATATAGAGCGTCTGTAGACTGGTGGACATTTGGCATTCTTTTGTACGAAATGTTGTACGGAATTACTCCGTTTCGAGGAGTCAATCGTTATGATACGTTCAGCAAAATCGAAAAGTCACAGCTCAAATTTCCAGACCGTCAGCATTCGAGCGTGTCTAAAGAATGCAAGAACTTGATTAGAAAGTTGCTTCTACATGATCCTAAAAAGAGGCTTGGATCGGAGCATGGCGCGACAGAGATCCGAGCTCACCCGTTTTTTGGCAAAATCACTTGGCCACTACTTCTTAATATGACCCCTCCGTTGGTACCCACACTATCTGGTCCTCAAGACACGCGATACTTCAGCAATCGAATTGTAGATGATGAAAAGGATGCCGAAGATTTGGAGGCTATCGACGCGTCGAGTTTGGAAGCGAATCACCCGTTCAAGTCTTTCACGTCGCTCAATCGTGAGCGAGAAGCCCCTGTCAAGGCGGCATCAAAAGAGACAGAAATGGAAAAAAAAATCTACAAAAAGAAAAGTTCAAAGCAGCTGTCATCGAGAGAGGCGGAATCGAACTCCAAAGGCGCCGCAGAAGAGCCTTACAAAAGAGATAGCAAATCACATAAGTCCCTATCCCGCAGCCACAGGAGTAAAATCAAGTCGAAGCTTGAATTTAGCAACAGCGAAGAAGCTAATGTTGGAAGCAAATGTACGAAGGACAGCGTCATCGCCAGCAGCGGTTCCCAGGATTCAGACTGTTTGATAGACCAAAAATCGGTGGTACTTCAAAAGCCGCCGCATAAGAGATAGCGACAGTACTCGGCATTTGAAATGTACGTAATACATCCTTTCATCATAACGCGGCAGCGGAGGGCGTACACAAAGTTATGTAATATGGTTAGTAGTGCTGTACATACTCAGTGATGCGAATAAAAATTTTGCAAACGTTTAAGGTAATGTTCTGATTTTAGAACATTATAAGGCAAGAGAGATATACAAGCTAAAGAGAGAGGTTCTGGTTACAATAGCCAAATTAGTTCAAAACGTGGGCCGTTTTTATTTTTTTAGGTTATGTATGTCAACTTCACCTCTGAACACGCTGGGTGGTGCCGAGAGGATTAAGTCACGCGAGTTTCACATTTATGTTAGTATTGGTCCCCATTCTAGATACCAGGATGGTCGTCCGGTCCTCTCATCTTGGGTGGCTTTGGGCCGCTGGCAGGTTTACACATCAAAATTTGGTCTACTTTTAGGACGGAAATAGTGGCGTCTGTTGCCAAAAATATGGCACGTTCTTTGGAGGCCAGATGGTCAAAAATGCCGAGATCGACAACATTTTTGGGAATTCCGTTTTCGATGTCAAATCCGGCGTATTGATTTCCGTTGGTGTGTTCAGCATAGAGATCAGATATGGCGACGGTTGAGTCGTTTCCGGAGTTCTCTGCTAATGTACGGGGGACGATTTCGAATGCTTCAGCGAATTTTTTGAAGGCATATTGGTCTTGTCCGGAGATAGATTGGCCGATGGATTTGAGTTTGGTGGCCAATTCCATCTCGGTTGCACCGGCGCCGGCAACAAAACGAGGATCGCGCGTCATGACCTTGTAAAGGGATACGGCGTTTTCAACTGCGCGCTCCAAATCGTCCAGTATGTTTTCAGTGGCACCACGAAGGATTATGGTTGAAATTCGACAGTGTTCTTTGGATTGCGAAAATACAACAATTTTAGTGCCAGCGATTTCCTCGACATACACGTCATCACATACACCTAGCTCGTCAGGGGTCGGTGCGCCCATTCTGAGGACAGGTACGGCGCCGACTGCTTTACAGGTTCGAGTGATGTCGAATTTAGACATGAGCTTGATGACCATCACCTGATAGCGCTCAAGGAAGTGCATTGCTAGTTCGGACACTTTTCCGTGACACACGACTACGGTGACGCCCGCATCTACAATCTCCTTGACTATTTTTTCCATTCTGTCCTCTTCAGATTTTTGGTATCCTTCCAGTTGATCCGGAGAGGTCACTAAGTAGACGTCTTTTGTCTCCGGTTTTCCTTGGTCGAGGCCATTCGCAAAGACGGCTACCTTAGCGTTTCGCACACGTTTTATGGTGCCTTCGCTGTCTCGAGGGAATACTATGCCCTTGATCGAGAGCATGTCCGTTACGGCACCGCCTAGTATTTTGACAGTGCGAACATTATCTACGTCAAATGTAGCGGGGTTCTTAGGACAGATTTGAATACAGGCTTTGGCCACGATGGGGGCGATCGTGTCCTCGAATCCATATTGTTTGGACATGATAACGGGCCGAAAGAATTTGGTCACTTGCTCCTGAGATAGCAAGTCGTCGATCTGTGAAACGGAGAGCGCTGAAAAAAAAGTTGGTACGAAATTTGCAAGCTGTCGGCGAAAAAAAAGTACGGGTGTTGCACACACGTACTGTTTAGCAATTCCAAGGATTTGGCTCCGGCGTTCATGTATCCTGTAATGATATCACTAATGTGCAATCCGATGCGAAGGAGGGACTCGGCGTGAGCAAGCAATTCGCCGCACAAGGACACCATAAGATTGGTCGCATCGCCAACCTGAAAGACGTCAGTCAAGTTCGTAAAGGACGTGCGCGCCCTACCGTAGTGAGGGAACGCGTACACACGCTCACACAACGAGAACAAAAAAAAAAGGGTCCTAAGGGTGTGTGTGTGTTTGTCATCAACAACACATTTATACCTCTTCTTGCTGTCGCGTCGCGTTCATAACAACCAGCTTTGCGGCGGGGTGAAAGATGTCTAGTTCCTTCAAAACTGTTGAGGAATCCTTGGTCACGAACAATCTTTCGTGGGAGTTGATCAAAATTTTGCTCATTCCTGTGCATACAGACAGAAGGGCGCGCGTTAGTACTCTTTTACGGACAGAAAAATCGAAGTGGTGTGCTCCCATCCGAGCGCGCCAGTTGACATCGCGTACCCTGAGGACCGAAGGACGTTTTGATTATCCTACTCATATCCTTGATGGCTTCGATGTTTTTGAACACTGCCTCATCGACTCCGCTCAAGTGGCGAGTTCCCTCCTTTAAGAGCGCGTATTGAAGAGACATTTGTACACGCTGTGTCTATAGACGTATTGGAGCTGGACGAGATGGGGGAGAATATTCAAGTGATATGCTAAATCGGCACGGAGAAAGTGAGAAAATGTGCGATCGCTGCAAAGCTTTCGCACCAATTTTTTTTTCGAATTATTTCTTGCGATGCGGACCGAGCGCCGGACGAACACGCGCTGCGCGGCACCGCCCGTCATGCTGTGCCCATCCTATAGGCAGGGATAGGCGACGAGGTCGAGGCATCTCGGCCTGGCATCTCTGTTCTGCGCGGGTCCGAAGAGGGCATGGTGGTGCGCAAAAAGGAAAGGGCCCTGGGTCGGCGCGCTTGGCGTGCGGCGTCCGTTCTTATGGAGAGGGCTTCTAACGAACCCATTTAGAGTCGGGTACAAGAAGTGCGAAAACGTGGTGAAAAAAATTTTTCAAAATATCAAAAAGTTCTCTCTCTATACAGGCTGTTCGATCAGAGTCGAGGCCGTCTCGGCGTCCAGCGACACGGGTCCCCTCGTTTGGGGCTGTATGTGCAGGAGCTGCCGACTGGCACGGGGATGGGTGGGGGGGGTTGAGGATCAGGGACTTGCTGCCTCGACTTTGCGCCTTTGCTTTAACTCGAATTTGACCTTCTTTTTTTGCCTGTGATCGAACATCACGAACGGGTGCTTCGGAATCGAGGGCTTTGAGCTGTGGGAGCGGTAGTTGTAGCCGAAGCGCCATTGCACGGGGTTGCGGTGGTCTGCCGGAATTCCGAGATATTCAAGAAATTCGTCGGTTTTTCCGGGGATGACAGGTTGAAGGAGAAGAGAGACAATGCGGACTGATTCCAGCGAGATGTATAGGATTGAGTTCAGCCTTTGAGATGTGTCGGAACAGCTGGACGGTTGTTTGACAAGGTTCCACGGTTCGGATCGAGTGAAGTGGCCGTTTATTTTTGCCAGAAAGACAAATAGCGAGTGAATGGCCAGACCGAATTCGCAGGTTTTGTAGAGAGAGTCGACTTCTGAGACGAGTTGGTTTAGTTCGCGGACGAGGCCGAGTTCGTGGTCGGTGAGGTTGTTGTGATCTAGCGTTGGCCATTGGCAAGAAGGGTTGAGACTAGAAGAGATGCATCTGGTGATCAAGTTTCCCAACGAGTCGACGAGCGTGGCGGAGACCAAATTGTTGAGGTCGTCGTCGTTGTAGTCGCCGTCATCTGAGATCCCGCCTTGTCTGAGCAAGAAAAATCGGACTTCGTTTACGCCGTGGCGGGAGATGATTTCGTTGGGATCGACGACGTTTCCAGTACTTTTGGCAATTTTTTTTTTATTTTTGGTCCAATGGGCGTGGACTATGAGTCGTCGGGGCAGTTGCTGGCTGGTCGCGAGCAAGAGTGCGGGCCAGTAGATGGCGTGGAACTTCAGGATGTCTTTTCCTAGAATGTGGTAGTCGGCTGGCCAAAAGGATGGCGACGGCTCTGAGGAATGAGGGAATCCGCAAGCAGTGAGATACGAAGTCAGGGCGTCGATCCACACGTATATGACGTGTTCTGAATCACCAGGCACCGGAATTCCCCACTTGACTTTTCGGCTCAGACGAGATACGGACAAGTCGCCGAATTTTTCTCTTTGGAGTTCAGACAGAATTTGTTCGCTTTTGGACATTGGATAAATTGGGCACTGTTTCTGGATCCAATCGATGAGTCGGTTTTGGTAGTTGGACAAGCGGAATTTGTAGTTCTCCTCGGCGACCCAGATTGCCGAATTTCCTGATTCCAGGGATATTTTTTTCCCGGTGGGCGTGCCAGACGGACTCAACTCGTCGGCGACTTGAGTATCGGTCAAGAAGGACTCGTCCGAAACGGAATACCACCCTTCGAAGGTGCCCTTGTAGAGTTGTCCATTCTCGGTCAGCCTCTTCCACATTTCCGTAACGGCGCCGACGTGGCGAGGCTCGGTGGTGCGAACGTACTCGTCGACTTGAATGTTCGCTCTCTTCCACAGATCTACGAAATAGGTCGTCATCTTGTCGCAGAAGGCCATTGGGTCTCGTCCCTGGGCCTCGGCGGCCTGTTGCACCTGCGCGGTTCCAAAAAAGTTAAAAAAAAAAAAAAAGAGAAAAAAAAAGAAGAAGAAGTACTGAGGAGGGTGTGTGATATGCACCTTGATGCCGTGCTCGTCGGTGCCTGTGACCATTTTGGTTGGGTGGCCCAAAACGCGGTGCCAGCGCGCCAGGGCGTCTGCCAGGAGGACAGAATAGAGGTGCCCGATATGCGGTTCTCCATTTACGTAAAATATGGGCGTCGTGATCAAGATTGGTTTCTTGGAGGTGTCCGGCGCACCCGCCGACAGAACTGGGCCGCAGAGGCCGCGGCGCCTTGGAGCGCAGGGAGAGCCCAGACGCCTCGGGAAGGGCAGTCTCCGCGCCGAGCGACGGAAGACGTCCTTCGGTCCATACGCAAGCAGAGACATGTTTTCGGACGCGCCGCACGCTACAGACGAAGGAAGAAGCGAGCGATCTGAACCGGTCCTGGTTGGAAGAAGTTGCAAAAAAAAAAAAAAAAATATTTATTATTTAGGTGCTCAAAACTGGCTTTAGCGCCCGAACGTTTTCCTCCAGGTTGCTTTGCCACGGCTCTTCTAGGATTTCGGCGACCTCTAACAGGAGCCTGTCCTGGAACATGGGCGCCATGAGCTGCAGCCCCATGGGCAGTCCGGACCGGCTCAGCGTCATGGGGACGGATATGGCAGGTATCCCCGCCATGTTTGCCGGGACGGTCATGGCGTCGGTTAGGTACATGTGGATTTGGTCCGTTTCGTTGGCGTCGTTCATGAATACGGCGGGCGTTGCGGCGGTGGGCGTCAGTATCGCGTCCACGTTGTCGAATGCGCTTTTGAAGTCGTCTCTGATGAGCCTTCGAATTTGCATCGCCTTGTTCAAGTTGAGGCCTGGGAACCGGTTGCTGAGGGCGATGGCGCCGAGGAGGATGCGGCGCTGAACTTCTTCGCCGAACCCTTCGCTTCTCGACCTCGAGTACATTTCGAACACGGTGTCTCCGCTGGTCGCTCTGTGTCCGTACCGAACGCCGTCGTACTTCGCGAGGTTCGAAAAAGCCTCCGCCGGGGAAATGATGTAGTAGCAGGGGAGGGCGTACGGCGCGTGGGGCAAGGATACGTCGACGATGTCGTACCCTTGATTTTCGAACAGTCTGATTCCGCTGGTCCAAAGTTCTCGGATTTCGTCTGAGAGCTCGGAAATGTTGAACTCGCTTGGGATGCCTATCTTGCGCTTCGGCCTTCTGCCCTCCGACGGCACAACCGAGGTCGAATCCGCCGGGTCCGGGCTCGATACGACGTCAAACAGTATTCGAGCGTCTTGGACGCACTTCGAAAACAAGCCCGGCGTGTCTAGACTGGAGGCGAATTTGACAATCCCGAACCTCGAACACGCGCCATAGCTCGGCTTGAACCCGACCAATCCAGTCCACGCCGAGGGAAGCCGGACGGATCCCCCCGTGTCCGTTCCAGTTGCTGCGAACGCCGTTCCGGAGCAAACCGCCACCGCGGAACC
Source organism: Schistocerca gregaria (assembly GCF_023897955.1). Taxonomy (NCBI): domain Eukaryota; kingdom Metazoa; phylum Arthropoda; class Insecta; order Orthoptera; family Acrididae; genus Schistocerca; species Schistocerca gregaria. The sequence continues at coordinate 147,609 of NW_026062185.1, read as the reverse complement.
GCCGCTGGAACCACCCGGACTAACCAATCGGCCGCCTGTCTCGCGCGCGTCCGGATAACCCCCAAACGCAAACGACCACGGACTAATCGTGGGACCGAAAAAGCTCGTGCTGGTCATCGACCCCATCGCAAATTCATCCATATTCGTCTTTCCAACGATGATTCCACCCGCCGATTCCAGTCTCGCTGTCACCGTGGAATCGTACGGACTGACAAAATTTTCTAACATTTTGCTTGAACAAGTCGTATGCGTGTTCCTCACCGCGTAGTTGTCCTTAACCGCCAACGGTATGCCAGACAACACGCCCGCGGCTTCCCCCCTCGACCTCCTCCTGTCCGCCTTCTCCGCCTCCTCTAACACCAACTCCTCGCTTATCTTACTCACGTACGCATTCATCTTCCTCGTTCTCTGCATCTGACGCATGCACGCTCTCACCAACTCCACGGACGTCGTCTCTCCTTCCGATAACATCTTCAAAGCCTTGAAAAGCGCGCGTCCGCCGACCGGCTCCGTTAGCACTCGGAAAGCAACGCTCCCCGTCAAAAATCGGGGCGAAAAAAAAAAAAAAAAAAAGAAGAGAGAGACACTCACCTGAAACATGGACCTCCGAATCAAGAACGACTGGCGCGGCGTCAGCTCAAGCGATTCGTCCACCAACTCCTTCAACCCGGCTCCGCGCCAACCTCCGCTCCCCCGTCCACCCGGGTCCAAAATAACCGAATTCGCCCGTGCGTATCCGCGGCGGCTCGCTCCCCCAACGCCTCGAACCCCGCGCCCCAAACGAGAAGGCCAAGCGCGCATCGATCCTCGCTCAAAACCAAACTTTGCCAAAACGCGATCTCAAAATATGTGTGTGTGTGCTCAGCCCTTTTCAAAATTTGTGTATGCACCCTCTGCAGAAAACCCGCTGTGCAATCTCTCTCTCCCCCCTCGCTCGAGGACCCTCCGCCGAGCCAACGACGCGCTCCTCCCGAACAAACCCCGCTCTTCCCGCGCCAACCCGCACAGGCCACCGCCTCCGCGCGCGCGCGACGTCGTCCCCCCCCCCCCCCCGCCAAGAGCGCGTCGTCGACACCTCCGTACACACCCCCTGTGTACACCCGTAACGCCTACAAAAAAAAAAAAGTTCCCAAAAAACCGTTTTTTCGGCCGTTAGTAGAGTTGATGCGCCGACACGCACGCCCATCGAACCACCAACTCTCGAGCACTCCCCCCCCCCCCCCGCCGCCTCTCTAACCCACCCAGCGCGCGCGTCGCGCGTCGCCAAACCGCGGTCTTCTGGCGCCAAGCACCCGTTTTTTTTTTGCTCAAACCACTTCAATTTTTGTTTCTGCCTGCCAAAAAAAACATTTCATCCAACTGCCTTCCGAAACTCAGAGCCCATTTTCCTCCATAACATGGTGAACCCGTTCGACAGCAAGGTGAAGAGGATTCTAAATGTCGGCGACAAAGAGCTCAGCTATTACTCCCTATCAGCACTAGAGGACGAACGTCTAGGTACGATGCAACGCTCCCCCCCTGTGTCGACGTTGAGCTCCTGATGTCTGTACGCCTCGCCCCTGTGCTCGTCCACGCAAAAGCGCCTCATCTCTCCTCTAAAGCTTGACGTCTTTCATTGAAACAGCAAAATTGCCCTTCTGCATCCGCATACTGCTGGAAAGCACCCTTCGCAACTGCGATGACCTCGCCGTCCCCAAAAAAATGGTCGAGCTCATACTGGACTGGCGTACGTTGTGAACTTTTTATCCGTCCCAGCAAAAAAAAAAAAAAGTGCTAATTTTTTGCGCAGAAAACACTAGCAAAAAAGACACAGAAATTGTTTTTTGCCCAGCGCGCGTTGTACTGCAAGACTTTACGGGTGTCCCGGCCATCGTCGACCTGGCTTCTATGCGCGATGCCGTGAAGAGACTCGGTTCTTCTCCGTCGAAGATCAACCCTAAGGTCCCGGTCGATCTGGTCATCGACCATTCCGTTCAGGTGCGTGCCCGCTGAATGCCCGAGCGCGCGAGTCGCGCTGAGACCACCCCGCGAATGATGATCACAAAGCAACCCTTATTAATATTATCCTAACCAATAGCGTGAGGACAGATGTGTTCTGACTGCCCGCATACGCGCGAGTTGTACGCTGACTCCTATATATAGCGCGACTAACGCCATGTTTTGCCACAGGTCGACAAGTTCCGCGAGCCCGACGCCCTGCAAAAAAACCTCCAATTCGAAATACAGCGGAATCACGAGCGTTTTTCGTTCCTAAAATGGGGCGCCAACGCGTTTGAGAATCTGTCGATCATTCCTCCGGGAGCCGGGATCGTTCATCAGGTCAATCTAGAGTACTTGTCTCGGGTCGTCTTCAATGAAAACGGCGTTTTGTACCCGGACACGGTCGTCGGTACGGACTCCCACACGCCTATGGTGAACGGCCTCGGCGTCCTGGGGTGGGGCGTGGGCGGCATCGAAGCAGAGGCGGTCATGCTGGCGCAGCCCATATCCATGATCCTCCCGGAATGCATAGGCTTCAGGCTGGTCGGGAAGGTAAACTCTCGCGTCACGTCGACAGACCTGGTTTTGACGATTACAAACAAAATGCGCGGAATTGGCGTGGTGGACAAATTTATAGAGTTTTTCGGTCCGGGCGTGGCGGAATTGAGCATCGCGGATAGAGCGACGATTTCCAACATGTCTCCCGAGATGGGCTCTACGGTGTCTTTCTTCCCAATTGACCACGTCACGTTGAGATACATGCATTTGACTGGTAGAAGCGAGGAACTGATTGAAATCACAGAAAAGTATCTGAAAGCTCAAAACTTGTTCCGTGATTACCGTGACAGGAATCAGGATCCTGAGTACACCAGGATCGTTGAACTTGACCTTAGTACGATCACTCCGTCTATTTCCGGGCCGAAACGTCCGCACGATTGCGTCGCACTTTCTGAGGCGAAGAGGGATTTCGTTGAGTGCCTTAGGTCCCCTATTGGGTTCAAGGGCTTCAACGTCTCCGAGGAACACCGTGCGAAGTCGGTGAGCTTTGTGTATCAAGGCCAGCAATACCGGTTGACGCATGGGTCGGTCGTGATTGCAGCCATCACGTCTTGCACCAACACCTCTAACCCGAACGTTATGATCGGCGCCGGGTTGCTTGCGAAAAAGGCGGTTGAGATAGGTCTGACGGTCAGTCCATACATTAAGACGTCTCTGGCTCCGGGTTCGGGGGTGGTGACGCTGTATTTGAACCGCAGCGGTCTGCTTCCCTACCTCGACAAGCTGGGATTCAGCGTGGTCGGATATGGCTGCACGACTTGCATTGGGAACTCCGGCCCTCTCGTTGAAGAGGTGGCCAAGGCTATTGAGGAGGGAGACCTGATCTCGGTTGCAGTTTTGTCGGGCAACCGCAACTTTGAAGGCCGCATTCATCCGATGGTGTCCGCGAACTATCTCGCGTCGCCTCCTCTGGTCATAGCGTACGCGTTGTCGGGCACCATGATTATAGACTGGGAGACCGAGCCCATTGGCAAGGTGAATGGTAAGGAAATCTACTTGAGGGACATTTGGCCCTCTCGCGAGGAAATCGACCACTACGCCAGCAAATACGTCCTTAGAGAAATGTTCATTGATTGTTATTCTATCGTGACCGAGGGGTCGGCCGATTGGCGCGGTTTGCAGGCACCGAAATCAGTGTTGTACGAGTGGGACGAGTCGTCTACTTATATTCACAACCCGCCGTTTTTCGACTCCATGACCAGAGAGCTGAACTACGAAACCGTCATCAAGGGCGCTCGTTGTCTGTTGTATTTGGGCGACTCCATCACGACGGATCACATATCTCCGGCTGGCTCAATTGCTAAGAATTCGCCGGCCGGTCGATATTTGGAGTCTCGAGGCGTCAAGCGGGAGGACTGGAACACCTACGGGTCTCGTCGCGGCAACGATCAGGTGATGGTGCGCGGTACGTTCGCGAACATTCGTCTTCTGAACAAGTTCGTCGACAAGCCGGGATTTCAAACTGTGTACCATCCCACTAAGAAGGTAATGGACATCTTCGACGCCGCGGAGCTCTACAGGCAATCCAACACGCCGCTGATCATCTTGGCCGGGGAGCAATACGGCTCGGGCTCGTCTCGCGACTGGGCCGCGAAGGGGGTGTGGATGCTGAACGTTCGCGTCGTGATAGCGCAATCTTACGAGCGCATTCATCGCAGCAACCTGGTGCTGTGCGGCATCATTCCTCTCCAGTTCAAGCCTGGGGAATCCGCTCAGAGTTTGGGGCTGAGTGGGAGCGAAACATTTAGCATCGATCTGGGCCAGGACATAACAGTCGGGCGCGAGGTCACCGTGGCGGTACGTATTATGTGTGTGTTTCGTGACGAGTTCGCCAGTCCCGGCGCGCTTTACGCACTTCTCTCTCTCTCTACAGATGATGAGGCACTTTTTACTGATTCGCGATGAGGAATTCAGCAACACCATCTTTCGCCTGATTGTAGCTTTTTTTTTGTCACAACTCGATTGTGATTTGACGCGAGTACTGACTCATTGTGGCCCTTTGACAGGTTGAAAACGGAACGGTCAAGAGCTTCTCTGCTCTTCTAAGGTTTGACACGGAGACCGAGGTTACTTACTTCAAACACGGTGGCGTTTTGAACTACGTGATCCGCCAGACGATCGATAGCTGAAGGAGGCCGTGCGCCGCGGGCGTTTAGCAGCAAGTCTCCAAAAAGAGAGAGGGTCCACACAGAACAAGAGACACGTAATAAAGCGCCAACTCTGCTGTATAAAGCAGCTTTTTTAGCCTCGCGGTTCGTGCTATGCGAGGCCCGCACTGGGCTTTCGAGTTCGAAAGTTCTGGTTCTGAGAACTCGAGAGCGGGGGTTTCGTTGGTCGGGGGGAGACGAGGTCCGGCTGAATGAGACAACTCTAGGGGGGATGTACGAAACCGAGGAAAAAATGAGACACACAATCTCTCTAGTAACGGTAGATTTTTTTTTACATTTCGCCTCGCGGCGCGCTCGAACACGCAGTTTTCCGCTTCGACGCGCGTTGGTTTTGCGAGCTCGTGAGCGCGCCATGGCGCCGCAACCTGCGCGGCTCGAGAATTATTGGTTCGGTGCGCACCGCGGAGTGCGCCCTTTTCAGGCGTTGTCGTCTTCGAAGTCCTGGCGCAGTTCGGTTAGGACGTTTTGCGGCAAAGTAGCTGCGTGGTTGTAGTGCTCGTGGGCGATCTGAAACATCACGTCTCCTTCTCGCATTTTCAGGAACTTTTTTTTTTGCTCGGGAGAAAAGTCGAATTTCAGAAAGTGGACGGCGTTGGTTTTTTCTGTTTTTGTGGTAGCGTCCTGTTTTTCCAGAGAGCAGGCGGGGATGCGTTCGTCGCCGAGTGTCAGGGAGATTGTTTGGTCTACACGGTTGAGGCGGTAGAGCATGTCGATCCGTTTTTGCCTGTCTTCGATTTCGAACATGAGAGTGAAGACTAGGTTGGAGCCTTGGGGAATTAGGGGGCCGTATGCGTCGATTTCGTCGAGAATGGCGTTTTTTTGAGAGAATAGCTGTTCGATCAGCAGTATTTCGTGTATTTGTATCCAGACCAAGTCATAATTTTCGAACGAGACGGAAGCGCAGGGGCCGACGAGTAGAAATCGGTTTTTTCGCAGCGCGCTGCGAAGCGGAAAGTACTTGGATTTTCTTTGAGACAGATATTCAGACTGCGACAGAATGTCTTCTGGGTAGATTTTGGTACGGCATGAGGTAAGTTCGACTGGCCTCTTGGCGTCGGACGCGGGTCGGTGGGCGCCAGGAGTCGAGAAGAGAGTGGCCGATGGATCAGAGGGGCGTTTGGTACAGATAGTGCAGCGAGTCGTTGGTTGTCGTACAGTTGGCCATACACTTTTCGGCAAAGAGGTCAAACGCTTAAGCGAGTGCATGTGGGGCGAATGCGGTCGAGTCTTTGCTCAGACGAGCGAATACGGTTAGTGGAGAAGTAGGACTAACGTGTAGATTATCACGAAGCACCACAAACCTTATGAGAGAGGCGTTGACAGAGTTGCTTGGAGTTGTTTAGCAGCATTGAAGAGTTTTTATGTGCATCGTATTGTTTTTTTATTATTTAGAATTTTGTGTATATCATATTGTCTGCATACCATGAGCTGTAGTCACGGCCACAACCATTCCAGCTGCGGGAGTCCTGCGAACCGAGTTGAAACTTACTCCTTATTCAAGTGCGTTGGCGAAGGGTAGGCAGAAATCATACGCGATGGCATCCTTTACCATTAACGTCTGTGAAAACGCGCGTGCAGCCACATCGACATTGACTCGGTAGTGTGTTACAACGAGAAGGAGAAGGGGTCTTCTAGACGCATTTTCAAGCCCTACGACAAAAAAGCAAGACAAGACAGAGGTAAGCGAAAAGCTTTGTTCGTTGAGGAGCGATATTCGTGTGTAGATACGAATTTAAGGCGGCGGTGAGAATGCACATTGACAAATGTGACACTTTTCATGGCGGTCTCGATGGATGGGCGCACCGATGTTGCTTTCTTGCATTCGGCGAAAATACAAACGTCCCTGTATATGTGGACGTGCGCATATCTCGTGGGCTAACTAACAAAGCGTGCATAACAGTACCTCGAGTCATGCGTTGACGAGCAGCTTCTGATATACGTGCCGTACGTTTGTCCTTAGCAAGGCTCTGCGCACTTGTCGCATCTTCGCTCACTCGTCTTAGTTTCACTGGTCAGGTGAAATTGAAAAGTTTTATTTTGATCGGGGGTCCGGACGGATCCAGTCCTAAGACTCTGTCTATGTACGCCGGATGCGAGTAGGAAATAGAGAGCAGGGTAGCAAGAGTTTGACTAGTGCTTTTAGGTTTATAAATCGGGATGACATTGATTTTTCCAACGTAGAGGCCATTCAGCCTGTTCAAAAATGGGAACTCGTTGACTGCGATTTCAAAGGCGAGGCCGAGTACAATACGAGGTACGACTTTTTTTTTTTTTTTTTATATGAAAACAAGAAGTTACTGATTTTTTTTCCAGGCAGACAAAATTCAACAGCGTGAGAAACTTGACAATCTACATCTCAGAAAACTACGGCAATAAGAAAAGCAGGGTTTATTACATAGGACTCAACGGGGACTTCACGCCGGGCGGCCTTCGGCCGGTGATCACTTCCTACGAGCTTATTCCGAATCCATCGGAGAGGATAGACACAAGGGATGTCCATCAATCTGGATTTATCTCATAGCGCTCTGGTCCATAATAAAAATCGTAAAGTGACAAATTTATTTTTTGTTTTTTTTGTACCGGATTACGACGACAGATTTTTTAATAAGTTTGAAGAAGATCGTGGTGAGTGCCAAGATTTTTATGTTGACTACCTTTCCAAGGCCTCGCGTTGCTCTAGTGCGTTGGCCACATTAGATTTGTGGGCGGCTTGCATTTGGCCGACCCACCTCCTCTCCAAACCGAGCGTCTGAATGACTTACTCTACCCCTATTCTGTGTGTGTCGCAAGGCCTCAGTTCTGACCAGCCCGAGAGTCTATGTGTGGAGGCAGCAGGCAAAGCCCTATGCGCGCAATGAAGCACGTCCAAACAGTGAGCCGAGGCTGATGGGGTTGCAGATCCGGTCCTACGCCAGAGGTAAACTGCACAAGGCCATTTCTAGACTAAAGCCAGGTGAACTTGAGAAGATGCGCAAATCTGCGCCGCCCTCCATGCAACAAAGAGAAACGGCCTATGTACTCAACTCCACAAACGTGATTTTAGACCCGTGGCTGCCGCCTAAGCTGGAAAATCCTATTCAGAAGAAGTACGTATAGGAAAAAAAAATAACAAGAATAATTATACACTGATTTCTTAGATTTTGGATTGGCATATGGGAATGGGCGAAGCACGCGTTCATGACAAGAATTGCCGTTCCATGGCATTTGAGGGGCTTGGCTAGGCTATTTGGTCATCCCAAGGTCACCAGGTCTGCGATTAGGCGTGCTGCCAAGTCGCTTTATTTGCAATTCAATCAAGACCTCAGCAAGCTAGAATTGATGAAGATCAGAGACTACGTTTCCGTGCCCTTATTCGACCAGCTCAAGGCAAAGTATAGTCGCGTCTATTTGTTGCCGAATGCCATTCCGCAGTGGGAATCAAAAAACATAAGGACGAAAATCATCAACGTCGTTGTCGTCCAAATTCCGTCCCCCATCAAATCTCATTTTTTGCAGGCATCTGTGCGCATCACGGGCAAGCAGAGACTTGCTGTCGTCGACAAGAATAGCGGGCAGCTCATCTCGGGATCGAGGAATTTCGTGCATGTTGAGGACATTTGGGTGATTGAAAGGGTCCTCGAAAAGAAAGACGCAACGTGGTGCGTGTTGAGTATCAATCTCGGCGCGGGCGAAGGGATGCTGGATAAGGCCAAAAGCAGTCGACGAGAAAATAAGTGAGCGTTCGACGCGGAGAGTTTGTCGATTTAGGTTTGGTTCAATTAAAAGTTTATTCGATTGCAAAGTACTGCAGCGTGGCGGTTGAGAGTTTCAAAAAGTCGTAAAAGGAGTTCACAGATATACGAAGAACGCGAGGGTCGAGCGATCGAAAACGCCTGTCGCAAAAGTCAGATGTCAAAAAAAATTCGAAGAAAAAACAATTTCTTGATACCTACACAACAAGGCTGTTTCCGTTAAGCTGAAATGTTTTTTCAATAGTATCCGTAGGTTCTTTATCTGGTTCTAGGCTTTTCAAAACATATTCAGCCCATTCTGGTCGAGGATATTGAATACACACTCGGCTATACAGAAAAAGGGTTAGCGAACGATATAGCATAGCGCGCGACGCGACGTGGTCGACTTGAGCGCACGCGTACTATGTATATGCCATTATCGCAAGGTATCCAAAGCGCACAATACTCTTTTGGTCTCTAAGACAGAGAAAAAAAAAAAAAAAAAAAGAGGTTCTTTTGGGTCGAGGTTTCTATTCGTCCGTTCCTCTCTGATCCGTACGTCATTGCCTGACCACTTTCGGAATGTCGTGCCGAGGTGCCTCCGACGACGTCGGGCGTTACCTGGCGCACAGCAGAATGTACCCTGATCCTCTGATGGGTGCGAGGTGTCTCTCACGCCACGAGGAGACAGGAAGTGGCTCGCCATACGGAAGCGTCGTGCCGCACTCGGATCTACTCGGTGCCGCTCGATCGGGCGGGGTGCACGTCTTTCACATGTCACGCCCTTTTTTTTTAGATGATAAAGATTTTGCCGCCTATCACACACATTGTTAGAGTTTACGGATCGCGAACTTATCAGTTGACTGACGCATTCGATAAGACGATGGCTGCTACGAATGAGGTCAGGCTCTTCAACAAATGGTCCTACGAGGAAGTGAACACGCATGAAGAAATATCGCTTCGGGTACGTTTTGGATTTTGTTTGGAGATAAAATTTTTTCGCTATTGACATAAATTTTCAGGATTACATTGCAGTCAACAAAAAGAGCAAGTATAAGCAGTATCTTCCGCACACGGCCGGAAGGTACAACAAGAAGCCGTTTCGAAAATCCCAATGTCCGATCGTCGAGCGTATGACGAACTCTCTGATGATGCATGGACGAAATACGGGCAAAAAGCTTATGGCAGTCCGTATTATGGCACATGCGTTGGAGATCATCCATCTTCTCACTGGTCAAAATCCGATACAGATACTTTGTAATGCCGTCATCAACTCTGGCCCGCGCGAGGACTCTACTCGCGTTGGATCTCAGGGAACCGTTCGTCGACAGGCAGTTGACGTGTCGCCTCTGAGACGCGTGAACACAGCAATTTATTTGATTACTCAGGGCGCTCGTCGCGCAGCGTTCAAGAACGTCAAGACCATCTCGGAATGTCTCGCAGAAGAAATTGTAAACGCGAGCAAGGGAAGTTCGAATTCTTACGCGATCAAGAAAAAAGACGAGGTCGAGCGCGTTGCCAAATCTAATCGTTAAACAATGCCAGGAATAGTTTCTTTAGTGAAGTTAGATCATGCTCGCAGAGACACGAATAAAATCCTTCTTTTATAGGCGAAAATTTTCAGACGTGTCTGGGCCGTTTAGGCCAAAATGGTATTTTTGCGCGCGCAGAAGCGCGGGGCTGAGGGGAGAGTTGGCATGGATTCGAAGGGGTGGTCTGTGCCACTGTGACAGGACGTCCAGCGGGGGCAAAAAAGAGGTAGTCGACTGTTTTTTTTTGTCGTGCTAGTTAGTGATTTGTTTTTTGGTGTCCACAAATAATTCTGTTTACTCACAGATGGCACAGCAAGGCACAGGATCTCCGGGTAAGGGTACGTCGAGAGTCGTTCGTACTGAGCGCGAGTAAGACTGCTAAAAAGGTTGCTTTTGTTAGTTGCGTCCGTGGTGCCGAACACGAATATATTTGGGGTGCCACTGCATCAGGTGATGCAGATGGAGGAGGGGCGGACCGTGATGGAGGAGCAGAAGATACCGACAGTGCTCGACATGATATTTTGCAGTTTGGAAGCGCAAGGTAGGGGCGGCTGAGTTGAGTCTTTTTTTTTTTGAAAGAGGGGTTCGAATTCCGTGTTGATGCGTTGCTTTTTTAAGCTATGGACGCTGAAGTTTTGGTTCAGGCGGACCCAGAGGACAAAGAGGTCGAGATACTGCGCACAGAGATATGTGGAGGTGCGTGGAGGGGAGGTGAGGTTTTGCAGGTTTTGCGCTTGTGTTGGCGTCATTATGTCAACTTTTTTTTTTTTTTTCCGTTTGACAGGTCAGATTCCTCTGTTGAACGAATTGAAGATTGAGACGTTGGCCGGGCTGCTGATGAGGTACTTTTTGGAGTTGCCGGAGCCGATTGTGCCGCCGGTGTACTACCAAAAGGTTAGGGGGATAGTGTTCAATTATTTTTCGAGGAGACAGAAGTTGGTTGGAATTCGGAAGCTTCAGAAAATTTTTAGGGCGCCGAGTTTTCCGCAGGTTAACGCATGCATATTGTACCGGCTGTTGAGTTTTTTCAACAAGTTGTCGTCGAGTTGGTGGTCGGACGCGTGTTTTTACGAGAGGGTGATTGAGAAGTTCGTGCCGTTCGTGCTTCGGAACGACAAGTTGACGAGGAGGGAGATGTCGAGTCCGTCGGAGAGGGACGTGGACGCGATGATGGTGCTGGTGGAGAACTACGAGGAGATATTGGGGGGCTGCGGGGCGGGGTCGGAGAGCGAGGAGCGACGCAAGATGATGATTGCGAGAGGGGGGATGGCGTCGGTGTCGTCGTTTTTCAACAGGGAGAGGGAGATGGAGATAAAGGTGGAGCAGGCGTTGAAGGAGGCGGAGATGAGGAGTCGGGTGGAGGTGGTGACGATTAGGGAGTTGAGGAGGGACATGGAGGAGCACAGGAGGTCGACGGACGAGCGGATAGCCGGAATAAAGAGGTCGGTGAAGGCGATAGAGAGGGAGGTGAATGAGATTAAGGTGATGCTGCAAGGGTACGAGCGTTCTGATTAGTTTTTTTTTCGGAGCGAGTGGATGGAAGGAGAAAAAAAAAAAAGAAAAAAAGAAAAAAAGAAAGTGTGTTATAGAGGGGAAAAGAGAGGGGGCGGTTTATGTTATTTTAGAGTTTGTCGATGTAGTTGGAGGCGGGTGGGATGCCTTCTTTGAGGCCCTTGCGTTTGCGGATGCCGGCGACGACGTCGAAGGATTTGTTGCCGGGTTCGAGGGGGTTGCCGGCGAGGTGTTGCCAGTGAGAGAAGACGCATTGGGGGAAGGCTTGGCCGGCGGTGTGGGACCTGAGGTCGGCGGTGAAGCCGAAGGACTCGCAGACGGGGAGGTAGGCTTTGACGTTGTAGAGGGGGCTGCCTTGTCGTTGTTCTTCGAGGTAGACTTGTCCGCGCCTGCGGTTGAGGCAGGTGTAGATGCCGCCGATGGCGGATTCGGGGCATTGGATTTCGACGTTGTAGACGGGTTCGAGGATGGCGGGGGAGGCGGTCAGGATGCAGCCGTAGTAGCACCTGCGAGCGGTGGGGATGATTTGGCCGCCGCCGCGGTGGATGGCGTCGGCGTGAAGGACGACGTCGACGAGGTTGAATCGGACGCCGCGGACGTTTTCTTCGCAGAGAGGGCCGGATTTGGTGGCCCATTGGAAGGCGGTGGCGCAGGAGTCTTTGATTTCGTTGAGGTACTGGATGCCTTTGGTGGTGTCGATGAGCAGGTTGGCGCCGGTGGATTCGGGTCCGAAGCACCAGATGCTGCGAGCGTCGTTGATGTCCCAGTTGTAGGTTTCGCTGATGTACCTGCCGCGAGCCTTTGGTTCGTCGCGGGGGTTGACTTGCCGGACTCGATGTCGTTGGCGAGTTCCATGTCGATGGGTTCGGCGGTCATTTGGAGTCGGTTGTGCTTGTTGGGCGACTTAGAGAGGACGACCTCGCTGGAGAGTTTGGTGACGGTTTCGCGGAAGGAGACGACGGGGGTGGATATGTTGAGTTCGATGCCGCAGTATTGCTCGGAGAGGTCCTTGAGGCAGATTTCGAGGTGCAGTTCGCCCGCGCCGGCGATGATGTGCTCGCCGGATTCCTCGTTGGTGCATTGGACGAGCGGGTCGGACTTGGAGAGGCGCTTGAGGCCGTCCACGAGCTTGGGCAGGTCGGCGGGGTTCTTGGGCTCGACGGCGACGCGGACGACGGGGGATCTGTCTCGCGTGTGTGACTTGATACCGCAGGCGGTCTCGGAGGTGGTGAGGGTGCCGGTTTTGAGGATGAATTGGTCGACGCCGACGAGTCCGATGGTGTTGCCGCAAGGCGCGTCCTCGACCGGCTCGATGTACCTGCCCATCATGAGGACGGTGCGCTGCACGCTCTTTATGAACAGGTCCTCTTTCTTATTGGGGACGTAGTTGGGTCCCAAAATGCGGACTTTTTGTCCGGAGCGGATAGTTCCAGAAAAAATCCGGCCGAACGCATAAAAGCGGCCCTTGTCGGACGTGGGCACCATTTTGGAGACGAACAACATGAGCGGGCCGTTGGGGTTGCAGTCCCTGATGGCGATCGCGGCCTCGTCGTCCATGGGTCCGTCGTAGAGCGTTTCGACTCGGTACCTCTGCGCTTCGACCGGGGAGGGGAGGTGGAGCACCAACATTTCCAGCAGCGCGTCGGACGCCGGGAGCCACTTTCTCATGATGGTCTTCAAGAGGGCCTTGGAGCTCTGGTCGGCCTCCTCGCCCGTGATGACTATGTTGAGCGCCTTCATCATTTTTTCGTACTTCGCCTTCTCTCCGTTCATGACGCAGTGGAACAGCTGGACGATGGGCTCGAGCACGAACTGCACGAAGCAGCGGCGCAGCGGTTTTCCGTCGGAAGAGACGTTTTTGTGCGTGAATTTTTTGGTGGAGGGATCGAAGTAGTTATCGCCCCAAAGCCTCTTGATGAGGATTTCCTTTTCGATGTTAAACTTCTTAGAATACATTTCCGCGAACCGAGTCAGCGTGAAGCCCCAACCGTGCAGTCCCGATCCGAAGGCGACGGTACCGTCGACCGGGTTCACCTGGACGTTCCCGAGCTTGTCGTCCGGGTACGTCGAGATGATCACGTTCACGGACTCGATGGTCTTAGAAAAGGCCATGAACGCCTCTTCCGGGTCCAACTGCAGCTCCAAGAACGCTCGGTCGAGCTTGTTCACCATGAGCACCGGTCGGACTCTCTCTCCCAGCGCCTGGCGCAGCACGGTCTCCGTCTGCACGCACACGGACTCAACGCAGTCCACCACGACCAGCGCGCCGTCGGTGATCCGCAGGGCGGCCGTCACTTCGCTGGAAAAGTCGACGTGCCCTGGAGAGTCGATCAAATTGATCAAAAACGCGTTCGATCCGCAACCTTTCGGCACCTTTTCGCTAGGAAGCTCGTAATACAAGGAGATTCCGGTCGACTTGATCGTGATCGTTCTCTCCTGCTCGTCCTGCCTGGTGTCCATGAACCTCGCCTCTCCGGACTTCTCCTGCGCAATGATCCCGGCGGCGCTGATCAGCGAGTCCGTCAGGGTCGACTTGCCGTGATCGACGCTGACAAAAAAAAAAAAAAAAAAAAAAAAAAACGTCACTCCTCGAGTCCGGGCGCGCGGCTCTATTGGCCCTCTGGGCGCGAGACGTACTGAGCGATGACACACATGTTTCGAATGTTCGTCGGAACATCCATAATTTTCCGGATCTGGGTAAAAAAAAACGCATCAGCATCAACGGACCGCCCACCTCCCCCCCCCTGGGATCAAGGGCGCGCGTTCGATCCGATCCAGGCCCGGAAAGCGAGCGCGTACCTGCTGTACGGAAAAGTTCACCATGGTTTTGGACGGTCAACGGGTCGAATAGTCGCGAAGGGTTTGCAAATGATGAGCTACTGCTTAGAACCGAAAGGCCGAAAGAATGTGCAAAAACTAGCTGATGAAACAAAAAAAAAAAGCATTTTTTTTTTTTTCTTTTTTTCTTCTTTACGTGAGGGAGCCGTTCTCGATGACGTCCCAGATGACGCGGAGGGCGAATTGGTCGTTCGCGGCCCTCGCCCTCTCGAGCAGGGTCGACAGACGTCCGCCGATTTCCGCAGATTGCGTCGGACGGTCGTCCGACGCGGCGTCCGTGACGAGTTCGAGGGCACGAAGAATTTTATTTTTTTTGAGCAAAACTTCGAACACAAAGCTGAGCTGGTTGAGGCGCATGAGCATGCCAACGGCAACCTGGCGCGCGGGGGGATAGACACACTCGGCGTGCAGAAGGTGGAGGGCAACGTAGAGCACGTCCGGAATCGATCGGTACTGGACGAGCTGATGCAGCTGGCTAAACTTTCGGTGGCACACAAGCAAGTCAATGAGGAGACCGATCAGGCGGGGACTCGCGACCAGCTTGTAGCCATTCAGCGAGGAGATGTAGACGCAGAGCACAGACGTCAAAAACCCCGGAGACACGGCGGAGGACCTAGAAGCAGGGAGAAAAACGCAAGCGTAAAGCTCCTCTTGACAAATGTAATCTTCAAACGACTCAAAATCGCATTCGCCATCGAAAAATCGCTCCCTCTCTATCTGAACGGCGTCGCCGACTCGCCTCTCGACGTAGAGAGGCGGGCCGTCCGCGTCGACGTAGTCCGTCCAGTACCGCTCGGCGTAGAGGGTGCCTTCGTCCGAGGGCAGTATCGAGTTGTCGAATGGAAGTTGCGGAGAATTCGGCGAAATTTCGGCGGGTTTCGCGAAACGCTCGGCCATCCTGGACACGAGGTAATTAAAGAACAAGGTGACGTCGTCTAGCTCCAGGTAACGAGAGTCCAGGCACTGGCTCATGAACTGAAAGAAGAGGTGTCTGTCCTTTCTGTTGACTAGGAAGTGAGCGCGCTTGAGCGGGTGAGAGATGGAGGCAGAGATGGTGCGAAGGTCCAGTTTTAGGACGTATATTTCTCCGAGTGATTCGTTGAAAAGGAGGTCTGGAGGCCGAAACGCGCAGTCCAAGTAGGCGTCGTTGCACCCGAGCTCATTTTCTTGTTGAGTGTCCGACGAGTGGGGCGCTTCCGCGCCGAGATCCGGGCGGCGAAGTGCGACGGGAAAGGGAGCTGTCACCGGGAACTCAATCACGTTTTCCAAAACTTGTCCAATGCGAACATCGAATATGAAACTCAGCATTGCCGTCATGCTGTGGACGATGATGAGGTGGTCTATGAAGCTCAAACATACGGGTCCTTTGAAGAGCAAGTCTATCGAGCAGTATTCGCAACGACTCTCTCGACAGAGTCTGTACAGGTACATTTTTCCGTTGTGGGGATCCACGACAATGCAGTAAGGCACGCCATAGACGGTTCTCAGGTAGACGTTGTTGGGCTCGAATTGAACCGAGGCGCACGCGTCCAGGACGACCGTCTCAAACGCGCAACTCTGCTCATCAAACATCCACAACTGGAGGGCGTCGTGGTCTTGGGAACCAGACACAAAAAGAATCGTACGCGCGTCCACCGCGCAGCAAAAATGACAGATTGGCATCTGCACGTGTCGAACTAGTGACACCTTCGCGCCCTCGCGGCTGCACTCCACTTCGTAGAGTCCAAATCCTCCACTAAACGCGGCAACAAGCATGTTCGAGGCGACCCAAGCCACGCCCAGCGCCTCATCGTCCGCACACGACACATCGCGGCTCACCATTGCGTGGAACTCTAGGTGCGACGCATCGCAACTACGAGGTAAATCCAGAAGCTCTAAACCGCAGGACTCATGTTGCAAACACAACACCGAGCCGTCTGGGGACAAGACCGCCGCATTCAAGTCGTCCGTTCTAGCAAGTCTAGGGTACAACAAACAAACAAAAAAAAAAAGTGAGAGGCGCTCGCATCTCGCTTGCGTCCGGCAAATTCGTACGATACGCTACAGACGATGGACTTCTTGCCTCCGATTAAGTAACGACGCATCGACGTCCCACTACGCCTGAAAATTAAAATCTCTCGGTGACTATCCACATTGTCGAAAAAAACCAGCTCCGTTAGGGGATCGTAATCAACACCTAAGGATTGCGCGTAGATGTGACAGTACGCATCCTCCCCAACAGAAGCCATCCGGACGAGAATGCGAAAAAACGCTCTTTTTGTACTTTTAACAATATGTGTCAAAAAGTTTTCCCCATCGCTTCTCTCAATGACAGATTCCCCATCCGATGCGCACCACCTCTCACCCGACATCCACAGCAACGCGGCCGAACACCAAAAACCTAGCGAGGCAAAACGCTGCCGCGACCACCAAACGCCCTTCAAAACCCGCCCGCTAAAACTTGCTTCAACGCGAATCATCGATGCGGACACCATGTACCAAGTCGTCCGAGGTAGGTCCTCTCCTGCATCCACCCGTGCACCCCTCTGAGAATCACCTGACCCCCCTTACTGTACGCTGCACCCCGCAGCAAACCAAAAGCTGTCCGAATACTTTCGCAAGCTGAGCGGCGGAATTGTACAAAATAACCTCAACCTGCTCAATCAGCGCATTCGGCAAGTCATGCCCAAACTGGCCGACGTCAAAAACCTAGAAAATGCATCCCAAAGACTCGAACAAAACACACTGATGATCGACAACTCGATTGACGTGCTAAAAACAACTGCGAAATTATCGCAAACGTTCGAAAACATAAATAACGCATCAGATAAAATTCTGTACCTCACTAAAAACATAACTTATTCGCGATAAAAAATTTTCATGTCACCGAATACTCCAACGCCCTCTTCCTTTCATAAAAGATGAACGTGTAGTCTTCAAACTGCGCCTTCGTATCACCATTCGAGCTGTACTGCCTCAAATGAAAAAAAAAGAAACGCAACCAAAAACCTGTCAGTGCGTCGATTTTTTTACAGCTTCATCCTCCAACAGAGAAACCTCCATTTCAGGGACTTATGTTCCCCTTGAGAGCCTCAATGAGTTTCGGAACGATTTCAAACAGGTCGCCCACAAGCGCATAGTCGCTGACCTGGAAAATGGGCGCCTCCTCATCGCTGTTGATCGCTACAATAACCTTGCTTCCCTTCATGCCTGCCAGATGCTGAATGGCACCTGATATTCCGACGGCGATGTACAAATCAGGAGCTACGATCTTACCCGTCTGACCCACTTGGAGATCATTCGGCACAAATCCGGAATCGACCGCAGCTCGCGAGGCCCCCACTGCCGCTTTGTTTCCAAACACGTCAGCTAGGTCATAGATGAGCTTAAACTGATCTTTTCCGACAAGTCCGCGGCCGCCCGATACGACGATTTTTGCCGAAGAGAGATCTGCACGTTCGGTAGAGAGAGTCTCAACTGACTCCCAGCCGCTGTAACTGCACTCTTCCGCGCCGTAATCGTCTACCAGCTCCTCGATAGGGCAGCCAGACTCGCTCGTTCCACAATCCTCGAACGAAGTCGGACGAACTGTAAAAAGCTTTACCGCATCGTGAGCTTGAACAGTGACCAAAACGTTGCCAGCGTAGATAGGACGAAGGAAGGTGTCGTGGCTCAAGACACTCATCACCTCACTGACAGGCTGAACATCCAAAAGAGCACCAAGGCGGGGAACGAAGTTCTTGCTGAAATTCGAAGAAGCCGCAAGAACGTGACTGTAGGGATTTTTTTTCACATGACCCTCTAAAAATTTGGCAAGCGGCTCGGGCAAATGATGCCGATACAGCGGAGAGTCGCGAACTAAAACTCGATCGACACCCTCCAACTTCTGAGCTTGCTCGCAGGCAGCTCGACAAGAAGTTCCAGCCACCAGTAAATCTATGCCATCTGAAGGAGAGAGAAGCGTGGCCACCTTGACCGCCTTGTGAGTGTTAGAAGCAAGCTTCAGGTGGCTGTGTTCAGCGACCACAAGAACACGCTTGGCATTTTGAAGGCTTGCACTGGTGTGCAAACTGCGGTACAAACCACGTCGGCCTCCGCTACCTAAAGAAATAATAGACTAAAGTATACGCGTTATTATACTCTGCGGCGAACGATCTCTCCAATACGCGGGCGATATCAAAACGGCGCTAGAGGTGGGATGTACATACGCGAACGGAATGCCTAGCAAACATGAAGAGAACTACACAGAGTGCCCTGTCATGATTTTTTTTTTTTTTTCGGATTAAAAAAAGAAAAAAAAAAAAGAAATCTCCCATCGCCATTGTCAAGCACTCTCTTCAGAGCACGTACGTACTTCGAAATTTCCTAGTATTTAACTCGAGCGCCCAGCGGTCGGAAAGAGCATGACCATAGATTGTGTCTTTCGGGTGGGTGTTAAAGCACATCAAACGCCTTGGTGCCGAAAGGGGTAATCGAACTCTTTAAAAGCCCCGTAATTTGCCCTGTGGGACCAAACCGCGAAAAATGGCGATTCCCAGAACGTGACCTCATGCGCACCTTTCAGGAAACTGCGGAGTCGAACGAGGCTTCTCATCGCCTTCGATTTTTTTTTTTAAAGATCTAACCACAATCTCTCTCTTCCACCTAGCAAACACGTAGTAAACCGCGGCAACATGGCTATAGGAAAAAACAAAAAGAAACCAAAAAAAACCGCCAAGTCCAAGAGAGCGTTCGACATCATGTCCAAAAAGGAATGGTACTACATCCGAGCGCCATCCCTTTTTGCTGGTGGAACCTCCGGTGCTCCCCCCGGCATCATTGGCCGCACGTTCGTCAATAAGAGTGTCGGCGGGAAGCTTGCCAGCGACATGCTCTTGAACCGAGTCTATTCTGTTTCGCTTGCCGATCTCAATAAAGATCATAGCGAAGATCAAGGCTTCCGAATCATCAAACTCATCACCGACAAAGTCGTCAATGATACTTGCCTGACAAACTTCTACGGTATGACGCTCACAACCGACCGTGTCAAATCCCTCGTTCGTAAGTGGCAAACCCTCATAGAGGCATCCGTCGAAGTCAAGACAACCGATGGTAACATCGTGCGTCTCTTCGCACTCACGTTCACGAAACGTCGCCCGGGCCAAGTCAAGAAGACGTGCTACGCTAAGTCCAGCCACGTCAAGACTATTCGACACAAGATCAGGGAAATCATAGTGCGTGAGGCTAGCGGCTGCAATCTGAAGCAGCTGTTTGAGAAGCTGTGCTATGACGTTATCGGCAAGAATATCGAACGCGAGGCTTCAAGAATTTACCCTCTTCAAAACACCTGTATCAGAAAAGCCAAGATCATCCATCGCGCGAAGACAGATCTGTCTCGCCTGGCCGAAATTCATAGCGGATTTTCCCAAAGCAGCGCTCCAGTAGTAACCGAGGACGTCGGCACCCCCATTGTCCAGATGGCCTAAATAAAAAAACAAAATAAGTTCTCGAAACAAAACGCGTAATGTCAATGAAGAGGTACAACCCGAAATTCGCCAAAGACAGAGAACCATAAAGCACAGCAGTCGCCGGGTCGAAGAGACCAAAAAAAAAATTGATGCTTTTTTTTTCGTATATGCGCGAGCAGAGAGATATACACAGTTAGGAAATTGCCGACTTAAGGGTTCATTGCCTCTTCGGTCTGCTCCAATTTATCTCCCTCCGCACCGCTCCGCCTTAAAGTTGCATGCCTCTATTCCCATTCAACAATAGAAAATGAGACCTCTAACTGAGGAAGAAACACGAATCTTCTTCGAAAAGATAATGCTTTAGTACCGTCTCAGCTGCGCCATCGGCTCCGCTTGTCTCTGAACCTGATCTTGGAAAAAATTTTTAACCCAAACTTTTTGTAAAACGACCCATATCGCGAAGCGTCGGCCAAAACATAAAGTACCTCATCAATCGAAAGGATGAAGATTATTGCTTCCGCCTACACAGAAACCGTGTCTACTACTTGGCGTATGTGCACCATTTACACCCAACACACTTTTTCTTAAACGCATATCCTATGTGTGAAAGCGGTCGCGCGGCCATCCGGAGAACGAGCACTTACAAGCCGACTTTTTAAACGCTTTCAGAGAAAGGATTGCCCTAAAAGCGGTCAATTTTGGAATGAAAAACCTAGTAAGCCTTGGAACATGCTTTGGTAAATTCTCGAAATCGCTCAAATTTCGTCTTCACATCACATGTCTCGACTACCTAGGAAAATATGCTATTGTACGTATACCAAGGTCAAAAGTGTCCGCCCTTCTTGCATGTCGCCGGACATTGGATTATTCATCTTTGGCGCATTGCTGACATTTTTCTTTCGCGTGGCTTTGCTTAGTATAAAGTTTGGGCGAAGCCCTCCGCAGAACTGTCATTTTTGTACGGAAACCACATACTCGGCAACGGACTAGGACGCATCACAGAAGACACAGTCCAATATCAAAGAGTAGTGGTTTACAACATGAATGACATTCCAATTGGTACGCAACTATTCCCTTTTTTTACGTTCGAAGCAACAGACTGACACCTTATGGCAAAATGTGCCAAACGTTCGTAGGCTTCGGCGTGGCCTCGAAATCCACCTATCAATGCCGGAATGTCGGTCCGACCGAGATCGTCTGCCTCCACCAGGCGGACATTGGCGAATACTTGCGTGACGAAGCAACGCTATTGTAACTGTCATGCATTTTGTGTTATTTTGGGTGTTTTGCACGCAAGCGAAGGCATTTTCTGGATGCCGCACGGCATGGCAAATCGCTCACACAAAGTGTCTGGTCTAGTCTCGTCAAATAAAGCGGTAGAAGCCATGTTCTCGTAATATGGCGAAGCCAGTTTGTGTATTAGCGCAGGCGTCTGTTTGAACGCTTGCTTTTTTCTGAGCTGGTGGGCCCTTGTGTTTCGCGGACCGGTTTGAGACGGCGTTCCAAGAAGTTATTGCGATTTTTTGTGCTCGCGAGTACACTAACGGTCAAAAAAATATCATGCGGTTCGGATGCCAAATTCTCAAAATTTGAATTACCATATTCGAGGTAAGAATACCGCATCTTCGCAAATAGAACCGGCCCCTGCGTCGAAGTGGCTGGAGCGGATTCCGCGGGCCGACACCGAAAGAGCGATAGTGAAGTGCGTTCGAAGCACTGATAGCGGTGCGCTGAGGTGCGCGACGTGCAGCGCCGCTCTACGGGGATGGCTCACGCGATAGATGGGGTCCGGCCTCCACAGAAGACTATAGGACGTTGGAGAAATGCCACGAAGGAGAGGGGCGAAGGCAACTTCGCTATGCTTCGCTCGTCTGGAAACAATAAAAAACGTCAAAAAACAAATATTTTTTTGTATAACTTAAATGAAATTCTAAGGAGACAAAAGTCTAGAGAATGAAAGCAGATAGTACTGAGAATTCGTCTGATAAGGAATGTCAGGGAAAGGTAGACGAAGAGGATGCAGAGTCTCGTTTTTCTGTTGGAGCAGATGACACAAGAAATGGTAGTGGCAAAGCACCTGATTTAAACAAGTCTGTGGAGACTGAGGCTCGGTTTAGGAAAGTGCTACCTCGAATAACGCTGAAGAAACGGAGGGCCATCCATATACAGACAAAAAATCAAGGGCAGTCAAAACCTGTTTTTGTCTGGCCGTTTGAGCCGTCAAACTCTTTTGGGGTGGGAAAGCTGACTAACATGGTTAAGACTTGGACTGCCTCTGAAAATGATGAGAAGTTGAATAATGTACCTCAGTCTAACCCGTGCCAACCTGGCGAAGAAAATACGTTGATTCAAATTTTTCAACAAGATGACCATGCCGAATTGGAAAAAAACCTCGAACAAGATATCTCTCGTGGTAATTCGGATGTGCTGATTTACCCGGTGCACAAACCTATAAGAGCCAAAGATTTGATAATTCAGAAGGAATCAATATCGAAGAGGCGGATATCAATATCTGATCCGTCTATAAGGGTTTCGAAAAACTCTTTTGAGTCCCTTCCAACCTACACACGATCCGATTATAGAGCCAATCATCCGCTGAAGGTACGCACTTCCACCAATTCTCTCAGAGACAGGTTTCAGTCGTTTTTCGTCCGAAAGGGCTCCCCAGACAGAAAAAATGAGCTGTTTCAGAGCTTGAACGAAGACAGCTACAAGAGCGGCTTGAATAACGCGCTGCAAACAGATAAGGATAGCATTGGAACCATAGAGGTGGGGCCAATGGCTTGCGGGTCTTCGAGCAGTATGTTGAAGTTGTCGAGCGAAAGCATCGATCGAACGGATTGGCTCGCTCAGTGCATACGCAATTGTGCAAATATCGCGATAGTGCGCGAGCGGTGCTATCCTCTGTTTCGAGCAACGAGTTTTGCCAATATGTTCAACAGCGGCGTCGATAGAGTGGTGATAAACACGAGCGAAATCATTCAGCTCGTTATGCAATATTTTGACTACGAAGGATTGCATGATGTACTGGAAACGTTAGAGTTTGAATCGAAGATCACTTTCGACACTAAAGTAACACTACACGAACTGCAAGATGCCAGACTCGTGACGTTGCTGATGATTGTGCTGAAGAATACAGACGACTTGTGGAGCACAGCCATATGTTACAAAAACTTCGAGACTTTGAATACAGAGCGGCAGGGAAGCGGCACCCTGATTGCCTCTCACAGAACGACGACAAGACTCAATTCTATACTCAGTTCCTTCAAGCTGATAGCAATCGAACCCTCACCGAGGCACCTCGACATTGCGTCAGACGACGTCAATATATGGGAGGAGCCGATGGACGGAAATCTAATTTTGGACCAAAATACTGGACAGATCGTCGCCGGTACGCTGAACAAGCTGATCCAACTGCTAACGCCAAGGCTGGACGTTGATTTTTATTACACCGATGCATTTCTGACGACATACCAACTCTTCTGCACCTCCAATATGTTGTTTCGGAAATTGGTACAGCGCTATAACGTACCATACATGGCGGGCATTCCACAGCATCGATACAAGAGCTTCTGCATGCCGTTCCAAGTGAGGGTGATCAACATTTTAAAAAAGTGGATTGAGGAGTTTTATACGGATTTTGACCACAATCTTTTGAACGACTTTCACGAATTTTGCATAACCTGTATCAAGCCTTCTTATCCGAAATACGCC
The DNA here is from genome assembly GCF_023897955.1 of Schistocerca gregaria. Taxonomy (NCBI): domain Eukaryota; kingdom Metazoa; phylum Arthropoda; class Insecta; order Orthoptera; family Acrididae; genus Schistocerca; species Schistocerca gregaria. The sequence goes on along the minus strand of NW_026062185.1, from coordinate 124,171 downwards.
TATTTATTGTTAAAACTGATAGAAGAGCGCAGTTCCAAGGTATCCTCACGCTCCTTCAGCACCGTCTTCACCTACTCCGAAGAGCCGCCTCGGCCCATCCTTCCCAAAAACATTTTCTGGCCGAATTTGACCATCGACGACATCGACGAAGAGGAGATCGCTCGGCAACTCACTCTGATCGAATTCGAGGGGTTTTACAAAATTCAGGGGTCAGAGCTGTTGCACCAGTCGTGGAACAAACCTAAGCTGAAGCATCGAGCGCCTCACGTCTTGGAGGTAATCGAGCGCTTCAACTCCATCTCCGAGTGGGTCGCGACCAAAATGCTCCTGGTGAAGAAACTAAAAGACCGCGTGAAGACGCTGTCCAGGCTGATCAACATTGCCGACCACCTGAAAAAAATGAGAAATTACAGCACTTTGATGGCATATTTGGCGGCATTTCGTAGCACGCCGATCGAAAGGCTCAAACGCACGTTTGACGAGCTGCAGCCAAAAACTAAAGAAACGCTCGCCAACCTACTAGAATTCATGAATGTAAATGATCAATACTCCACCTACTTGCGCGAATTAGAAAACCCGAAGCTACCCTGCATCCCATTTCTGGGCCTCTACCTGACAGAACTCACATATGCGGAAGAGTCCGCGGAGTCGAGCAAGCAGGGACTGATTAATTTCAGCAAGTGCAGAACAATTTACAAAATCATAGCCCAGATTCGAACTTTTCAACAAACTGGGTACAACTTCTTGCACATTTATCAAGTGCAAAAAACCTTCAATCAATTTCAACCCCGCTATTCAGAAAAGGAGATGTACAACATGTCGTGGCTCATCGAATCGCGGTTATGAGAGGCAGCAAAAAAAAATATTGGGAAAACATGTCAAAGATAGAACGATAAGGTGCCACTTGACTTCTGCGTACACGGTGGAGGGCGATGACTCTCGAGGCATTTACCTCGTGAAAAAGCATTGTACAAGAGACGGCAAGACGAACCGTGTACGCGCGCACCGGCGCAAAACCGACATCTCTCTTTTTCTAAGGCGAGTTCTTTTACATTGGAGACCATCACGCGTGTGTGTCACGACGAGGGAGTACCGGCCGTAACAAAATAGGGGTCTTCTGTGATCAGTCTCGAAAACCTGAAAGGCATTGACTCTGAACTTCGACACCTGGCTCCAGCGGAATCGGAGCCATCCCAGCCCACGAAGACCTTGATATCGCAACCACCCAACTTCTTGCATTCGGCTTCCGGAATGGCGCACATGTTATTCAGGCACACACTAGAGCACGACTGGCTGCCGCTGGTGATACTGCATTGGCACGAGGCACATCCCTCCACCCACTTGATGCCGGTCGGTGATCCGTCTTTCAGTGTGATGATGGCATTGAACGAAGCTATGACGTAGGTTCTACCGTCGCTCGTGCGTACGAAGTACGGCTTAGATGTTGTGATGTGTCCAGAAAACATGATTTGTATGTTGGGCGAAGAAGCATAGGTGGGGCTCCCGGCTTCAGATGATTCTACGAACGTCGAATAAGCTACCGTATGTGCATTGTTGAGTCAGATGGATTAAAAAATAGGAGAAATAATGTACTCTATTTGTGGTGTTCACAAAATAAAATCGGTTTTGAAATAATTTTCGTCACTATTCAAGAATTCATATGCCAATGCACATGAGAGACGCACAGTTGCTGATGACAAGACTCGATATTCTGTCAACTATTGGGAAGAATACCCCTTTCTTGTCCAGTATAGCAGCGCCATTAGTGGCTTCGCTCTTAACTGTAACGTAGTTCAGAGAGTACTCGCCCCTAGCAAATTTGAGCTTGGACGAGAGTTCTAGTTCGTTGGGTGGCTCATTCGCCGCCAGACCGGATGCGGTAATGAAGAAAATCCAGAAAATAGCGATACGGAGAAGCATTGCTCTTTTGCGAATTACTCGTACCCACAGAGCCAATGGCGAGTGTGTGTACCAAAAGTGCCCGTTTTCGCCGGTAAATTTTTTTTTAGGCTGCCGACTTGTTCTCTATTTTACATCACCCATGGAACAAATAGAAGCCGATCGGGCCAACGAAATGCTGGATGGTGCGTTCCCGCGGTCCCTTCTGAGTTTGATGCACGTTCATTGACGCGTATTAGTTGTCTACAACATTTCTGAACTGCTTCAGTGCGGGTTAGACAAAAAGGCGCTGGGTATTCTCATCTCTCTGGTGCAACTGGGCGTTAGTCCTGAAGCTCTGGCCCATGCGGTGGTCGAAGTACAGCATGAAAAGGAGCTAATGGAACGGGGAGTTTAGTGCCGAGTACCGCGCGTACAACAATAAACACATTCGATGTGTGCAAAGTGTCAGAATCTCTCTGATAGAGATTGCAGGACGATGTTTATCGGTTGTATGCCCTTACTGTGCGATATGCGTCCGTTCGCCCGCAGTATCTATTAGCGCGTTGGACGGAACGTCGAGCGATACCACCAGTCACGGTAGCGTATAACAGGTCGTGCGTCATGCCCGTGGTACATAAAATAGGAATTCTTTAAGAGTCTGTGTTTTTGTCGGGTTGTTTTGCACGGAGCACAAGACATTCCAGATGCGAAGTCTTGCGTCATACACTAGTAGCTAGATGGAGAAACCGTCAAAGAATTTGGCATCTTCGAAATCAGTTACAGCTGTTATCAATGTAGGTGCGAGAGAGCTGAGCAGCTGTTGTTTACGTGGAGTGCGTTGTTGACCAGCAAGGAAATTGCGTCTAGGAATTGTTTGCATTGTACGGGCGAGAGCTCAAAAGATTAGGATTGAAGAGATCGGATATGAACACGAGAAGGGACTGTGTTCTTCTGTTCAACATTTTGTCTTGGATGCAGGGGTTTAAGACCACCGACTGTCAGAAGTACATTTCTGGTATGAGTCTTGTGTGTGAGCGTGGTCGTACCATGAATTTATTGAATCACAACATTTTTTTCTCGAGATTATATCGATTTGCCGAATAGGTCCCGGAGCAATTCCAGGAGGAGTGAGAACATAAATTTGAGCACTCTGTCCAAGCACGAGTCCTCCTCTTTTGACAGATCTAGGTTGCAGCCTCAGTCAAGCTGGTTCAAGTCGTCTTGGATCCCTGAAGCGATTCGACAGGTCTTTGGAGAGAGAGAAGATGAGCTGGATTTTGACACGGGGATGCCTCCTCCAATTGAGGTGGTGGTACCGAAGCCGAGGAGGTCGGTTAAGAGGGAAGTGGAGTTGATAAACCCCCACGACTATTTCGTGAATCAGAAGTTTGACAGGATATACAAGAGGGGGGCTATGCTGGGAAAGGGTCATTACGGATCGGTGTACGTTGCGAAGAGCAGAGCTGACTCGTTGACGTACGCGGCAAAGGAGATATGGATTCACAACACGAGGAGTTTGATGTTGGCCAAGAGAGAGTTGTTGGAATTGAAGAGTTCGAATCACCCGAACATTGTTAAGTTTATTGAGGGGTACATATTTGGCCAGAAGGTGTGGATCGTGATGGAGTATTGCCAGAGAGGGAACGTCACGAACTTAGTGCGTAGTTTGGAGTTAGAGGAGCCCCATATAGCGTTTTTGCTACACGAGATATTGTGTGGGTTAGAGTATTTGCATTCGAAGAACGTGGTACACTCAGACCTGAAGGGGGCGAACATCCTGCTCAGCACCAACGGTGGAGTGAAGATAGCAGACTTGGGCCTATCGAGCATCATGGGGTTAGAGGAAAGAGAGATTGGGGGAAGCTGTTACTGGGTCGCGCCCGAGACCATGTTGGCGTGGCGATGCGATACGAAGTCAGACATTTATTCGTTAGGATGTGTGTGCATAGAGATGGTCACCGGTCACCCGCCGTGCTCGACGTTTCCTCCGCTGAAGGCGTTGTACTACAAGTCGAAGTACGGGTTTCCGATGATCGACGACAAGTGGAGCATTTCGCTGAAGGACTTTGTTCGACGGTGCATGGATCCGGACCCGGACAGGCGGCCAGACGCGAAGAGTTTGCTGCAACACCCACTTTTGGTGAAGAGGTGCAACGTGGAGGAACACATGAGGTTGGTAGACAAGGCATATTACATTAAGGAGATGACCAGCGACTTCGACTGAGCCACATCTTTATTGCGAGTTCGTGTACGATATTTTGCAGTGTAGCACTGGCGGCGACATCAGAGAAAAAAAAAAAAAAGGATCAAGTGTGTTGGAGTGTATGCCGCATTTTTTGGCGGACTTCACAGTCCCAGACACAGGCCGAGCACCACGGAGCCGCACGCTACCAGGCCAGTAACCAGATAGCGAGTCAACTCCGTTTCATCTTTTCTCTTAGGAAGGACGGCTGGATTCCCGCTGCCCAGGGGCAGCCTTTGTTCTCGAAGAGGCGAGTTTGGTCTCTCTGGGCGGTCGGACGCCGCACGCTCGGAACGGTATTTGAACGCGTTTCTCGAAGGGACCAAGTTTAGCGCGACGGTGTCGTCTCGACCCAGCGAGGCCACGAGTCTTCCGAACACGTCTTCTCGGCCAGGCGCGGGTACGGGTCGTCCGAACAAGTCGTCTCTCCTATCTGGAGGGATAAGTGCTCTCGACAGGCGGCGAACGGGAGATGCAATGACTCCTAGGACGGAGCGTTCACTGAAAAGAGATGTGTCAGAGGCTCGATCGCGTTTTTCCCCACCCTCGCGCGTGAACGTACGTGCCCAGGAGCGTCCAACGTCCACCTCGCTTTCGGTGAGCGATGCTTCTAGCGGCGTGTCCTACCGAGCGACTCATCGTCTATGAAGGGCGGAGTAGAAAGTGCTTTCGCTGCCTTTACAATTAGAGGAAAAAATGAAAGTAGTACAAGTTTTTCGTGAAACAGGAAACGCTTTTGCCGCTTTGAGGGTCAGAAAGAAGGACGAAAAGTGTAGGCTTCTTGCGGTTATTGAGCACGTTTCGGCCATAGGTTCGCCTCCTTTGCGAGGCCGCTGTGACCGCCTAGCGAGCACACCGTCGCGCAGGAGGTTGAGGAGCGCGCAGCGCTTTCGCGGGGACTGGCCCACCGAGAGGTTGTCCGCTCGCAAGAGGGTCTCACGCGCGTCGTCGGTAGGGCTGCGCGGTCATTTTCTGCGGTATTTGTGCGGGCAGAGTGCGCGGTTTGCGAGCGGGTAGCACAAAATCTAGTTGTTGTGCACACAATCTAGTTGCACACAATGATAAATTGTACCAAACAAATATTTTTTTAATCAATACAGGTTCTGCAAGGCATTTAATTTTTTGTTGTACAGGGACCGAGGCTGGGTGAGCGAGTACATTTACGTCTGTATTGTGTCTCGTACGGATGCTAATTGTCCATCGGTTTAAACTTGGTTGTTTGGCTTTAGGGTTTTTTTTTTTACCATGACTGATTTTTGGTGCCACAGCTGCAACAAGGTGGTACAAATAGACGCGGGGATGATATGCCCAGAGTGTCAGAGTGAGTTTGTGGAGATACTGGAGAGGCGCGAGCAGTCGCCCGACGAACAGGGATCTTCCTCTTCTAACCCGTCATTGCAGTATCGAACTGTCGAATTAAGGGACCTTTTTCCCTTGCAAGACGCGTCGTTGTACGAAGAACCGTCGCAGCAGTCCTCGCCGAATAGCAACGGCACCCAGGGCAATGGAAACGGCAACAGGCAGACCGTACTGTTGCCTTACTTCCTCCAGGGCCAGAACATGAGGCATATACCCTTCATGCTCCAAGTCAGGATGGACAATCCTCAGAATTTCACGAATGTGTGCGTTTTCGAATATAGTGGGGGCGCGTAGCGCGCGCGCCGTCGGTTTTTAACATTGTGTGTTGTGTTGCAGATTGAACCAACTGTTGGGCCAGCTCGCGGGGAGGCTGACGAACTTCGGCGATTACGTGCCCGACAATGCTTTACAGGCGATTCTTGATCAGCTTTACTTACAATATAGACCGTATGTTTCTTTTTTTTTTTTTTTTTTTTTGTCTCTGTTTTTGACGCGTCTCTTCGAAAAGTCCAACGCAGCCGCGAACGAGCGACAAGGTTATCGCCTCGCTGCCGGTCACCCGGCTGACCGCTGAGAACATGAAGGACCACCCGGAGGAGTGCCCCGTGTGCAAGTGCAACTTCGAGATCGGCGAGGAGTCCAAGGAATTGCCCTGCACCCACCGATACCATGTGGCGTGCATAGACAGGTGGCTGATGTCGAGCAATCTGTGTCCGTTGTGTAGATACGAGCTGGAGAAAGAGGAGTCGGATGGCCAGGCGGGAGGGAGTGACGCGAACCAAGATGGATCGTCTGGCGAGACGAGAGAACCTGAACAGCTGCCCGACACAGGAACGGCGGAGGGAGTTATTCACATTTCGGATGACGAGTCCAGTACCAATGAGAGAGCGGACGAGGACAATTCGAATCGAGGTCCTCGGGTGGGGGGAGGTTCTGCATCCCCCGCTGATCCAACGTCCGAAGAGCCTTCAACCGACTTGGATTTGGACTGACGAAAAAAAAAAAAAATTCTATGTAATCAATGATGTGTGTGTGTTTTTTGCGTACTGACGCCGAATTCAGACCTCATGGGTTCTCCTCGAGCTCCGTAGGGGGGAGCTTGAATCTGCGGGGGAGGAAGGGCAGACGAACGCGCGCGTAAGAGATTACATTTTTTTATTTGGGTTTTGTCGACAGAGGAGGAGGTGCGCGCCTATTGTGGCGCGCCGGACAGGGAGCGACGGCACGGATGTCTGAACGCCACCCTCCGAGGCCGGGCTCGTAGAGAACGGACGAGGAGTCTGGAGAGAAGGTAGTCGGAGAAAAACGGTCGAATACCACCAGACTTCGCGTTTCGTTTCAAAGGGGGGGGCACGTGGAATTGGTGTTTTTTTTTTTTTTTTGACCGGCGGTGACGGAGTCGCTTTCTGGATCGAGGGGGGGAGAGTCGTTCGTGACCCGACTTGTACCCCCTCACGCCTCGTCGCGAAGCTTGTTTTCGTCTGAGAGCCACATGGACAAATGGTTGCACGATGCGACCATGTTGAAGTATGCCGGGTTGAACTCGAGACAGCAAATCGGCCCCGGATGAATGTTGGTCCACTTGTGGACCAACTCTCCGGTCTCCATTTTCCAGCAATAGATGCTTCCCGTCTCTGTCCCCATCAAGACGTACTGGGAGTCCGGGGTGAAGCAGCCACCGAGGCGAGCGTCCAGAATGCGCCGATCTCGACTCGTTCGGAAGATGTGTCTTGTTTCTCCTGTAAACGCGTCTAAGACGTAAGCCGACCCATCGTTGTACATGATCATGACGAAGCAGCCACTGGGGTCGAACGTGCACGACGTGGCGTACAACTGCGCGGGCTCGATGGAAGAATTGGGCTCCAACGACTCGAGAATGGGAATGCAGAACTCGTCGAACGGACCCAGTCCGAGCTGCTTCAGGTTGAACAACTTCAATACGTTCGGGGGCGCCGTCAAGGCGAACAGAACGCCCATCGGATCGAACGCGACGCACGGCCTCGGCGTCGGGGCGTATCTGATCTTCGCCACGCACTCGGACACCCTGAGGTCCCAGAGGCGCACGGTGTTGTCCAGAGACCCGCTGATGACAGCGTCGTCAATCGGTGAAATGTCCATCGCACAGACACTTCGAAACAAAAAGTCAGCGCTTCTGCGAAGTACGCGCGGACGTGTGTGTGTGTGAGTATGTGTGAGAAACGGCGCTCGTACGGCTTCGAATGGCCTCTCAGGTACCGGAGGTGGCGGTTGTCGTGAAGCGACAAATAGCACAGCGTTCCCTGCATCTCCGTCACCGCGGAATACAGAATGGCGTTTTTGTGGTGCGTGAACTTGGCGTTGTCAGTTCCATAACTCTTGCTGTAAATCTTGTGAGTTTGACTAAGAAAAGGTCAGACTTCTTGATGGCCCGGCGTACACACACTTTCACACAAAAATACGTGCTCTGCGTCTCTAATGTCATATACGTTTAGAGCACCCATCGTCGATGACGAGACGAGCCAGTCTCCGGACTTGTAGTAGTCCAAACTGTTAATGGTCCCTGGCTGCAAGTTAGAAAAGCGTGGGGAAAACATATTAGCTATGCGAGCAACCACACCGAAAACCCCTCACGCTGTTTAGACGACCTCTGATACGACTTTCGCGATCGACAGACTCCTGATGGTTCTGTCGTCCAAGCGAACGGCATTCGGGTCCATTCAGCGGTTTCAAGGAACCAATCTCCTAACATTAACGAAAAAAAATTCTCAAAAAAAAAAAATTTTTTTTTTTCTTTCAAATCTATGAACCAACCTTCACCGACAACGACTCGGCTCTGCGATCTGCTACAGATCCAGGTATTGGAGGACAAGATGAAGCTCACCTCAATGCAGGCTGAAGTGCGTCCCTTTGCTTTAAACGTATGCCCCCTCGCTCCCAATGCTCATTCACCTGCGAGAAAGTTGAACGAACGACTGGTAGAATGCTCCGAGCTGAAAAGCCTCAAGCCCGGAAAAGTACGCGCGAGTGGAAAAAAATGAGTTGCAAAAAAAAAATTGTGGCACTGAAATTCGATCCGGTGTTCGAGAAAATAGAGCTGCTATCAAATGCGGGGTCGCATCTTGTTTCTAGCCGACGGAAAAAGTGTCTTAGCCTCGAAAAACGGTACGAACAGAAAAGACGTCGGAATGGCCTTGAACCCAAACCCCTCACCACCGAGATTCTGCACGCATGCAGCCAGTCTAGAAGCCCTACAGAAGGAAATCAAGAACACTGAACAAAACATACTGGCCGATCTGGCTCGCGCGGCCAAACTCGTGGAGTCCTCGAAACTTGATGTTTGAAACTTGATATCATTGTACCACGCTATACAAAAAGCCTATTAAAAAAATATTTATACACGCGCCCACAAACGTTTTTTAGCCAGACTGTGTAGTAGCATGCAATATTACACATACAAATCACCGTACACTTAGACAAGATTTTGTCACTTTGTATGAAGCGATTATTTTCGCTCTTCCTTCTTCCAGAAGCTTTTGATGGTGTCGAGGATGCCATCTCCATACAGATTCAGCTTGAGGAGGCCGATGAAGGTGAGAACGCATGCGACCCAGAGCAGGATGTTGCAGAGCCTCACGTAGGCTGAGGGAACGTAGTCCTCGATGACGTGGTGCATGTTGTAGAATGTGTGAACGGGGATGGCAAATCCGAGCACGAGATTGAGCGGCAGACTCAGAAAGGAGCTGGGGATCACAAGGCCTACGGGCAAGGTAGCTAATATGGTCAGGCTCGAGAGCTGGTAAAACTCCCAAGCGGCGTTCTTTCGAGTGGCGATATGTCGATGGACAGGAATGGAGCTCAGCTTCGAGCTCGTGCAGAACATCGCTGCGAGAAGGCGGAGAGGCGTCAGCAACAAACTCTTCGAAAGTCGGTATGCCTGTGCAAGGGGCCGAACGTACGAGATGTGTGGTATGCACGGAAGAGTTGAGGGACACTTTTTTGCAAGAGGGCAGAACGAAGAAACGGCAACGAGTCGAATTGATAAAGAGGATCCCTTCTGTATTTGAAGTGCTCTGAGAAGCTGGCGGAGGATTTACTAGGGGGCCTCAGATGTGCACCAGATAGCCTGGTGAGGGTAGTGCGAAGAGCGAAACCATGTAGCATAGGGCACTTTTATTCGAAACAAAAATAACTCGAAAAGAAATAGGGAGAAAAACGATATCGCAACCGCCACAAAAGAATGTGCAAGATGCAATAAAAAAAATAGAATTGAATGTTGATTGCTTTTTTATTGAGAGGCAAAAAAAATTTTTTTTGCAGAAGCTCAGGTCCCAGGGGGGATCGCGGGCGAGACGGGGCCGATAATTAATAGAATGTGGAGACGGCAGTGATGGTAGCGGTGGCCCCAAAGAGAGCATAAGTCCATCGGTCAAGTTCTTCGAGGCTGTTCAGTCCCCAGTGCGTGTTGTCCCAGACCTGAAAAGAAATAGAATAAAAAAATTTTGACAGGTACGGTGAGAAACAGAAACAAGCCAACGGATGGACGAAGGCCACATGAATGGGGACGATTGCATAACGTACGACATGTCTCAAGTTGGAAAGCAAGTTATATGATAGCGCAAATGAAAGAAGGGCCTTGCAAGGGAACAAAAGCACAGGGTGGGCCTTGATTAGGGCAATCACCAGAGGGACGGACTGTCCAGACACTATCGAGGCGACTGCGACGGCGCAGAACCCTGAGCACGCACCAAGGAAGATCTGTTAGAAAAAGAGGAGGTACACTGTAAAGACAGAAAAAAATGAAACAGTACCAGCAGAGATACCGACTCCGGTCGCTCGGTACATGATCGATGCAACAGCTGGAAGTGGGAATCGATAGATAGATACATGTGGAGAATAAACAGGGCGCTCCGTCATAGAAGAAGACTGAACAAGGCGCCGAGGCGTGCGCAACTGAAATGCACTTATCACGCCCTTGGTGGTCGCAGACGCATTTCGAAAAGAACGCGCAGAAGTTGCGACACAGCAGAACATGGTTTGCCAGAACGAGATTTTGGGTATGAGTGTACAAGTCTTTCTCTTATTATAGAGCCATTATTGTTTAAGTCAAGGAGCTTTTTTTTTTAGCAAAAAGTTTGTATTTGCCCTTTATGTATGCAAGTGTATGTTATTCGCCACATACATACACGTCATATGGCTTTTGTGATTTTTGTATTGCTTGTGTTTCACATTACCGAGGTTCGGCACAGCAAGGAATAGCTTAGGAAAAACTGCTTAGAAAGGTTCGAGAGCTCGTCTTCTTGTCGGGCCAGGACTTCTAGTTTCTTTTCTAGCTCCGCTTGCTCTTCTTCGAAGCCTGTTTTCATCGTGTCCAACCTGAAGTATTGTTCGAGTTGTTCGTCGGCGATATCGTTGATTGCCGCCTGTACGTATTTCCAGAGTTGTTTTTGGACGGGAACTAGCATGAAGTTGTAGAACTTTAGCATCACGTTCTTGGTGACTCGCTCGCGAACGTTTTTGAAAAGTTGGCTGGCAAGCTTAAAAACGGTGTTTTTGAGCTCTTCAGAGCTCATTTCTGTCCGATCTATGAGTATTTTGTTGTCTGAAAACTCGGTGAACTCCCAGAAAATGGTTTTGCTGCAATAGAACTCGCTGAGACAGTGCTCCTGACAGTCTTTAGAACATTGTTCGATGAACCTGTAAAACAGGTCTTTGAGCTGATTTTTGAAGTGGGGATACTGGTCGATGTCGGAGATCTTGGAGTGAGTGTCCATCAATTGCTTGCTCCCTCCCCGTTTGTCGTACAACATTCCCTCGGCAATACCGTGCAGCCGTCTAAGTACATATACGGCGCGTCTGCGGAGCTGGCTAATCAGCGGCAAAAACGTCTCTTTGGATTGGTGGTACGCCAAATCAGACGCCGCCCAGGCATAGTTGGGCATATTGCTAACCTTGTTTATGCTCGCCGCGGTTGCGACTTCGTCCATAGATATTTCTGAAATGTCTATTTGGTCGCAAACGGCCTTGAATTCGTTCAATAGACGCTCGAATTGTTGACCACCATACACGTGTGCGTTTCTGAATGGAATGCTTTGTGCTACTGGATCCAGGTGAACGATGTGATTGTAGGCGTCGATCCACTCGAAGTCGCCCAGAGCGGCCTTCTCTTCCTCGAGTGTCTGTCCATTTACGCCCGGGATACCTTCAGACGTGCCAACGATCAATTGGTCGACTGCCTGCAAAAAATCAAATGAGTACTTGTTCGCAACTTGACGCAGTTCCTTGACATTCAGCATTGACATCTGAACCTGGAAGTCCGCGATTTGCTGCTGAATGTCCTCCTTCTGTGTCTTCAGGGCATGGAGCAGCTCCGGAATGATGTCCCGGAAAGAATTCCAAATCAAATTTCTGACATGATTCGCCAACGCCTGAATGCCTATGTTGGACTTGAAACGATAATCGAACTGCAAAATATCCAAATCGTTCATGTCTCGACCGTGAATCTTCCTCAGCATCAACAGGTAATCTTCGTCTGTAAGCGATCGATACAACTTCGAGTTCAGAAGCGTCAAAAAGAATAACCGGTTGTTCAGCGTCGCACCCCAAAGATAACTGTTCAAACTTTGCACCGAAGTACAAGTTGTCAAATAAGAATGGAGCTTGGTGTAGACCAGAATCGTTCGCTTCAAATCCGGATCAATCTGTCTCATAAATTCTGTCATTCGCAGCCTAGAAAAATCAGCTACCTCTTCAACGCAAATAATTATGCGCTCAGGCGACTTGGCGATGTTCAAGATTGTCGAACACACCGCTTTGTAATCCGGGGATTCGGTCGGCGGAATCCCAGGCGTATCTATATATGTCACATTCATCACACATTTGTGTTCGTAAATAATCACAATTGGCTCCTGCGTCCACACCATCCTCTTCTCCAATTCAGAAGGCAACTCATTCAGCGTCAAGTGCATGTCCTGATTGACGTTGGGCAATGAAGAGTCGTGCCTCAAAGTGACCAACGGCTCCTCCTCGTAGGCAGGATTGTTGACCATTCGGAAATAAATAGGACGTTTGGTCGCTCCATCTGCGTTCGACGAAAAGTCAGGAGTTCTGCTCCCATATTAAAAGGCCGCCAATTTCTCACGTACTGAAATTTATAAAATTAAATCTACGTCTGACCAACGCCTCTAAGAGCGTGGATTTTCCGTGCGATCTCGGCCCTATCAACACAACTTCCGGAAACCGGAGAACCACGTTCAAACTAGGAAGACGCAAGGTACAGCGTTAAAAAAAACTGCCTCATTCGGCGAACGATACGGCAAGGCCAAAACGTACATTCTAGCGAAATTCCTCAAGGAACTGTAATTCTCGTAAAAAGACGCTGGAAAATTTTTGTACGTTTCAGTTTCGTCACAAAAATTCAGTTTCAGAAGTTCTAATTCATTATTCACTTCGATATTTTCCTCCACATCTCCTTGAACACGGGACTTCGCATCCTCTTGAACAGGGGACTTCGTATCCTCTTTCCTTTCTTTTTCTTTGCGCTTCCTGCGATCTTCGTCAGGCCTTGTTCTCTTCTCTCTGTCCTTCAGTTGTTTAGTATCTTTTTTGATAGTCCCCGGCGCAGCGGCGGTGTCAGGTAACTTTTTCACCCCCTGGGGATCGTTGACGCTCTGATTCGTTGCATTTATCGCCCTCTGAGGCTCTGCGTTGGCCGAAGATGCCGTAGATACATCTGTAGTCACGCTGTAATCACCAGATGTTCCTAGGCGCGAAAAAAAATTTGAAATTTGTCCTTTTACCGAAAAAGCTGAAACCGAACTATGTCCCAAAAATAAGCCGACGGTCAGAAGGCTAAAACCATTTCGTACCTGGAGAATCTTCGGTCTCAGAATGACCATAACTTTTTTTCCTGCTTTTCGTTTTAAACATACTGTAAATTCTTGCTAGCTATGTCAAAGTACACAAACACCAAAACAAGGTCGAGATAGAAGATTGTTAACGGATGAGGTTACAAACAAATAATTGACAGTATCACGCAAAATTCCCAACCGAGAATTAAGCAATCGAACTCTGACGAAAGCCAAATGATATATTCTTGTGAATGAAATTTGTCCTTTCTCAAACGATTCAAAATTTTAAAATAAACCTAGCAGATTACCCTATGTGCGACAAAACCTGGCAAGCTTCTCGCACTTTCAGCGCCCGCTCTCTGACGTCAAATTCAGTGTTTTGGCGGGGCACATACAGATTTAAGCCTTCTTTGAAAGTTGGTCTGTAAATAAAGCATGTATGGAGTGTATAACGTGCGCTATCGACTCCGTCTAACTGACAAGAGCTTCAAAAACCGCCAATGTGAGCATGTCGAGGGCTCTTAGCTGACTAAACACCGCACACGAGACCGACTAAAACAGCAAGCGAGGCGTTGATATGTCCACAGCCGGCTTGAAAAACCAGTAAAACCGCATACATCAATCCGATAGCTAGACGACTCAATGTAGAGGATATTGCCCTGAACGTCGTTTGGACATATTAAATTTGCTCTTTGGGTAGAGCGAGGAAGAGACTGCATGTGCTTGGTTAAGGTTTACATTTACTATATTGTTTTGAATCTGTGCACTGTTGAAGCTTCTTTTTCCCTCAGGCGCATTCAGAAAAACGAAGTGACAATTTTTGGCGGAATTTACGTCATTTACCCGTGCCAACACAATTTTGTAATTTTACGTTCCAAGGGCCATCTGTAAAGAAATGGCATACGTTCACGCGGGTGTGCTCTGGATATCGATCAAACATGCAAATAGACCCCTTATGTTTGCTGAGAGAGTTCTAAAATCAGGAAGGGACAGATTTTATATAGTATCAGAGTCACATTTGTACATGTGTACTTATTTGTTGCTCCAAACAGGTTCTCTTTTGCTCAAAAATGCATCCATGCCTTCTTTTCGATCTTGGGTAGAAAACGTGCTAAGAAATTGGCGCCTCTCGAACAACAGGCCCTCTGACAAGGACGTCTCATAGGCCCGATTGACGCACTCTTTAGCCATAGCAACGATTGGTTGAGAAAAGGACGCAATTTTCTCACCCAATGCAAGCGCTTCGCCAAGTAACTCGTCTTCTGCAACAATTCGACTCACCAACCCGTACTTCTCTGCAGTAGCAGCATCGATCAACTCTCCGGTCATACACATTTCCATAGTTTTGCTTTTCCCCAGAGCTCGAGCGAGACGTTGTGTTCCACCTAGCCCAGGAATTGTGCCAAGCTTGACTTCTGGCTGACCGAATTTTGCATTGTTTCCTGCCAACAGTATGTCACAGCACATGGCAAGTTCGAAGCCACCGCCAAGAGCAAAGCCATTTATTGCAGCTATGATGGGCTTTCGAATCTTACAAATTTCCTCCCACTTCTGAAAGTGGTAAAACGAGTGCGCTTCCAAAGGTGTTGCAGACAACGACATTGACTTTATGTCCGCACCTGCCGAAAATGCCTTTTTCGATCCGGTGATAACGATTGCGCCGATGTCTGGCGCGTCTTGACAATGGTTCAGCGCTTGATGAAGTTCTTTCACCAAATCCTGATTCAAAACGTTCAATTCTTTTGGGCGGTTTAATGTAATCAGGCCAGTATTTTTTTTTTTTTCGAAAATTATGTACTTGTACGAATGCTGCTCTAAAATGGCGTGTTTCAGTATGCAATGGATCGAGACAAATGGGACGGTGTACGGAGGTCGAATGTGTCGGACTTACCGACGTAGCTGCGCCTCGAGTTAGGGCATTTGATTATTGGGGTTCTCTTAGTCGAACAGAACGACCTGGAGATTTGAAACATTGAGAAGTGAGAAGATAAATTGGAAGAAAGTTTGATAGAAAAACAATTTTTTTTACTGTTTTGAAAACAGTTTTTGTTGAGTTCAAATGGGTTATTTCAGCCCCGATAGGCTTCGGAGACGGTCGAGATTTAGCGACCCTTGACAAGAATGGTAATTCCATGAGGCAAATAAGTCTCAAAGAACGAATCCAACTTGGCATTTGGAACACCAATATGCACTCAAATGCCATCGTGCTTGGCGATATAGACAATGACCCTCAGCGCGTACGTTTCGGATTCGCGGCGTACTTGCAGCAGTGCGGAGAATCCACTAATCTCATTCGTCCAGGACATAGAACTTGCGATTGGCAGCTTCAGAGGGGACGTTCATATTTTCAAGGGCCGACACAAGAAAATTTGGAGATATTCGTCTGGTCTTGGAAGCATAAGCTGCATGACGCTGGGAGACATAGTCGGAAATGGAAGGAATTCCTTAGTAGTGATTACGTGCGATGGGATGTGCCATGTGCTACAAGTTTCATGTCAAGAAACATCAAGGCCGGCGGAAGCGGGGGGTCATTCTGCGCGCTTCAAAAAGAGTGGAGATGGGGTAAAAATGCACGCGGCAACAGTTGATCTTGACTCGCCCAAACATGAGGAGAAGACTGCTGTCGTAGATAGCAATCAAGTGTTTAAAGCGAACGTTCGTCATGACAATGGATCCCCCAGCGAAATCAAAGAGATTTCGCCTGCCTCTCACCAGGAACCAAGTTTCCCGACTGATTCCCCGCGCCAATCCGAATCTGAGCATGACAAGTCGAGGGAGTTCGCAGAGTCTCGTAGCTGTTCGAATCGAGTCCTTCCCAGCTACCATTGGCCGATCGCCAGCGATGCGAGCTGCGCCACCATCCACGATGTCGACGAAGACGGTCAGAATGAATTGGTAATCGGATGCAACGACAAAACTGTGTACAGCTACACCGTGGTCAAGGTGTTGGAATCTTCTGGCCGAGAAACGCTCAAACTCCGTCAAAAAAACAAATGGCGTCTATTTAACCTGATCAGTTCTTTGGATATTTTTTATGACAATTCTCAACATGTCAACCTATTGGTTTCACAACAAGGCGAGTATTACGTTATCATCGATCATAAGGGAAATATACAGCACAGAAAAATCGATGTTTTAGAGCCAATAGACAGCAAAAAGGACAATCTCAACGCCAACATCGTCGATCCACCTGTTGAAATTGCCTGCATACAGTCGTCTTCTACGCCTCAACGCAGCCCAGATGGCTCTGTTCAAAGTTCCCCGTTGCTCGCAATGGCCAGTCTAGACGGTCGCGTGAAGCTCGAGCAAAATGGAAAAGTAATATGGGAAAAACGCCTCTATCAGACATTGCTTGGCCTTCGCATTTGCGATCTGATCGGAGATGGCCGCCCGGAAGTTATAGTGTGTACATGGAGCGGAAGAGTGTTCATATTTGATTTGGAAGGGAATGAAGTCGAAGTTCAGCTCGAGGACAACGCGGAAGCAAACTGCAAAACTCAACATCACCATGTTGTACGCGCCTTTATCGCGGGTAACTATTCAATTGACGCCGGAAAAGCTGTTCCGTGCCTTATTCACGTCGCCTCCGAAGTGATCATTCACCACAATTTAGGCATCCGCTCGATTCCTATGTACGATCTGATCTCGGTGACAAACGACGAAATTCAAAAATATGACAACCTGAAACGCGATATCAACTTCTCTGAATGGAACGGCAAAGAACAAGCTGCTTTTGTTCAATTTCTCTTGTACAGCGATATTTTTAGTAGCGCCTTGAAAACATACAAAGCTCAGCCGAAAAGAACTGAGGAACACCCCCATTCTCGCGAAGACGTAGGCGCTGACAAACAACATCCCTAGCCGAAAAGCCTCACTCTGCACGCAGTTTCATGGGCGCTCTTAAAACTAGTCAATTAAAAACCGAATTGAAAATTTAACGGTTATTTTAACGAATGCAATATAGAAACCTTCATAGTTAAACGTTTTTAGAAACATTTTTTACTGGAGTCTGAACGCCTCTAGTTGCTAGAGTGGTCTGTTCCGTGATCTATCCCTCATCTTTGTCTAGACAGCAGTTCTATGAATAGCGGTATTTTATCAAAAAATGTACCTGGCGGACCTATGTAGCAGCAAAGACCCACCGGTTACTCAAAATTTAGCTGCTCCAGAAGGTCCGTCTAAGAGTGGCCTACCTCCAGATGAGAGGCCTAGCATTGTTCTGGACGTTAAGCAGTCGGATGGATCTACTTTGCCAGAGAAATTCTACCTAGGGCCCGTCCTTGGAAAAGTACGACGACATCCAGTTCATACAAAGTTTACAATTTCAGTCAATACACAATATACGTTCGACTGCTAACTTATTCTAAGGGCGCGTATGCATTATGCATGGAGGTCACAAATTCAAAAACCAACAGTGTTTACGCCTGCAAGATGTACAGCCGATCAAAGCTGGCTACCCCGACCTCAAAGGATAGAGTATGCCACATTTTTTTCAAACAGAATAGATGATTTTCGTGCCTTGCTAACAACTATTCAAGGTGTTGAGAGAGCTTCGTATACATCAAGGTCTTCGTCATCAGCATATTGTAAAATTTTTTTTTTGGGGACTAAATGCCGAAAGTATTTATTTTATATTAGAAAAATGCAATAACAACAGTTTGAGGCGCCTGCTTAGCGTTCGAAAAATTCTAAATGAAAGCGAGGCTAGATACTTCCTTCGCCAGTTGCTCCTGGCAGTCAACTTCCTTCATCAAAAAAGAATATGTCACCGAGACTTGAAGCTGGACAATATTTTCTTGCACGACATGACAGTTAAGTTAGGAGATTTTGGATTTTCTATTATACTAAGAAACGGGGAAATGACTAAAACGTTCTGTGGCACGCCAAATTACATTGCTCCGGAGGTTTTGAATTCGCTTGAGTACAGCCTGCCCATAGATGTTTGGGCAATTGGCGTCATTTTGTACTCGATGCTCTACGGAAAGGGTCCCTTTGAGATGAAGACGGCAAAGGAGACTTACCTTAGGATCAAAAGTAACAAGTACAGTTTTTCAGGCAAAACTGATGTGTCAGAAGAGGCCAAAAATCTGATCAAGTCTTGCCTTGACCCAGACCCAGCCAGGAGGCCTCTTTGTTCAGACATTCTCTTGCATCCGTTTCTCACAAAATTTGGCGTCCCTAAATCGGTTCCTTTGGTGCAGTTGAACCAGCTGGGGCCCAGCAAAGTCAGAAGGCCGCTCACAGACATTGCCAACATTTGTTCTGCGGACAAAAATGACCCTTGTCAAGAACGTCCACATAAAAAAAAGTTTTTGGACCAAAACTTGTGCACACCCAAACAAGCGCATCAGACTGCAGTCAAACCAGTTCCTGTAGAGAAGAAATGCTCTGTCCGTGCGCATCGTCCTGTTACGTGTACACCATGGAGCCGATCTACTTACGACGAGAATATCAAGCGTATTTACAACAGGATTCAGAAAATTATTAGTTATGCTGAGTCGTTATCGCCCGGTACCACCGAAGTCAACGAGCAGTCGCCAGAGAAAGAATCTGATAATTCTGACATACTGAAAAGGCATCTTTATTTTGGGCACCATTGGATCGTGAAGTGGGTTGATTATTCTCAGAAATTTGGTATTGGATATCAACTTTGCAACGGCACAAAGGGTATAAAGCTCAAAGATCACACGTCTATTACGGATCATCCAGATAAGCAAACCATAGTCTACACAAAATTTGCAAATAGAACGTCGTCGTCTGGAGCAGGGAACTTATTGATAAGAGAGACTTTAGACGTGACACAAGACCAGTCGTCTGAGCATTCTGAGTCGATCAAAATGCGCGCTCGTCTTTTGGCAATTTTCTCTTCTTATATGTCCAATCTTCCATTTAGCAGTGGTCTAGAAATTCAGTGTAAGGGTTCATCTGGAACTCAGGTGCCCGAAGTTAGCCTTTTGGGGTGGACCAAGAGCACGCAAGCAATTTGCTTTATCCTTACTAACTATACTGTGCAAGTAAACTTCTTTGATCATGTGAAGATAGTGTTAAGCTTGCCGGATTTGGAGAAGGATCCCTTCGGCATTGAAGTCATTACTTTAGTACAAGAGGGAGGAGTCGTTCATAGTCACGTAGTGGACAGCTTTATTAAGAAAGGCCTGATTACTCCGGAAGTAGCGAAGAGGTTGCACTTAGTCTCCAGTTTGCTTATGCAGTGCTCTGTCGGAGACAGTTAGAATCGGGGGTCGTTGAATGCACAGAGAAGGTACGACGTGTGCATGCACCAAGTGATTGGTAGGGTTTGTAGAGTACTAGAACAAGAGAGAACTTTTTACGGATTTGTATACGAAAGGGGACAAGGTTTTTTCCTCCTGTGTACGTGGGCAGGTGGTTCGAGGTGAGTTTTTTGCTTTTGGATACGTGCATAACAGCGACATACAAAACGACTGATAGTTTGCGTTTTTTTTTACAGGTCCGAATTGTTTTTTATTTGATTCGTTGATAGCAGATGCGCTTTTATCATGTTCAGAGCAGCTGGTCCGGGTTTCCCTCTTACCTTTTGGATTTCACTTGGCGCGACGTGTATAGGAATATTGTGCGTGCAGCGTGAGGAGGATACTGCAAGTTCGCTTGTTTTGGTTGCTTATTCATTTTCTTTTTTTTCTTTGAAGGTGGAGTTGGGTGTTTGACTACGATGGCAGGTTTTCAAAGTGCTTCATAGACCGTTTTGACGTTTCTATTCCCCAAGCAGGGAGGATGGCGTCGGTTATTCTTTCTGTATGCACTCGTTTATTGATTTTTTCATTGTACGGTATATTGGTGTTGATGGACACAAAGAATCTATACAAGGTGGCATTGGTCTCCAACTTTTCGATATCCTATTACTACTTGGTTTTCGTTTTGAGGTATTTTCATGGCGATTATACCTGTTCCAGAAGAGGGAAGCCGAACGGTATTTCTGGTCATTTTTTCTTTTACGTGTTTGAAGTTTGGACGCTGTTGTTATTATCAGGTACGCCCGAGACATGTAGCGAGCGGTGTTATCAGGATGGAGATACGGCTTCTAGAGTTGGCGCAAGCAAAGTGGACAGGGCTGTTCTGGAAAGAGCAGAGACAAAGAGAAATGCATGCTCGACAGAGGAGAGTCGCAGAGCGAGTGACTGCTGGGGCGAAAGTTTGAACAATGTTAGTGATAGGGGAAGGAGTGTCTATTGCAACGTGTTTCGTCCTTGTTCGCAATTGGGAAAAATGTATAGTTTTCTGTATTTATCGTTTGTCGTTCTAAGTTCAGCTGTGTTATTTAGAACATGGAGATATGGGTTTCATTCGCTAGATCAGATTTTGAATGGCGTATTCTTTGGCTTGATAGGACACGTTGCATGTGCCAAGTTGCTCTTTTATTCTAGATCTTGGATAACTGCTGGTGGTCAGGCGGACCGTTTTAGCTGGGGTCGCTACAAAAAAAACGGCTTTTTTTGGATTTATTCTCTGATTTGTTTCATTCTTTATTGGATTCACAGCGTTCTTTCGAAGATTAACTGGTTTGATCTCGCCATTTTACTGGTTTCATGGGCGAAGTTACTTTGCAGTTAAGAGAAGAGCGTTGGGTATTTTCGATACCGTGCGCGTCGTGGTGATGGCATTTTGTATAGGAAGCCAATTGCGTGTGTGTGTTGTGTATGCCGCACGCACGCGACATGTACATGGTATACACGTATTATCTTTTTCGAGTGCACAAGTAGGTTCAATTGTTTTGCTCGAGGCGTTTTGGGGGTAATATCAAGTGGTTGCGGGCGAACGGTTTTGGCGCGGCGTTTTTTTCCTTGTGCCTTCCGTCTCCACGAGGGTCTCGCTCTGCGCCGGAGGTTTGCTTCGCGAGGTCTTTTTGTCTTTCGTGGCGCGCGTTGACGCTGAATGGGGGGGTTTTTGTTCGCGCGAGAGACGTGCGTCTCTATAGTCGAAATTGGCCGATTTTTTTGATTGTTTGTGGGTTTCTCTGAGCATGAGCGATTCGCGTGGGTTCGGAGGCGACACGAAGTTGCGTTCAAGAGGTTGAGGCCGTCGAACGCTGCAGCGGCTTCGTAGGGTGCATTTTGTCTGAGGAGGTGTGTACGAGAAGAATTTCGTGCGCCTAGGCGAGAGCTTTTACGGCCGTCGCTGAATTGAGAGAGGGGGCATTTTGGAGGATATTGTGATGTGAAGAAAAGGCGTCCGTGCTACGTTTCCTGCAGCGCATTTTTTTTTAGCATGAAGAGGCATCGAAGACGTTTTATTCCGGAGTGCGGTAAGTGGCTTTAGAGCGCGTGAGGTTTAGACTTGCTCGCGTTCGTTCGTCCTTTGATTGGGTGCGTTTGTCTCGGCGCGATTGAAAAAAAGTTTCGGTCGGTGTGTGAGAGCACACGGTGGCACGAAAGAGTCGAAATTGAAAAATGCGTTTGATGATTTTGACGTATTTGCTTTTTGAAAAAGGAGCGTTTTTGGTGTTGGTTGGTGAGGGTCCTTTTCCGTGCGCTCGGGGCACCAGAGGGTTTTGCGATTTGAATGGGCGGTGCGATCTGGAGCGCCGTGCGTTGAGGATGGACGTGGTCTTGCAGTTTGAAGAAATTAAGTAGCCGAAATTAGGAAAAAAAATTTAGTTGTTCTCATATCAGCGACTGAAGCATTGCTGTTTTTGCTTTTGTTTCTGTGCGCGTGAAGAACCACATGGTAGAGCTCAAGTACGTTTCTGACGCGATGGTGTGCATTGATTTGTGTTGTGACTGACGTGTGCAGCGAGCGAACCTCAGCAAAAGCCCCTGCGAAAGATTGCACGAACAGAAGGTTTAGAATTTTCGTGGACGAGGTAGCTTCTCTTCGCTCGTAAAGCGCCCTTTTGTGAGATAAAGACATGGGGAATACGCTCAACAAAAAGGAGCCTAAAAAAAAGTGTCTGTTAGACAACAGCGTATGGAACAGTCAGGAGCGGCTCAACTTGGAAGACCGGGGTATTTCTGCTTTAGACGACGCTGTGCTTTTTACGTCGTTGAAGTGGTTGAATTTATCTCGAAATGATTTCAAAGAACTGCCGGATGTTGTTTGCCAGTTGGTCGACATTGAGGTGCTGAAGCTGGTGGGGAACCAGCTGGTGGAGTTGCCATTTTCTTTGAGTAGACTGAAGAACTTGACGGTGATTGACTTGAGCAAGAACATGATATCTTCGTTTCCTGAAGTTATATGCGAGTTGACCAAGCTGCAGGACCTGAGCATTCAGTACAACAGGTTGACAGAAGTACGCGTGCCGCACCAAAAGAGCGTTTTGCAGTTTTTCGCGCCTCTCACGCAGCGGAAGCTTGGTAGGTGGAGCGATCACGTGGGGTGCAGGTTTTTTTTTTGCTAGGGGTGGCGGCGTGGGCGTCATGTTCTGACACCGGTTTTTTTTGTGGACAGATTCCTGAGAGTTTGGGAAATTTGAGAGAGTTGAAAAACCTCAATTTATATGTCAATAAAATTGAAGCGATTCACACGGACTGGTCGAGGCTTTCGGGGCTCGTTTCTCTGGACTTGTCGCACAACCGGTTTTGCGGCGTCGAGCAGGTGGGGGAGGGGTTGCAGCGCCGAGTGTTTGACCCGAACGTGCTTGGTTACAATTTTTCGTCGTTGACAGTTCTCGACGCGCTTGGTTTGTGTGGAAACGGTTTGTACCGGCTGCCGGTGCCGATTTCGTGCTTGAGGGGGTTGAGGTGCTTGGACCTGCGCTTCAACCGCATTGCGGTGTTGCCGGTGGCGATGTACAGGATGAGGAACTTGAGGTCGCTGAGGTTGCAGCAGAACTGCGTGGAGGAGATATGGCCGATTTGCGAGTTGGCGAGTTTGGAGGAGCTTGGTTTGGTACAGAATCGGATTAGAGTGATTCCGGAGCAGATAAGCAAGTTGCGTTCGATCAAGACGTTGCTGCTGGGACAGAATTTGATAGGGAGGTTGCCGGAGACGTTTGGGAGTTTGGGGACGTTGAGGGATTTGGACCTGTCGTACAACAGGTTGGAGGAGTTGCCGAGGTCGTTTTCGAGGTTGAGTCAGTTGGCGTTGTTGAGTTTGGAGTACAACAGGATAACGAGGTTGAGCCAGGATTTGGGGTTGAGTTCTCTGATATACTTGCACTTGAGTTACAACAGGTTGTGTTTTTTGCCGCCGCTGAGGAACTTGAGGTCGGTGGTGAGGTTGGAGTTGAGCGAGAACAGTTTGTCGGTGAGGATGGACAGGGTGTGCCAGTCGACGTCGCTGTGCAGTTTGGATTTGGGGGGGAATTGCATGACGAGCGACCAGTTGGTGGTGGGTCCGTCGCAGGGGAGTTTGCAGGTGTTGAATTTGTTTGACAACAGGTTGGAGAGGTTGCCGAGGGAGTTCGTGGAGGGGTTGGCGAGTTTGGAGACGTTGGACGTGTCGTACCAGGGGAGGGAGGGGGGGGGGGGGAGGGGGTGCCGGAGATAAGGGGGCAGGTGTCGAGGTTGGGGTGGTTGAGGGGGTTGATGGAGTTGAGGTTGGACGGGTTGGGGTTGAAGGAGTTGCCGGAGTTGAGCGTGCCGTCGTTGAGGACGTTGAGCGTGTCGGACAACAACATAGAGAGGTTTGACGCGAGGGCGTTGGCTGGGTCGTCGTCGCTGGAGATTTTGTGGGCGGGTTGCAACGGGATAAGGAGCGTGAGTGGGATGGGTTGTTTGGGGAGGTTGAGGGAGTTGGACATGAGTCACAACGAGATAGCGTCGTTGGAGGAGGGGTTTGAGCAGTTGACGAATTTGCAGGATTTGGACGTGAGTGGAAACAGGTTGAGGAGGTTGTGCTGCGCGACGTTCAAGAGGTTGACGCAGTTGAAGGTGTCGTTCAACGAGTTGAGGGGGGGGGGGTTGAGGACGAGGGAGAGCGAGGCGTTGTGGGTGTCGGCGAGCAGGACGGTGGGGGGGGAGAGGAGGAGGGACATAGGGAGCGTGTTGAGGTGGCCGTTGGCGTGGATTCAGGAGGAGGTGTGCGCGAGGAGGGCGGGGGTGGAGGTGGCGAGCGCGGAGTGGGCGGAGGAGCCGTGGAGTTACCAGAGGGGGGGGAGGTCGCCGTATTGGAGGGTGATGGGGTGGTCCCAGATGAGGGGGAGGAGGCCGGAGATGCAGGACACGATTTCGGTGCTGCCGTACGCGTGGAAGGAGGACGGGAGGAGGATGGTGGTGTTGGGGATGTTTGATGGACACGGGAGTTGCCAGTCGTCGCAGGTGGTGGCGGAGAGTTTGGAGGGGTTGATTAATGCGACGACGCAGAGGAGGAGGTCGAGGAGCGAGGCGGAGTTTCACAGGAACATGATGTGGTGCAGCGACCAGGAGATATGCGTGATGTTTCAGAAGATATATTGGAAGTTGCAGGTGAGGTTGGACAGGATGTACGCGCAGCAGCCGGCGCCGAGGTTGGACATGGGGACGGCGGCGTCGATAGTGTTGGTGTGCGAGGGGAGGGGGGAGGGCGGCGCGGTGGCGGAGAGGGGGGTGGTGGGAAGGAGGGGGACGGTTGGGAGGCGGTCGATGCTCGACGTGGAGCGTGGAGGGGGAGAGCGAGAGAGGGGGCGGAGGAGGAGCAATTCGTGCGGAGCGGCGAGGGAGGGGAGGTCGGCGTCTGGTTCGCGCGAGGGGGCGAGTGGTGCGATGAGCGGCGGTCGAGATGTGGTTTGTACGGCGGACTTGGTGGATTCGGTGTGTGAGGATAACTACGCGAGCGGATGCCACCGGTTCTCGAACAACCTGAACCCGATAAACGAGAGGCAGGGGCCGATCCCGAAGGAGAAGCCCCGGATCAAGACGAGCGACGCGTCCAACTCGTCCTCGAGTGGTGGCGAGCGGCGAGCTCCGGACGAGCGCACGTTGCTGGTGGTGACGAACTGCGGGGACCAGCGGGTCGTGTTGTACAACGGAGATGAGTCCGCATACCTACAAACCAGCGACCACAAGCCCGGCTGCGAGCAGGAGAGGATGCGAATCTACCGAGAAGGCGGCTTCGTGGCGGAAAACCGCCGCTCCTGCGGCATCCTCGCCCTGTCTCGCTCCCTGGGAGACTCCTCGCTGCAGCCGTACGTCACGTATCAACCAGATATACATGTATATAGAATTGAGCCCCACAAGGACGCATTCGTCATCATCGCGTGCGACGGGATCTGGGACGTGATGAGCTCCCGCAAAGCGATCCAAATCGCCAAGCGCGACCTGGGCCTGCCCGACTTTCCCTGTCGCGCCGCTGCGCGCATCCGCAACTACGCCTACTCGCTGAACTCGAGCGACAACCTCTCGGTCATCGTGTACAAGCTCGGGCGCGAGCGGCAGGGGCACGCCCGCACGTGAGGCCCTCTCGGTCGCCCTTGTTTTTTTTTTTGTTTTTTGTTTTTTTTTTTTGGAGACCGCTCTCCCGTCTCGGTACACAATTCTCGGCCCCTCTAGCGCCTCGCATGCGAAGGCCGTCCGCGCCCCTCGCTCGTCTCGTTGCGCCTCTCTCGCCCCCGCCTCGCCCGTCTCGGCGCGCCCCCCCCCCTACCCGAGCGGCCCACCGCAGAGCACGCGATCCAGTCGACATGCACCGACCCCGCCAAGTCAAGGTATCGAAAAAAACTGTCAAACGCGAGCGAACGCGCGCCCCCCTCTAACCCCCCACCCACCAGCCCACCGTCGTCTTCGTTTTAGGAGGGCCCGGGTCCGGCAAGGGAACCCAGTGCAGCTACGCGGCCAAAGACTGCGTCGACTTCGAACACGTCTCCGCCGGCGAACTGCTGCGCCTAGAAGCGCTCTCGGACTCCCCTCGCGGCGAAATGAGTACGTCTCCGAGGCTCTCGCGCCGCGAACCCCCGAACGCCTAACTTCTCCCCCAAGTCTCCAAACTGCTCAAAGAAGGCGGAATCGTACCCAGCCGAATCACCGTCACCCTTCTAGAACGCGCCATACAAAACAACAAAAAGTCTTTCTTTTTGATAGACGGATTTCCCAGAAACCGAGAAAATAACGTGTTTTGGGAGTCAGTGGTAGGTGACGATTATCTCCCTCCTGACGCGTCATTTTTCATTTTTCATATTTTTTTTCCCCCCCCCCCCCCCCGCCTCGCGCGTTGACGCCCGCCCTATTCGCAGATGTCCCAGAAGGTCGACGTCCCCCTGGTCCTGTACTACGACTGTCCCACTTCCGTCATGGAGAACCGCCTGCTGCAGCGCGGAGAATCCAGCAACCGCACGGACGACAACATCTCGAGCATCAAAAAGCGATTTCTGACGTTCGAAACGGAAACGCTTCCCGTCGTCGGCGACTACGAAAGACGAGGCAAGCTCGTCAGAGTGCGTCTCCCTCTGCGTTCCAACCCCCGTATCGCGCAATCCGAGCCTGATTCCCTTTTTTTTTTTCCAGATCAACGCAGATCGCCCCCCAGACGTGGTGTACCAAGACACTCGAGCCGCCCTCGCCAGACTGACGAACTCGGCAGGCGCGCGCGTCTAGCCGCGAGGAAAAACGGACGAATGACATGTGAAACGGCCAATTCCCACAATAAAAGCGATCACGAAACCTCCTGTTTTCAGTGTAGCGCGCTCCACGATAACAGATAAACGGCCATGTTTTTTTTTTTTTGTATCTTTGTGTGTCGTCGAAGAGGGGCCGTCGACTGGGCAGAGTCCAGGGGGCCAATCAAAAAAAAAAAAAAATTCAAAAAATATAAGTGCGAAGCCCATTGCGGGGGTCGAACCCGCGACCTTCAGATTCGAAGTCTGCTGCGCTACCACTGCGCTAAACGGGCGCTTTCTTAGTAGTACTGTCGCAATACAACAAAAAAAATATCGCATCTGGCGGAATCAAAAATAAAAATACAAAGCCCATTGCGGGGGTCGAACCCACGACCTTCAGATTCGAAGTCTGCTGCGCTACCACTGCGCTAAACGGGCACTTTGTTACGGGTATTGTCGTGGAACGGACTCACATCGGCTATATTCTGCCGAGAGGCGGCGGTTGTAGCTTTTTTTCTAACTCGTGAGGCGGATTATTTTGATAGGCGGGGGCGTTGCGTTGTTATGATTTTTCTCAATTTAGCCTGCGGTCCCAGGAAGTGCTCCGTTTCTTTGTCCCCAAATCAGACCTTGGCCTATGCACTCGAAAAGTTTTGCGAAAGCTTCAAGTTGAATGTCGGGGAATACGCGCTGAGGCATCGAAACGTTCAGTTGGACCTGTCACTGGAGTTCAGGCTGTCCGGTCTGCCCAACAGGGCAAATCTGGACGTGTGCAAGAAGTCCGAGGGGTCGAGTGCGTTTTATAGATCGTCGTCGAGCGAAGCGTTGTTTTGTTTGTGTAAGTAACAATTTTTCGTTTCGCGCCGCACAGAGGGCAAGGAGGGGCTGGTGAAGGTGGCGCTGCGCGTGGACGGTAGTCGGGTGGTGCTGGAGGTGCCCAACACGTCGACGTTGTGGGAGTTGTTGCAGAAGGCGGAATCCGAGAAGGGTCTGAATTTACTGTCGGCCTCTGGTCCCGGTTCGAAGTATCTGCAGCCGTGCATGAGGTACATGAGTTCGGTGTTCTGCAGCAACGCGGACCTCCGCCGGACGACGCTGAGCGCGCTGGGAATTCGGTGTCAGTCCGTGCTGTTCGACTTTTTTCGCGAGCCGACAGAAGTGGAGGTGGGCGAGTTCTTGGAGAGGGACCGAGCGGAACAGGAGAGAGACCGAGCGGAGCGGGAGAGGAGAGAGGCGGAGCGGGAGAGGGAGCGAGCGGAGCAAGAGAGGAGAAAGGTTGAACGGGAAAGAGTGCAAGCAGAGCAAGACAGGGTGCGAGCGGAGCAAGACAGGGTGCGAGCGGAGCAAGACAGAATGCGAGCGGAGCAAGACAGGGTGCGAGCGGAGCAGGAAAGGCAGAAATCAGAGGAAAGAAGCGCGCGCGCGCCGTCCGAAAGTCAAGAAATGTGTCAACCGCGCGTCAAAGAACAAAAACAATTCGCGTCCAACGAATCCGAAATCACGCCGCCTGCAAACGAAGAATCTAAGTCGAATCGTTCTGAGGACCGAATACTTCCCGCGCATCTCGAAGGGGGCGGAATTACGGACCCAATCATGTCTGGGTTTCATAAATACATTCGAGACACTGAAGCTCTGAAACAGGGCCGTTTGTCACCGCCTCCAACTACCGTAGACCGAGACGTCAAAGTGTTCTTTCCTAGCGAACACCAGAAGGCGGAGCTTCTTCCGGATCTGCCACCAGATTTCTTCGAGCCGTCCGCCGAAGAGATCCTGTCGACTTTCAAGCGACGAGAGGATCCCGAACAGCTCGTTTTAAAGACCAAGGCGATGAGGGAGCGCTCGGCGGCCCACTTCGACAGGTGTCTGATCCGAGTTCGTCTGCCCGACGGAATGCAGATCCAAGGGACGTTCCACCCTCAGGAGAAGACGGAAGACGTGGTCGAATTCGTCAGGTCGCAGTTGTCAGAACCCAACCAGAAAATCGACTTCTACTTGTACACATCTCCACCTCGGGCAGAACTGAAGAAAGAGACGACTCTTCTCAAACAAACGCTGACTCCGGCTTCGCTCTTGCTCCTCGGGATTCGCCCCGGGCAACAAATGACCGCGCCCATTCTAAAGCCGGAACGCCTGCAGGAACTTCTCCCTCTGTACAAAAAGACGGTCAGCGAAGACGCGAAGTTCTCCTCGGAGAAGAGCACACCCGCATCCAAAAACACCGCGCCCACGCAGCAAAAGAACCCAACGAAGGCCCGAAAATCTCGCCCAGTCAAAGCGGCGCCAAAGTGGTTCCTAGCCGGAAAAAAAAGATAACCTGTACAGATTCTGTGCGAGCCGTACACGCCATACACAATTCGTGTTTGCGTTTATGTTTTTTTTTTTTTTTTGGAAAACCGATCGACCAACGAGCGGCGCACGTCAATTGCAAGCCTCTAATTTCTTTTTTTTTTTTTTTGGAAAGCCAATCGATAAGCGGCGCGCGCTGTGCAGCTCAAACTTTCACGAACACAGCCTCTCCAAAACAACTAAACCAACCGCATAGTCCGACTCGTGAGAAATGGAAACGTGCAAACTTCCAAAATATCGCGCTGTCTCTTCAGCGCCGCCTTCGAACACCAACCCCGGTTTCCCGCTCGGAGAACTGGTCACTTTGATCGATCTAAACGACACCTTCCAGCCTCCGAGCGCCTTGTGTACCGCCTCCTTGACCGCCCATCTAGACGCCGCGAAGCTATCGCTTCGACCCCGCAAATGATACTGCTCCAATTCGGACGGGTGCATGTACTTCCTGAATCGGGGATAAAGGGGCGGTAAGTAACCCCTACGCTGGTACAGCCAAACAAAAAAAAAAAAAAAAAAAAAGCCTCTGCGCACGTACGCCAAAAATCGATCTCCATACTTGCTCGCCAATCTGGATATCCGCGGAATGTGCACCAAGTCCACTCCTATCCCCGTAATCATCTCTCGCGCCGAGAAGTTCAAACACTTATCAAGCGCATCCGAAAACAAAACACAAAAATATTATTGATAAATCAAGGAGTTCACATTCGCTTAGTCCGTTGAGAGCGGGACTTCCTGCCGCGGTATTGTGGGCTCTGTCCTCAGCACAGAAGAGGTGTTGCTCTTATACTGGACAGGCAACGGAGATCGCGCCTCACCCCTGCGTTAGACCGAGCGAGGATATTTGCCTTCTCCGCCGCGCCCAAGTATGACCTGAACGAATGGAGGCGTATTTCTTTGAATGGAATCAGGTGATGTTCTGGACAGCCTGTCTATCCAGCCTGGTGGTTTTCTGGTTGATTTTCGCGTTCGTCCGTCGTGTACGTCGAAAAATCGTAATTTTGCAGTACGCGAGCGGAAAAAAAAGGCGAAACCCGCGAAAACAGCGCACACTGCGCCAACTGAAGCTGTCAATGCTCATGCCAAAAGCAGCCGTTCCAAAACCGACGTTTTCCGTGAGCAGTTTTCAACCGCATCCGCCAGGGATCGCTGATTTTTTTCAAACTTCAAGGTTGGCAACACCCTAAACCACGAAAGCCTAGCCGAGAAAGGAAACCTCCCGATCAATTTGCGCTTTGAGCACTTAAAGGACCAATGGACCTTTCTCATGAAGAAGTACAAACTCAGTGAGTCCACGGTACCCCGGTGGCACTTTTGCGTTTTTGACCGTTTTGACCTCCAGATATTTGTGGGTACATGGAACATGGGAAACTCGGTGCCGCCCAACTGCGACGTCATCCGAACATGGTTCGCGTGTGAAGCAGGCGGCACGGGCACTTCGCCAAATGGGAGCTGTGCGCGATTGCAGCACGACGTGATCATTGTTGGCGTTCAGGAATGCGCGTACTACCCCGAAAAACAGTCCTGCGAAAATCACTGGTTCAACCTGCTAAAAAAAACGCTGGGCTCGGAATTCACCATGATCGCGTGCATAAGTCTGAGAAAATCCATTCGCACGGGCGTATTCGTGCGCAAACTATGGACCCCTTGTATAGATGCCATACAAGCTGACATGCATTCTACCACATTTCCCGTATTTTGGAGAAAAGGCGGGATTGGCGTGCATTTGAAACTGTTGGGGACCGACCTGTGCTTCTTGAACTGTCATCTCAGCGCTCACTCGTCCAGGACGCTCACCCGAAACAGCGAGCTCCGGAGGCTGTTCGGCCGGATCAAGCTCGGGCGTCGCAATTGCGACATCAGCAACCAGTTTCACCACATTTGGGTCTTTGGAGACCTCAATTACCGCGTGCTGACCGACTGGAACCACTGCGACCGACTCATCTCGGCGCGAGATTGGCAGACGCTCGAATCGTACGACCAACTCATACAAGAACAAAAAAAAGAAAAAATCTTGTACGACTTTATCGAAGGACCGTTAAACTTTTCTCCTACATTCAAGGTGGCGCGCGGAAGCCCAGACTGCTACAGCAGTCAGCGCATCCCCAGCTGGTGTGACCGCATTCTCGTGCACTCTCTACCGAATTGCTCGCTCCGGACAAACAACTACGCGCGTGCGAAGTCAATCGCATCGAGCGACCACACACCTGTCTATGCCACCTTCACCTGCTCTATCCCGCCATCCAGAGTCCTGCACCAACACCGCGACTACGTCAAAACGCATTCGCACGATGAAAAAAGCACTGACGTGCCGGCGCTCCGCCACGCTCGCCCATTTCGCCTGATTTTCACCCAACTCGTTCTCGAAATGACTGAACATGCCTGTACCGACATGTACCCGGAGTTTCGTCCTGCGGTCGCGTTTGCGTCTCCCGTCATTTCCGGAGACTGCGAAGCGACCGCCGCCACAAATGCGGACCTTTTCACCTATTTCTGGGACTCTACGATCACCTTGCGCACCGAGCCCATCTGCGCGCACCTGTTGGCCGTGAGCCACTTGTATATCCACATACGCGATCAGAGCTCCGCCGGCGCTTCTTCGGCGAACGTCGCTCTGGCCGTGCTGGCCCTCCAGACGCCATTTCGCTCGCCTCAAACCTTCGCCGCTCCGGCTATAAACTGCGGCGTCAAATTCGGAACCATATCAGGCTGCTTCCACATAAAATGCTGACGGGACGGCTGCCTCGGCGACTGCGCCCCGACGGAGCTCTCAAGTCCCGCTAAAGGCGCGCGACCTCTTCAAAACCTGCCGCAGAATAAAATCACCGCTCACCGGCGCCAAAGCTGTTCTCCGCTCGGGAAAGAGTTCGGTTTCGACAGAGCACCGCCGTGGGCTTTTTGTTTTCTGCCGAGTCAGGGCTGCGAGCGAGACTGTTCGGTCGAAATTTTTTCATTGTTTCGTTAATTTATCGTAATGAGCTGAAAGTCTTTCGTAGCTCATCAGAGCGTCCAAAATCCTCGACGGCCTAAGTCCTAGCAAAACCGGCGTTTTCCTAATCAGTCCGCAGTCGACCCATTCGTCGTCGGTGTCGTCTAAAATCAAGCTCGACATGAAGTCCGGACTTCCCAACGCGGGCTCCGGCACGTCGCTGGAAGCGCTGTTGGATGTTTGAGTCGACCCGATAACGTTTCTGGGCGGCGCGAGCCCCTTGAAGAAGGCGCCAGACCGCGTGTCGTAGTGGCACTTACTCTGGTGGCCAGATCCCCTCCTGGATGCAGTCTTCAGCGCTTCGGACGAGAGGGACTTCAAAGAGTACCTGTCCGCCTCGTGTTGCAAGGAGCTCTGAGACTCGAGAGAAGAAGCCGAAATCCAGCTGCTCCCCGGATTGGGGGCGTACTGAAAAGCGCCAAACAGCGAATAATCTTCAGCATCATGAGGTGATGCGTCTTGCGGGCACGGCTCAAATTCGTTCCCGCCACCCTCGTTCGCGCTGTATCGCTGCGCTCTGTTTTGAAACTCGGACCCGGACTGAGGAACCACCACCGTGTTGTCCAGCTTGGATGCGGACACGTGCTTTCCTGTGTAATCCTTGATTTCAACGCAAATTGGCACCGCCTTCATCACTAAATTGTAATGACTCCGGTACTGAACCACCAAAGACACGTGTTCAACCGTGGAAAACTGCTTCCTCTCCACTGGCGCGTCGCGCTCGAAAGGCTCCGTCGGAGAGTCACTGAAACGATAAGAAAAAGAAATGGGCAACGTCCCCTTCTGCAAACAAAGACGACGCAAGTAATACAGAGGCACGTTCCTAGTAAACGTATACAACGGCCTAAGCGCAGACATAATCTTGAGGTCGACGTTCCGGCTCTCAACGTCAGTCGGAACGTAGGCAACTGTCCACTTCTCCATTAAAACCAATTTGGGCTCCGCGCTATCGGGAGACTCGGTAAAGTATACGTCCAAGTGCAAGTCCCTCATCGGGTTCTGCTTCCAAAACTGCAGCTTTGCTATAATCTCATCGGACTCTGGCAGCAAAATCCAAAACTGTCTCTATATGTTAGTGTGTGTGTGTATGTCCTCTATCCTGTCACACTTCCTGTATAAAACACGCTCCCGTGGAAGGACTCTCGCGCATGTTCCGTCTATCGTCGGGCCGCTATCGTGGCCCACGATTGCCACGTACGTGGTCGTTCACAGGCGCGTCCTTCGGCACGTCCACGATTCGGCGATTCAACACGATATGCGCCACCTTCCTCTTCAACCTGTAAAAAAGAATCTGCTCCTCGTACGACATCCTTCTGGCTCTCTTCGCGAGCTCACGCTAGCGAAAACACCCGACGCGGTTACAGAACTCGCTCGAGAAGCGGCAGGTCTGCTGCTCCTACGCTATCGCAAAAAAGAAACATACGCCGCCCCCTCGCCAACTGTGTCCCCTCTATCCCTAATTCAGCACAGCGCTGACTCTCAACCGTGAGGCGGACAACGTAAGCACCCCAAAATTTAAAAGCAAAACTGGCCGTACAGAATTTTTGTAATAGTTATTTATTTTTTTCTTTCAATAGGGAACAAATAGTGTCTATGCCAAACGAAACTCGGCTGATGTGCATACGCCCAGTGGAAGCACTCTCTCCCGCACGCCACGTGCCTTCAAACCTCGCAGACGCCTTCACTCGACGATCTACTCGTGCTCAATCAACGCCATCACATTGCAGCTCAATTCCTCCGCCAAAACGTTAAGGAAAAAAAACGAAAACGGTCGAACTGTACCAGCCGTCCCTCGCCCCTTCCAGCACGAGATGGCATCTGCGCCAACTCTCCCATCCAGTATGCACGTCAACTCATTCAATAAACCTCCTGCTGAACCTTCTGAGCAGCCGTACGCTCCGGGCGCCTCACATCTTCCACGTTAAAAATAATGCGCAAAAGCAGAGAGCAACTCGGGCATCGAACTGTATCTTCCCCATCCAGCAACTCTTCCTTCCTCGACACCAGCAACACAGGAACAGATGGTAGGCCACGCGCGTCAGCTCGTCTCTTTCAGTTGTGATATAAAGGCGAAAAATCATAGAGCGTCGCGTACTCCAGTTATGGAAAATACATCTCCGCATGGACAAGGATAGGTGTAAGTATCAGTCTCATCGTCGTATTCGAAGTCCTCTATTTCGATTTCGTCGTAATAGGCCGACATAAGAAAGCACAAATGAAAAAAATAACAAAACGAGCGCAGAAAAATCGCTACTGCGTCGCCAACTGAGCGCCTTTCATACCTCGCAGAAGCGGCAGGAGGCCGATCTAAATTGGTAAGCTACTTTCTCGTACGGCATAGAAGCCACATGGACCCTTCTAGGGCAGAATACGCGGCGTGCGAAGGCCCAGAGAGCTCTTGAAGTGCGCGTGACATATTTAGGAAGAGTGTCCTGTACTTCCTTTCACACACCGTAGCCGCCTAATAAAGAAAGAAATTCTACGACTCTCGCGAGAGAGATTTTTGTGGTGTGGAGAAAACCAGTTCGCGACCCTGTCTCAACAGACGAATTGGCTGTGTGTGCGCATGCCTTCCGACACACACATGTTCATGTAAATCTTTTTGTATAGTCAGGCTTCTTTAACACTTCGGAAGCCCAAAACGCCTTTGGCACAATTTGTCGCGGCGCGCGAACTAGAGACCCGTGAACGAGAAAAGGGAGGCTGTTCAAGAAAGCGATCCTCGTGCGAGGTCGTGAATAGCGCTCACGCAGCCTCTCGAAGAAGAAAAATCCAGTCGCGGTTGCCGTTCTCCGATGATGAGAGGCGTGTCAGCCTCAGGAGGGCCACTTCTCGAGTACGACAATCAACCCTGCATTCGGAACTTTTGAAATTTTTTCTAGAAAACAAAAATGCACCACAATAATACTCTGCATTAGAGAGGGGGGGACTTAGCAGCTTGACAGGTAGCTTTCATAAAAATGCAGCCAAAATTTAGTTTGTGTTCATATAGCATATTTGGTGCACTTTTCGAGTCTAATGGCTCTTCGAGCTTATAGAGCCTATCAACTGTTTAGGCGAGTCCCAAATAATGAGCAGTTTTTTTTGCCTTGAGCACCAAAATTTTTGATCGGCCTCGATAGAGAAAGTAGTATACGACCGGCTGTCGGCGGCTGAAACTAGAGTTGAACCTTCGCCGCGCTGCTTTACTTGTCAGTTTCTTCGATAGAAGTACCAAGCATGCGCACTGTTCAGGCAAGTAGCGCATTTTTCGAGCGGGCTCTACAGGAAATAGCTCTTTTTGAACTCTTCTAGGCGGTCTTGAAGGTGAAATTTGGAGTGCAAAAGTGGCCTCACGTCGGAGCACGCTGCTGCAGACTCTAAAAATGGCAGTAAGTGGAGAAGTTCTCTATCTCGGTGGTCGTCAGTCCAGCTGTTGATTGGAATCCCATTGTCCAACTGATAGGCAAAAGAGAACGGTGAATTGTCGATAATGACAACTTTAGACAATTCGCGACCCAGAACGTGCAAGTTTTTAAGATAATTTCCCAAAACATAGGTACAACTTTCGCGAAAGATTCTATGGTGGATCCACTTTCTTTCTGGATCTAAAATGCTTAGAAGCTTGTCGGCATACACCCTATCAGAGGCTGTGAATATGACGGTCTCAAATAATTGGCTGACATGCTCCAAAAACTCGTCGAAGCCTGGGCGCTTTTTGACATATATCTCGTGCTGCTTCTCTTTGAAATCAAAGGAAATAACCATACCGGGATTATCGACCTTCTTCGAGCTGCAATGAACAAGGGTTTCGTCAAGATCTAACACGAGTGTGATCGGGGGTGCATTATGAGATTTAATAGGTAAGCAAGGTGCATTTGGCGGGGGCGGAAGTGTATCTAAAGGAGGCAACATCGCAATTAGGTAAAAAGAATCAAAATCAACAAACTCGTCGTTATGTGCATCTTCCAAACATTTCGACTTCGAATGCTGTTGGACGGCCTTTTTGGATATACGGATGTCACTGCTCGCACTCAGACGCGCTCCCTGTTCCTGCTCTAGACTATTGTTTATAGGAAAATGAGGTTGACGTAAAGAGCGTATTTTTTCGTTAAATTTGAGGAACGCCCGATTGATATTTCGCATAACCCTGTAAGCAGTAAGATAATTAGCGACCGAAGCTTTGCGGGCTACCACTCTAGTAGAGCATGGTGGCGATGAAGAAGGTGGTCCGGTACTCGTTTCTGTCGCGCCGACACTAGAAAGCGGCAGTGTAGCTTTTCCATCTTTTTCGACAAGGGTCGGGAGATGCGAGCATTTTCCTTCGCAAGGGAGGTTGGTAGAAAAAAATGGATCTTTGAAAGAAGGGTAAGAAG
Source organism: Schistocerca gregaria (assembly GCF_023897955.1). Classification (NCBI taxonomy): domain Eukaryota; kingdom Metazoa; phylum Arthropoda; class Insecta; order Orthoptera; family Acrididae; genus Schistocerca; species Schistocerca gregaria. The sequence continues at coordinate 87,693 of NW_026062185.1, read as the reverse complement.
AGCGATTGTTGCAAAGAAAACTGTTGAAAAGTACAACTACCGTACCACCTGATCGATCTTTATCCTTAATTGATGTATTGCCTAGTAAACTTTTCGCCGAATTGAGTGAGACCGTCAAACTCGATTTTTTCGGGCGCTTACTTTTTAATTTCTTTAGCGAGGAAACAGTGCCAGAATTAGAATTAAAAGCACCGTCGGTTATCTATGTTTTCGCGAAAACTTATGTCAGCCACGGTCGGCGAGGATGCACGGTCTATTTCTGAGCACCTCCGAAAATTTCAGGTCGCATCGATACTGTACGAAAGAGCTGAAAATTTTATCTAGGTGCGTACCGACAAGCCCAGTTTTAACGATTTAATAGGTGAAAAATTTTTTTTGTACGTACGGTACTCTGAGCTTTATTCAGGCCAATGATAGACACATCGTGGACATCTCTCTTCTTTGAGCTGGTCTGATTGAGCATCGAAACGCTTTGCTGGTCTATGTTTTGGCAGCCTTGTAAAGTCGAAGATAAAACTTTATCTCCAATCCTCGGGCTGCTGCTGAGAGTGACATATGTCTCTACTAGAGGACTCCCCCCTTCGTTTTCAAATATCATAAAATGAACGGCAGAACGAGTGCAGGTGTTTTCGAAGCAGTGGCGAAAATAGTCCAAGCGAAGACCGGGTACACATAGAAACGCAGAGGTATATATTATGCTTTCGAGGATTTTTAAAATATTTCATGATGCAAATATATTTTGAAAAAACCGAACTTAGCTATAAGACGGATGCTGAATTTGAAAAGAAGAAAAAGATAGATGAGATCGGATGCTAAAGTTTGAATCAGAGCCGCGGGAAATAGCAAAATCTTAAAGCCTATTGGAAAGAGGTCATTAAACTCAAAAAAAAAAGAGCATGCTTTTTTTTTGGCTCCTGCTGCATACAGCAGTCTGCCGGAGGATGCTCTTTCAGCACGCGAGAACGTCGTTTACAAGTGAAGATGGCTTGACGATTAGGGACGGATAAGCAATTGAAAAAATGAGAAACATATACCCTTCAAAAGGATAGAGCAGAAAATGTTCAATTCGGTATCAGGAGAGAGCGCAGCTAAGTCAACCACTTGTGCCTTTTCTATGCCTGCCTTGTTTTTAGAGACGTGTACAAAAAATTCGCAGGGATGCGCAAATTTCACGCTCTACTAGAATGTTGTAAGAAAGACCGTGAGAGGGGGGTTTCGCGGAATTTAGAAACCCGTTGTACCCATCTACAATGGGTTTCTGGAGAGGAGAAAGGGCATATGCACGGCGATCTCACCTGTCAAAAGGAAATCCACAGCGCCTGCCTCGGCTATGTCTGAAATCGGGCTTCTGACGCAAGAAAAATGCAGAGCATGGCTCTGCGCCCTATGCGCGTTTTGTACGAGTGCAGCAGTAATAGGACAGTTTTGAAACACAAATTCTTCGAATGCTACGCAGTTCCAACGCAGTTCAATCCAGCGGGCGGGGGGTCCGGCCTGCTTCCCAGTCGGAGAAGTCAGGCCAGGAAGTGAAGGCTGTTTTCTTTTTTCTGGAACCAGTACTGGTTGAGGGTCGAGAAGTTCGAAGAGTATGTATTTTTTCTTTCAAGAAAATGTCAAAACAACTGTGTTTCAGCGGTTTTACGAGGCGCGCCTTATACGTGCTGTGTTTGCGAACGTGCATCAGAGCTGGGGGTGTAGGATGTGTGATTCGTCGTTGATTTTGAAAAGATGAAAGATATGATTCCTTCTGCTTCCAGAATGTCGTCGGCTCTTTTTGTTATGGGTTTGGAGGCAGCAATTGATTTGATGATCTCGTCTTGACAGTCGAGTGGGTTCGCGTAATGTACCCAGTCTCCGATGTTTTCTTCTCGAACTTTGTTTGTCGACTTGCGAAAAGCGGTTTTGCTGAGTTTGTGGCTGCTTTTTTTTAGTTGGGATAGCTCGCACCGGCATCCAGAAATATCGTGCGTGTCGCATCGGGTGTCGCAATTCAAGCTGAAGATATCCTTGAGGTCTTCGATAGATAGCCGAGAAGCGAAAGAAGTCGGCAGCCGAGATTGGTTAAAATTAGGTCTTTTATCGGAATTTGGACATTTTTTTTTTTGAGAGGAAGGAAAGCAGTGACGGCCGTCTTGTTCTAAGATGAGTTCGCCAATGTCGTTTTTCATCAGTTGTCTCTGGAATATCTTTTCGTCGATCATGCCGGTGGACAATAGCCGGTAGATCCATGTCGTTTTGGTTTGTCCATCTCTCCAAACGCGCGCCAGAGCTTGTGAGTCGAACGCAGGATTCCAAGCGCTGTCAAAGAGAACGAGTCGATTGGCGGAGCACAGGTTTAGGCCGACACCGCCGGCCTTCGTAGAGAGCAGAAAAATGAATATGGAGGTGTCGCATTGAAAGCGGTCGACCAACTGACTTCTTTCGGACAGCTCCGTATTCCCGTCTAGTCGAAGACACTTCCAGCCGCATGACTCGAACATCTTTTGCAGAACGTCGAGCGTCTTGGTAAAGCTCGACAGAACGACGAGCTTATCGGTCGTCGCGGCCCGAATGGCTTGCGCGAGCTGCGCCAAGACGATCATCTTTCCGGACAATTCTGGAGAAAATGAGAACCGCTGGTATGGTGTATGAGTGGAGATTCTAGAATCGGAAGCGCTGCTTAAGAGCTGGAGAAAAGATGCATCTATTTCGTCAAGAAGGCAATCCGACATTGCACTTTCCTTCGGAAGAACGAGTTCTGGATGGTTACAGATCTTCATGAGCTTAGTTATGTTCTGGAGGACGTTTTGTTCGTCGTAGCTCAAATGAGACAGCACGGACCGATAGAATTCCACTTGGGCGCAAGTCGGAAGACAAAATACGATTTGTTCGATTTTTGGAGGTAGAAATGCCTCTAAGACTTTGCTCGTCCTTTTGAGAATGAAGGTCGATGTGCGTTTTATGAGCTCATCTAATTGGTGCAGGCCAAATCGGATGGATTCCTGGTCTGAATCAGGTCCTCTGGCGGCTAAAATAGGTCTTTCATAGGATTTTCTAAATTCTTCGATAGTTCCCAAAAATCCGGGATTAACAAATTCTACCAGCGCTCGATACTCGGAGAGGTTGTTTTGAAAAGGGGTACCCGTAAGGATGATGCGATGTGAACATTTCAGGCTAGAAATGCACTGTGTGATCTTAGCAGAGGGATTTTTGAGTCTGTGCCCCTCGTCGCAAACCATCAAGTCGAAGCTCACGTGTTCCAAGGCTGAGAAGTTGACCCGGATTTGCTCGTAGGAGATGATCAACAGCTTTTCGTCGACTCGAGTGGCAAAGTTTTGAATCAAAAAATCAGTTTGCTTTTTGGAATTTTCAATGACAACTGTTGGCCGCAGTCTCGCCTGTCCGAGCCATTTCTTGACCTCTTTGGCCCAGAGCTGGATAAGCGATGCCGGCGAAATGACGATTGCCTTCTTTATATGTGGGTGAAACGGGCCGCGTGGACTCTGAGTCAGCATTGTGCGAATTAAAGCAAGTATTTGAAGAGTCTTTCCAAGTCCCATTGCATCTGCCAAAACGCAGCCCAAAACACGAAAAGAATCAGTAGTGCGCAAATTCGTGACGCATTCATACATGAATCGAACACCTTCAACTTGGTGCGGCCGTAATATGTCCGCCAGAAAGGGTTCCAACACAACCGACACTTGATCGGTAGCGCCACTCGGTGGTGAGTAAATGCATATCTTCGCGTCAGGATTCGAAGCGTAGAACGAGGCGGATGCCTTTACCCGAACTGGCGCGGTCGTGTGCTTATGCAGGGGGCCGTTCGTTTTTTTGGCAAAAATCCGACCTGAGGTAGAAGCGGGAATTTCTTGAGATTTCAAGAACTTCATCGGCGTAGCCGAACAGGGCGGACTCGAAGGAGAAATGGATGTTTCTTGAGACTCGGAAGACTTCATTGGCGCGGCTGAATAGGGCAGGCTCGAAGGAGATGATGATGGCCTTAACGAGTCGTCGATTTTTGCTGGAGGACAAAAAGCCTTCACCGAGCGTTTAATGTGCTCATTTTCTACGTTCTGAAAATGATCCATTTTCAGATCTATTTTCACCTCCTTGTCTCCTATGACGGTCGAATCGCCCTCCCGAATATGGGATAAGTTTTGAAGCGAATGCGTAGAGCTGATGTTAATGCGGTTCATAGCCGAATCAAATAGCCATCCCGTCTTATTGGCAACGAACAAGTAGCCACTCTGATAAACTTTTTGTTGTTTTTTAGAGCGGGTACACCAAGAGACGGAATAGCAAGTTTCTGAAGGATCAATGTGCCATGTTGAGGCAGAGGCAATTTCGGTTGCGCTTGCCTTTGGTGGGTCAAGAAGAGTGCCCCGATCGACAGGGTGAGGTTCTGAGTTCGGAGGAGCCACCGGTCGGTCCTTTAGAGGTGTGCCCGTGCAAAGGGAAGTCACAGAGGTCAAAGAGTGCTTGAGAGGGGGGGGAGAGGTGGCAGAGTCTGCTTTTCCATAGATGACGTTTCTTCGGCGTTTCATAGGTTCACACCATTCTGAAAATGGCTTTTGAGTGAGAGATATAGGGAAGGGAAGAGTAAAAGCCAAAGTAACTCAGAGAATTTGACAGATTTTTTTTTTTAAGGAGAGAGTCTGTGTCATGCAGACGGTTTCGGACGGTATGTGCGTTTTCGCTATCCTAGAGACGAGTTTCTCTCCGTACAGACGTACGGCGCCTTATCGAGCTGAACGGAGGTAAATTCAGAATTTTTCATATCACATGCATACGGTATAGAAAATAATTTTATTAAAAGTCAGGCGCGCACAAAAAAATGTGCATACGTTATATCATACACAATACTTTTTCAAATTGCGCAATGATACAATGCACATCTCTCTTTGCAAGAGAGTGACGTCTTGCTCGTGCTATGTGTACTCGGCGATAGGCTGGTTATAAGAAGATGAAAATGAAAAATACGCCGGCCAGCAGCGAGAGGAATAAGATCAGCAGAATTTTACCGGTGGACACGAGCGTCTTCTTGACGCGGCGTGAGAAGAGAGGCGAGTGGTGTGAACCGGATATGGGTTGTACGGTGAAATTATGTAGCTGTGAAAGGATTGTCGTCTTGAGTGAGTCTATCCTTGATCTAGCGATAGATGCGACCCATTCTTCTTGGTTGGAATACCACATATTGGTGGAAGCCGCTAGGTAGCAGTTGAGCGATTTGATGAGGGCTTTGTAATTGTGGCTATTAAATTCAAATTCTTTGGAGTACAGGTCACCGAGATGAAGCTGTCCACGAATGTATCCAGTGCGGGCGCTTTGCTTGAAGAGTTTTTTGGCGCGAGAAAAATCGCGCTGTGAGAAGTAGTAAGATCCCAGATCGTCTTGCGCGACGGCATACCCGGCATTTGCAGACTGCTTTTGCCAATAGATAGCCCTGTCAATGTCTTTTGGAAGACAGGAGGTGCCGGAAGAGTAAAGCCTGCCTAAATAGTGCTGAGCGACTGGATTTTTTTCGATTTCTGCTTTATATTTTACTGTACTAGTGGACGCCTGATCACCGTTCATGGCACCTACCATGTGGGGGATGAAGTCGCGCATCCAATCTTCCGTAGAGAAAATGCGAAGATGCTCTTGCTGCGTTTGCATGCCGGCCTGAAAATATGGAGACGCATTGAAGTGAGAAGGCTGTGCTAGAGTGCTGTCGTTGGTTGGGTCACTGGTTGATTTTAGGATGAGTTCTGCATGATCCAAGATAAGTTCTGCTGCTTGAAGTAAGAACAACGAGCGATAAGACTCCATGGCAATGTCGAACCAATAGTGCTTAATTTTTTTCTTAAACATTTCGCGATACATTTGCCGCATGCGGTTGTTTTCGTCCGCGTTATTTTCAAGACTCTGGCACAGCAAATCGATCCAGAATTCTGGATGGGTCCTATGGAGCGCAGTTTGGTTCAGGTCTACTTGCGACAACAGTTCTGGCGCGCATACTGTCGCGAGTTTTGCTCCTTCTCGTACTTGACTTGGAAAATGACGAAATATGCTAATCATCATGTGAGAATTCACCAACGCATGTACAGAGGAGGGGCTAATGTTATGCCAGATATCTAACAGCTTCTCTCTCAACTCCACGTCTTGCCATCTTTCTAAAACCGAAACACGCAACTTGCCGACCTCCTTGGCATTGATCTCTTTTTGAATTTGCGCATCCGATATTGTCCTTTTTACAAGTCTCTGACTAACCATTGCAATAAGAGCAGTAATAGTAGTGACGGAGATGTAGCACAGTATACACTAGAAGAAGATCCTATAGATGATATTCTCGAAGCGGATACAACACAACTGCAACAAAACATACCAAGGGAACATAAATCGATGAAGCTTATACGACGACCCACTATATTAACCATAATCAGGATTTTCACCGTCGTCGCTTCTAAAATTCAACACTCTTAAGCTGAAAATGTAGTGTGAACTGCGCGATGCAAATTGCTCTTGTCGTTGCTGTCAAAAAAAATCCAATATCTGTCTGCCACAAATTCGGCAAAATGTATAAAATCCCTTCTAAACAAGGTAATGCCAGTGCTATAGTGAGTGTTAGCGTCCTGTTCGCGAGCGCGACCGAACCAACTGCTCACGAGACATTTGCTAAACACCTTCTCTGAAAAATAAAAATTATCGCTTGTTAAATTTTGCAAATTCGGCGCGCACTGCTCCTTGCCTGTCTCGTGCTCGTAGTCCAGACATCCCTTTTATCTATTGAAGCTTAGGCGTATATCGAGATTTTTCGTTAGTGCCTTCCTGCCGTCAGAGCAGGCTGAGCGGATGCGTACAGCATCTAATAAAGTTCCTCTTGAGGCGCAAGAAATCACACATACACATTATGTGCAGCCCTTATTCAGGATGCATACGTGTGGGCCATTTCCTCTGACTTGCCCTCAACATCGAAGTTGTACTTGGATAAAAGAGCAGGGAGTAAATGCGCCCCTAAGAACACACAAAAGCTAAGGGCACTGAAGAAAAAGGGTATAATAGTCGAAACCGCGGGCAGAACGGACACATATCTACAGCTCTCTTCTGGTTTGATTTATTTAGATCGCGCAAGGTATACGAGTATTGGGCTAAGTTGATAGCACGCTTAATACCTCCCTTAAAAAAGGGTTCCCTGTGTAGTTTCGCTGAGCAATAGAGAAGGGAAGCAGATAAATCACAAACGGAAAACAGAAGACATAAAAAATACACAAATAGGGTAAAGACTGCTTTTTCTCTCAATGGGAAGAATCAAAGATGTTGGCAGATATTAACCGGCACACCTAACCAAGCCTTGAATTGTCAAGTATTTGCACTTGCCATGGACAATGGGTTGGGACAGATATGCTTGCTCCACTTCGGACGTCTGGACATTGGGCCTGTTTGTTGTTATTGGGGTTGCGAAGGATAGAAGTAAGGGTTGGGTGGATACTGCATACCAGGGTCGTTCTGAACTGGTCCGTTATCTAGGAATGAGGGACGGGTAAGTGTTTGGTTTGCGAATGTCGGACTCTTGGACCTAGTGGGGCCCCTTCCTCTACAGAAAGAGGCTCTACCCTGTGAAGTTAACGCACGTACCATAGAAGACTTGATTGGTACTGAAGATTGGGGGGTAGGGGGCTGGGGGCTGCATAGGTTGGATATTGGGATTTATTGAATATGAATATGAAGCGGGGGGGGGCTGCATGACTTTAAAAGAGAGTTATTTTAAGTGCTGCGTATCAGCAAATAGAAATGGCGTAGAATTATAGTGAGTGAGGACAAAAAACTCCGTTGGTTCGCAAAAGTACGTGTCACACTGACAAGGAACGTACCTTGCTGATATGGATGCTGCTGCTGAATAGCATTAAAGGTAGGCTGTTGTGTTGAATATATGGATTGTTGGTAAGTCATGGTAGGTGGCGGCTGATACTGAGGGGGAACTTGAACTTGTTTAATAACAGTGTGCTGAACTTGGAGGGGAGGGGGTTGAGATATGGGAGTTGGCAAGACGTGTTGCACTGTCGTTTGAGTCATGACAGGTTGTGGTTGCTGCTACTCGAGAAGAGGGGTGGTATGAAGAGGAAAGAGGTTAGTGTCAGATTTTGCACGCCCATAGAGTGTAGCAAGAATATAAAAATAGAGTGTCGGCTCCTTGCTTCATTGGAGTCAACCAAACGATTAAACTGCGTGGATGATGTGTTTTTTGCGTAAATTGGTGCAAAAGCGGATAGATATGCGTACTGTAACGACAGGTACTGGGGTCGCTGACACGACCGTGATTGGAGTTGGAGGAACTGGCTAGATTACTTTTGAGTATTAGAATTACATAACGCGAGGAAAAGAAAAATAGATGTCAATACGTGCACGTCTAGAGACAAAAGTTGTATTGCCACTTCTGGTGACTTCGATTGAGGGATCAGTAGTGACGACAGTTACAGCTCTTCGGCGACATTCCTTGCATTCAGAGAAGTAATGGGATCCTATATCGAACCAGCGATCGCATGATTTACAACGTCTGCCCATTTGCGAAGTGAGAACAGAATAGTCTTGCGGTTAATTATTCATTGCGTATTGTTATATATATAATACCAAAAAAATTAAAGGAGGCAATTTAGAGGTGACAAGGAAACGTGCGTGGCGCTAGGGCGACGGTGACCATCGGGGAATAAAGCAGCGCTCTGGATAAAATGGTAACCAGAGACAGGTAATGCGCAGATTTTTGCGATGTTAATGGATGTACACACGCCGCCGTACATGGATTCTGCAAGGTACATCTGTGCACACAAAGCAAAAATTTCATGGGCGAATTTGAGCATGTTTTTTTGCTTCAGATTTATATCGTCTTTAACATCCGTACATCTTTTACAAAGATGCGTGGCCGCAAGAAGAGAGTAGGTGCCTCTTTTTTTTGAATTTTTGTGTGTGATGTGGGGGACGAATGCGGCTTTCTCTCTTTTTGCGTTGGGGTGGGGGGGACGTTGAGTGATGATGTTCCCCGTGCGTTTGGTGCCTGGCCAAAGAGTGCGTACCTCGACGGATAGAGAGAGACAGATTTTGCGTTCGACTTTTTGAGATTCGTTGCTTTTTTTCGATGTCCCCTTCTCGCCGAAAAAAAACAGTTTGCTGTTCTTTTGATACTGATAGCCATCACAATATTACAGCGTGCAGATGAGGTCGGCAAGAAGTCTAGGGCTGGGAGGAGGAGGGACGAGTGCGCGGAGCGCGAGAAGGAACCCAAGATGCTGCCGCACGGAAAGGAAGAAGATTCGGATTTATTGGACTACATGACGTCGTCAGAAGACGAGGTGGATATTCCAGACGAGGGGATTGATTTGAGTGATTTGGTTGACATTTCCATGAAGAAGGAGTCGGGCCTGAAGGGTGATTCGCGCGAGTTGGAGCCGGGTGAGCAGCATGGAGAGATGCTAAAGAGGATCCGAGAGGGTCTGGGATTGCGTGGCGAAGTGAAAGAGGAGGCAAATCGGACTCACTTGGTGACCGAGATGGAGCCGGAAAATCCTTGGAGGGTCAGGATGCCGGGGCTGAGCATGAGGGATATTTTGGAAGATGCGCAGATCAACTTGGATACAAAGAAGAGACTAGAAAAATTGGATAGGTCTAATCGCTCGCTGGCGCCGGGCTTATCTAGGCAGGCGAGTCGTCGTTTGGAACGCGCTGAGCAGTATCAGTATTCAAAAGCCCGCATTAGTAAGTGGTTGTCGACGGTACAATCGATGAGAAGGGCGGACCACTTGTCGTTTCCGCTCGAGAGTGATCTACCCAAACAGAAGCGTGTCACGTGCTCGACGCTGGCGACTGACTTCGCGCCGTCTACTGAGTTGGAAAAGGCCATTCAAAACATTTTGGAGCTGAGTGGGATTGACGAGGGTCGGCTGAAAAAAGAGGAGGAGCTGGCTACTCGGAAGCTGGATCCCGAAGAGCTGAGACTTCGCCAAGCAAGATTGATCAAGATGAGGTCGTTGCTGTATTATCAGGAGCAGAAGAGCAGACGGATGAATAAGATCAAGAGCAAAAAGTATCGCCGAATTCTCCGAAAGGAGAAGGAAAAGAAAAAGCCAACGTTGGCAGAATTGGCGGAACTTGATCCTGAGGCATACGCTGACGAGCTACTAAGGCTAGAGAAGCTACGCGTGAGAGAAAGGATCACGTTGAAGCACGGAAATAGAACCTCTTGGGCAAAGTACGCGCTGAGAAGCAAAGACCCCAACTTGAGGCAGTCTGTTCAAGACCATTTGAGACATGGCCGAGAGCTGTTAAAGAAGATGGGTTCAGATGACGAGGAGAGCGACGAGGATGGCGAAGAGGACGTCGATGAAGCGGAGGAAAACGAAAAGGTCGAATCGGGTGGGGACATATTGGACATCAATGGCGAGGTGATTCGCGAAGAAAAGAAAGTGTGCTCTGACACAGAGGAAGAAGGGGTGTTCAGGATGGAGTTTATGAAACGGGCGGCGAAGAAAAGAAAGGAGTCATACGATGAAATGGTGTCCGAAATGAGAGAGGAGGACCAGAAAAGGTATGAGAAGATGATATCGCAGATGCAAAACACGAGGCGGTGCGAAGGCGTCATAGGTAGCGACAGTGATGACGGGTTGGAGGAAAACGACCAGGAAAGAGAAGATGTTGGCAAAGCGACGGCAGATAGCGAGAAGGCGACAACACCGTCTAATAGAATGAGGTTTTGCCCATCTTCGAAAGACTTGAAACTGCCTTTAGTAGAAGCAGATGACAGCGTTAAGTTGTCAGGCAGAACTATGACAATTGAAAATTCTGGATTCGAGTCGAGACTAGGCGAAGACTCGTCTACCAGCGTAAAGTTTGGCGCGGTCCCGGTTGAAGGAGCGGACAACAAAGACGCGAACGACGTCGAAGGTTGCTCGGAAACAAGGCCAGACGACCCCGAAGAAAAAAATTTGAAAAAAAGATATTTTGAATTTGGAAGCAAAAAAACGCACAAGAAATCTGATTCGCCTCCTGCTGTAGAGCGTACGTCCGTTGTCGACGAGGCGAATCCGTGGCTGGCGAATCAATGCGAAGACGAGGAAGATGAGGTGAAGAGAGAGAAGACCGGCTCGGGAGAGGCCGAAGGGTCGTTAGATATTAAAAAGATTGAAGAAGGGCTAGACAAGAGAGGTCACCACGGATTCAAGTTGCTAGACGCGTCGAATCACGATTCTACTCAGTTAGAGCTCGTGAATCAGGCATTTGCGGCCGACCATGCTGTTTTGAGCGAGTTTGAGAAGGAGAAACTTGAGCAGGTTGAAAAAGAGAACGATGTAGAGAAAGAATATGCGATGCTAACGTTACCTGGGTGGGGCGAGTGGGCCGGATCTGGGGTTCAGCCTTCGAAGCGAAGGAAGAAGCTGTTGGAAGAAATGGAAAAGAAGAAGGCTGAACGCAGTAAGGAGCTGTTAGAGGCTCGGTCGGACAGTAAACTTCCACATGTCATTATAAATCAAAAAAAGTTTTCGAGAATTGCCAAATATCAAGCGGTGCAGGTTCCGCACGAATACGCCGGAAACGCCGAGCTATACAACGCCTCTCTCCGACAGCCTTTGGGCAAAGAGTGGAACACCTTCACGAGTCATGCCGCGTTGATCAGGCCCAGAGTTCTTGTCCAGTCGGGCCAAATCATACGTCCAATTTCTTTGAAGCAGACCAACTTGCTTCGAAAGTGAAAAAAAAATTTTTTTTGGTATGCGGTGAAAGCAGCGTCAACGTCAGCGAAGACGCTATTATATTTCGCTTGGCTCAATATCAAAGCTCTTTATTTGTGAGGAGGCAAAGACGCGTCCGAGGATGCCGTCTATTAGAAAAAGAGAGCCAGCCACCGAGTCGATGTTCTGTACAAGTTTTTTACATGTAAAAATTGCGTTTCGATGCTTGCGCGCCTTGAATTCTCTACATGAAGGGGTGTCTAAAAAAAAAGTGGTTAAGACCTATTTAAAGCACGCGAAAGTCCGCGTCCCTAAGAAACTACCTTCTCTTCTTGACGCTGGCTTTTACTTGTTTGAACAAGTCTGGAGGTCCATGCGTTGGGCTCTTCGAGTCATTACACACAGCAGATATTTGTATGGTTTTGAGGTCTTGTGCTCTTGGAAGAAGCCGGGGAGTGGCCAGAGCCGTCTTTCGAATAGACTCGTTCAATTTTTTCCAGTGAAAATAGGATTCTCTCCATGTTTTCATCTGCTCTAGGGTTAGAGAAGCGGCAGTCGGCGGAAAAAAGCGCGGGGATTCGGTGTAGGCGGCAGGCGTACATCTATTCTCTCGTAGTTCAGGCGCTCACAGTAGCGCTTGTAGTATTTCTCAGTGTCCAGTTCCTGGCTCTAAGAGGCACGGTCAACAAAAATGCGTGACTTGTGAAGTTCGAAATTTCTCTAGTTTGAGGGAAATACGGACTTTAGTGTTTTGCTCTATGATAGCGAGGCGGCTGGGCGTGCAGGCGGCGAGTATGTCCTCGACGACATGTTGGGGGACATCGCCGATGTCCGTGAGACCTTTGGCAAGGGATGTGCCAATATGTGTGCGAAGGGAACGAATTAGGAGGGCGTGTTCAGTCGTAAGGTGTTATGAAGGGCGAAACGAACTATCTTTAAAATGGATGAGATGAGCTTTGACGATGAATTGAAGACTGGGAACTCGATAGGGCGCCTTCCGTATGTTCATAAACCGGCTTCTTAGGGGTGTGTTCATGTGTAGGGTCGAAGACTTTGGTTTTAGACGTTGCGCTCACTCGGCTCGTTTTATGGGAATGACGACGTAGAGTAAAAAAAAAATTGGTCGTGGACCCTTGACATCGCTGCATGTCAAGGCAGCATTTTCACGCGCGAGCGAAGAGTCTCTGCGCGCCTGTCTCCGTGAGGCTTCACGCAGCAGTGTCCTTTAGAAAGGCTGGTTAGAGAGGGAGTGTGTTATGTGGCGGAAGTGCGCCGACCGCTCGAGAGGGACGAGACGAAAGAATGGTGTTAGTGACATCCGTAGAAGAGAGGTAGGCGAGCCTGGAAGGGGGATCTGCTCTGTGCTGAGCCGGGGAGGGCGCCTTTTTGGTGCGTACACAAAGGTGTTCGAAACACGTTTTTTTCGAAAGCTAACGCGGGTGCATCGCGGAGGCGGTGGTGATAGGCGAGTTGCGAGTGTGTTCAGATTAGGCGCCTGCGTGCATTGGAGGCGTTTGTCTCCGTTGATGCAAAGAGACAGTGGGGCTGCGCGACTACGCTGTACCCGCCTCGATGTGTACGGTACACGACTACGTTGTACTCGCCTCGGTGTATGCGGCTCAGCGCACAGTGTGTACGTTTTCCGCGGAGTTGCGGCATTCCCACACAGCTTGTTTTCGCGGAGGGGTGACGGAGCGCAGTCGAGCGATCCTGAATTATCCGAGAATGTTTTCGAAGCAGGCGTCCCACAGCGTCGAGGGAGGCTGGAAGAGGAGCGGCGTTTCAGAAAAGATGCGTGGCACGGGGGTCACGGGGGTGAGGTTTTGCTGCTGTCTCATGGGAGTTGCTTGGGACGCCGCTCCGCTAAAGGGGGAGCGGATGCGACAGAAATTGTTTGGGGTCCGTCTTCAAAGCACGACGTTCGTCGAAAAAGGGTTTCCTGAAGGAAAATGGCGGTCGCCATCGGACAAGCGGCAGAGAGAGGGTGTCGCCGGGAGGTTCTTCCGCGTGAGGTATGTATTTGGAGGAGAGCGTATTGTTGCAAGGGGTTGCGGTCCTCTGGAACGGGGGGGGGGGGAATCGAATTTTTGGAGCTTTGAGTGTCATTATGAAGTCGGTGAGAACCGAGGAAAAAAAAAATAATTTTCATGGTCTAAAACGTTGACACGTATTAAAGGAAGGCTTTAGAAAATTCAGTACGACATGCAGAGGCTGCGGTTTTACGTGAGAGCTAGGGCGGTCGTTCCACTCGCCTCGAGGGGTCGTTTTTACACTTGCTCCGGTGCCGACCGCGGGCATACTCCGGTTTTCGTGAAGGAAGTCATGTCTCACATTGGAATTCGCCCTGGCGGCGTTTATTTGGATGGAACGTTTGGCCTGGGCGGCCACGCCGCGGCGCTTCTCCGTTTGGACGGGTCCGTGAAGGTGATAGGCTTAGATAGGGATCCCTGCGTCTTGGAGAGAGCCTACCAGCTCAACGCTGAGTTGTTAGAATATAGGCGGTTGGGGAGGCTTCGGACCGTGAATGGTCGGCTGTCACAGATGCTCGGCCTATTTTCGGAGCACGTTGGAAAGCTGGATGGGATTTTGATGGATCTTGGCGTGTGCAGCGTCCAAATTGACACGGCGTCAAGAGGTTTTTCGTACCGCAAGAGTTTGGATGCGCCTCTGGATATGAGGATGAATCAAAGCGAGCAGATTCCTACGGCGGCCGACATCGTCAACAAGTTCACGGAGAGAGATCTTGCTGACTTGATTTACCGCTACGGTGAGGAGAGGAGGAGTTTCAGCATAGCGAAGAGGATCGTCGACCAGAGGCGAGAGAAGCCCATTGAAAGCACATGGGAACTCGCTCAGATCGTCGACCGCGCCTATCCTAGAGCGAAGGGGCGCGCGAGTGCTGCAGAGCGTATCGCGGATCGAGTGAAGCGGACCTTTCAGGCGATACGGATTCAAGTTAACGACGAGCTAGAAGAGCTGAAAAAGGCCCTTTTTTCAGCGGAAAGGCTGCTTCGTCCAGGAGGGGTTTTGATCGTCATTACTTTCCACTCTCTTGAGGACGGGATCGTCAAGGGCTTCTTCAACAGAGCAAGCGGCAGACCAGCGGAGTCGGAGCTGAGTCCGGAAGTCCAAAATGTACTGAGCCAAGTGGAGGGGCCCGTGCGCTTGGTCAGAACATTCGACAACATCCAGAAGATAACGAAGGTCAGCAAAGAAGAAGCGAGCGAGAATAAGAGGGCGCGATCGGCCAAACTGAGAGTCGGTGTCAGAACAAGCCACCCTTCGGCAACTATTTTGACACATTGCGAAAATTCCAAGGCGCCCCTCGCCCGAAAAGGCGTCACGTTCCCGTTTTTCTGACGATTTGGCAAGATTCCACACTCCCCCCAAAGGCGCGCGCCCCGAGGATCTCATCGCCGCGCCACAGGAAAGCGCCTTCACCAAGGCGCCGGAACGTGGGCGCGAAAAAAGTGCAGGCTCAAGAGCGCGCGGGGAAGCGTACACGGCGCGCTCTCCCGAAAAGATCGGGAGGTCGCGCGTCGACCGCGAGAAAAAAAAAAACCTTTCAAGTTGCTCTCGACCAAAGTGTATTATATACATAGTATGTACACACAACGAGCATGATCAAGCACTCCCTCCTCTCAACGCGCGATTGTCTCGTTCCGTGGTGCGTCCGCTTCGCGCGGACCGCTTCTCCTCGCCCCTTCGGCCGGCGAGACACCCAGGCACCTAGACTCGCCACACGTCCAGACTTCGAGGTGATTGCGCCCCTTTCTCCGACTTCGTAACGGCACGTCGCTGAGCGCCACTCTAATTGCTGTTGTAACATTTGCACTCGCACACGAGTGGACAGTCGCAAAAAAAGTTGCAAATTTTCGACTCTGCGTGAGAAGAGAGCAAGTGTCCCCTGTGGCAGTTCTTCAAGCAAGACTCGCAGCACCCTTGATCGCCTTGCAGGCCACATGTGTAGCAATCAAAACGCTTTTGCAAGTAATACTCCGTAGAAGTAACCGACAAAGTGCACTTCCCCTCCTCGATGGCAGCCCTGATCCTCCTCAAAACCCGAACCCTGGGGTCCACTTGCTCCAAGCCGGGGCCGTCTCTAGAAGGCCCCTCGCTCTTGTTGGCGTGAGCGGCATCCTGCAACTCTTGGTCCAACTTGGCGTCCTCGGCCACCATGCTCTCCACGTCCGGCAGCAGCGGCTTCGCGGAGCAACGCTTCGGCAGCGCTTCGGTCACCAGCCTCTGAGGGACGAGCTTGTTCATCAGACAAACAAAACCGTCCGCGTGAGTCGTCCCGTAACCGCGAGAACACAAAACAAAAAAAAAAAGACCCCACAAATGTGCTCGGATTGCGGAAAGCCCACACCTCACTCAACTCGAAACACGACGCCGCCTTGGCCTACCTTCAGACCTCCCCCCCACCAGGCCATCGCAGCGAGCTTCGAGCAGGCTCCCCCCGTAACGGGCCACGCACGAAAAATGTGTACGGGCGCCAGGAACCCACGCAACAAACCCCCCACGTTCTCTACATATACACGGACACACACGTACTGGGTACAAATACACCAGAAAATCCGACGGCTTCAGATCTAAATCCTTCAGCGTCAACCAGTTTCCAACGATGCGTCCACGAAGGACCAAGGCATGTCTGGAAAAATCGAGTTCTGCCTTCTCATCCGCTCCCATCACTCTGGACTTCAAAACGGCCTTGACGGTTTCCACCTACGATTTTTTTGACGCGGTACGATAGCGGTCAATTCGCCGTCCCCTCGCTCTCGGCAGACTTCAAACAAAAAGGAGGAACAAGACGCACCGTCACCTCACTGCTAAACTCTTCGACAAAGTTTCCGGTGACCGAGTGTATCTTCACTTTCATTTCAGATATCTATGTGTAAAAAATTTACTTTTGCTGTCCAAACATCACTGTGTTGAAACTTTTTTGCGATATATAATGTGTGTCCGACAAAATGGACTCTAGTGAAACACAGTGCACAAAGTGCGTCGTGACCGATGACTTCCTCTCGCCTCTGCGCTCGCGGCATGGCGACCCGGGGTGTCGTCCGCTTCAGCGTGCGGCGCCGCTCGAACCGCAGAGCTCGCGGTAGCCTGTGTACAGGAGGCACATGTGTGTGCCGTGCACGCTGCCTGTGTGTGCGCGCACAAAATTATTGAATATTTGCTAACACGAACCCAGCAATGTCGAAGCTACCTCGCCCGCCGACGAGGAACGGAGCTGCCGTTCGCCCGACGTCGGTGAGCCGCTCGCCCTATGGAACAACATTGAAGAGAGGGAGCGATGCCACAATCTGGCAAACGTTTACTCCATCATCATGACGACTGAAGCCCTAGAGAGGCTTTACACCAGAGACGGGATCTCTAAGACCGAGTGCGTTTGGGTTTGACTTCGTGAGCACCGCGTTCTCGCCCGCCTTTCGTGCTAACGAGTCGCTCGGTAGGTACAGAGAACACTGCAAAAAGCTCATTACACAATTCCGAAGCACCCTGCGACTAGAAAATGTTGGAGACGTAAGGAGCTTTATGGACAAGTACTGCATGAACAACTGCCCTCTAGCTTACCACAGGCTGGTGGAAGTCGGCGTTCCGGACGCAGAGGAGTCCAACGGAAGCTTCAATAAGCTGATCGCCGAGACAGTACAATATTTCATTACGATTTCCGACTGCGTGAAGCTGAGAATGGTGGCGGTGGACGAAATCCACTCCCTTTTCGACGCTCTGATGGACCGGCTGAAAAGTTTCACTATGTCTCCAGACTCTGAAGCGATAACAAGAGTCCAGAAGTGGCTAGGAAAGCTCAACACAATGAATGTGTACGACAAGTTGGATGAGGATCAGGAGCGGCAGATGGCGTTCGATATCGGCCTCGCTTACGAGACGTTTTACAAGTATCTGGGTACCATCTAGCAAAGAAATAAAGAACAAAATTTCGATCTGGCTATTTTTCGAGGTAGGACCTTAATTTATTTGCGACCACCGTCTTCTTGCGGTTCAGCAATTGAACATGCAAACAGTTATCGGTTGTTGGTGTTTTCCTTGAACGAGATGATCGCCTCTTGTCCCATGGCAGATTGTACATTAACCAACAAATCCTTACCGCTGCTCGTTAAAGCCAGATTTGTGTTTCATCAGAAAAAAAAATTAACCAATCATTGTTGAGTGGATGCGTGAAGAGACCCTCTCGATCACACGTACCTTTCGAAGGCATTTTTGATGTTTTCGCCGAGTTCTCCGGTTGGGAGCGATAGATCGTCCTTAGTTGACCCATCGTCGAGGAGAAGGGAGACGAAGTTGTCGTCGTGAATGTCGATGAGCTAAAAAAAAAAGAGCCGGGAACGATTGTGAGTTTATGATAATTTGCACGCATCTTGGCGAGGTGCAGAAGTAAAGGATGTTACTTCTACAAAGATGGCGCCAGACAGCGTAGAGGTGTTCCGAACGTACCTGGCAATCGGTCCTCACTACGTTTGGGACTTCCATGTTGTGTGTTGACGGGCACAACTCTAGGTCGTTGAAAAAGCATTTCGGTTTTTAGTTAGTTGGTTCGTTAGCTAGAAATTCCGACGATGATTATCCGACAAGCGCGTTCAAAGAGAGGCGCACCTTCGTATTTCTTTCCGTTAAAAATATCAATCCCGACTAGGTGCACCTTTGCGCCTCCGTGCTTTCCCGTTTTTGACGTTGACATCTCCACTATTTTGCAAGGGAAACCCTAAAGAAAGTAGGTTAGCCAAGAATCAAGTCAACAAGGGAGAAATAATTGCGTTGTCTCGTGCCTTGATAAGAACGAATCCATTCTTGCGGCTTCGGATGATAAGAAAAAGATTCGGTGTTAGAAAAGAAGGGAAGAAAAGACGGAATCAAAGACGGGCTTCTCCTCCTTCGTAGCAGTCTCTGTCACATCATAATGGGCGTACAGTGATGAACATTGAACGGGGTAAGAGAGGGAGGCTCCTGAGGCGGCCTTCTGGAAGCTCTCGCTATTCTCATTATCATAGTTGTCCGACATACTTGTGAGCCCGATTATACTATAAAAGAATCCAGATAAAGGAATGATCGTTTAAAAAAAAATTATTATTAGCATGAGTTTCGAACAATTTGGAATCCTCACAGGAATACAATACCCAGTGTCTTTCGGCGAATCCATGCTCCAGCTAGCAAACGGCGAAACTCACCCGGACGTATCGCTTCATTCATTTCAATGTACGCGCACTCCTGCAGAACGAAGTAGCAACCCCCGAGGCAATACAAAACGTGTGTGTGTGTGTACATGAATGTGTAAAGTTGTGTAGTCAATCTCGCATTATATACGCTCACGTGAAGTGGATCGGGCTTTCTGTTTCGACTGCGCACAACCCAGACAATGCTCACGCCGTATTCTAGACCATTTTATGAAACAGTCCATAGACAGAACGAAGCCCGCCTCCATACTGGTCACATCGGATAACTCGGTCGAAAAATGCGTAATCGAATTTAAGAATTCATCTGTACGTGTGTGAATTATCAAAAGCCTCACGCTGTCGACGGGCCTAAATTACATCAGTTAAAAAAAACAAACTACGAAAGGGACAAACAGCTGGTATTTTCAAAGGAAACTTAGTAAAACACCAACCAAAGGAATGTGTACTCATCTTTGATGGTACACAGTTTCGAATCGAGCACACCGTCTCTGGTGCTATAGGGCTCAAAGATAGTCTTGGTCACTTTGACCGCCATGGCACCAGGCATGCCAAAGTCCCCGACTCAAATGAGGCCGTTCTTTCTAATTCTTTGCCGCTGCAAAAAACGTCCCCTACCCACGCGAGCAGTCCAAATCTATCTGATTCGGGCGAGGCGAAACAGGCAGACGCCTCCAAAAAAATGAAGTTCGTGTTGCCGACTAGCGAACCAAGTCAATCAGAACCGTCATCTCCGCTCAGCGGAACTTCCTCAGATGCGGCTGCCAATCAGAAACCTATTAAAATCACTTTTTCGAAGAGGCCCAGAAATGGCCAACCTTATCCCTGCAAGGCCTCCCCCGTCAACGCGGTTTCTCCCAGCATGCTGTCACCTGTCGAAGAAAGTGAAGTCCCTAGTTCAGCAACCAGAAACCCGTCCGATACAGCTGAGCACCCTGCTCAGAATCAGGACTACTTTAACTCTAGCACTCGACCCAACGAGGGAATATGCTTGGAAAATTTAGATATAGCCAGACAGATCGATAGTTCAGACGAAGACAGCGACGATAATAGTTTTGACAGCTCTGATTCAAGTTCTGATTGAGGCAGCTTCTCTCTCCTTTGCGCAAACACCACTGACGCGGGAAGCGTCAAGAAAGAAACAACGCCTGATCTGGCATTCTTTTGCCAATACCCTCGATGGAGTCAGAAATTGTGCGAAACTTTTACACACAGCTCTTTGACATCTTCCGGAAATGAAGACGCCCGCTAAAATCTCTTTCCGCACATGCTCCTCTCATTTCACTTTCCACACAGATAGACTTGACTCAGAGATACCTGCGCACATCACGCTCTACCCGATGAAGGCATTTCTAGCTTACAAAACCCTCAGTTGTTCACGAGACGCGAGAGCACGCAAGTCAGTGCGCAAGATGGCCACTGTTTCTATATCCGTCACTCTGGTCGAGCCATTACTGTGCTCCTTTGTGTAATCTCTTCATGCTAATCATCTTCAGAAAAGCTGAAGTGCACGACACTCTACGAAGACAAAGCATCTGTCGCGGCGCACCACCTCTTTTCAAGGTCTGCCCTTCCTATGGAGGCTTCGACAAAAAACGAAGCCGGCAATTAATACGGGCTTCTGTAAAAACGTTTTTTTCTTTTTTTCATTTTCATCGAATATCTTTTTTTCCGTCACTTTCTGATCGTGAACAAAACCGGCACATGTCGCGATGACTCAGCTCAAGAAAACGAAGAACCGACGAAAACGCAAGGTATGAAGGCGCGACTGAAAAGGTTTTATTTTGTTCGGTCTCGGGTGAAGCCCTTTTGTTGTTTTATCCGCCTTTTCGAAAGCGAACAGGAGAGCGGTCAGAAACGGAAAACGAACAGGGCGCATTGGAACCACGTGAATTGTGTTTCATTTTCAGACTTGGTCGGAACTGGCCCCTTTGGCCCCTTGAACACCTGTTTGTTGTGATATCATTCTTTTTGCTCACAAAAACGTTTATTTTTCCTGCGTAAAAGTTTTTGAGCGTTGATGACAAGATAGCAGCCATCGACACAGACATTTTTCACTCGGCCTCTATAACCGACGAGCAGTTTGAGCTAGAAGAGAATGAGACCTACACTTCAAGGGACTTGCAATCGTGGTCTGCGCGCACAAGCACTCCCTCTTTCATGCAAATGAATAAAAAGCTTAAACGCCTTACATCTTCTCTGCCGATGATTATATTTAATCTGAATAGTATTGTGGATACGCTGCTGAGTTATCTGCTCGACAATACTGAAGTGTCGCTTGCAGTTTTGAGGTACGCTCCGTAACGCGACAAAAATGCGTCGAATTCCACGATTTAAAGTCATACCGCAATTGGCAGACGACCCGGCTCTTTCGGAGGCCCTGTTGCGCTAACCCGTGTTGACTCCCGTTTAATCGAAATTCTGATGCGGCGGCCGCATAACGCGTAGCTTAATCGGAAGCTTGGCGCGGGATATGCGGTCAGAGTTGTACCCATATTTTCACAAAATCATCTCGAAGTTCGTTGATAGGATTCCTGCCTGGAGGCGCAACCCAGAACTGTTGGAGTCCATGTTCAGGACGATATACTGCTTGTTCAAGTATCTGAGGAAGTGCTTGGTAGATGACATACAAAACGTGTCTGACCTCTACGCTGGATTGTTGATTAACAAAAAAAATTACATAAGGCGACTGTCGGCGGAGTGCTTTGCTTACCTGGTTCGAAGAGTTCTCGTAGAGAGGGCGGACGTGCAACTGGGATGCATCACCACTCGACTGCTGGCCTGTGCCACAGGGGACCAGGACAGAGCGTACTGCGTGCACGCTATTGCGACCATCTACTACTACATAGTGAGAGGCATAGAGGGCGGCTTGAACAGCGAATCCGGCGCCACGTTGCCGAAGGTGTTTGAGACAGTTAATGGGAAGAGTTTGTGTTTTCGGGTACATCAAGAGAGCTGTTCGAAGATTGAAGCACACATGAGCCTTCGGTACGAGGCCGTCTTCCAGGCTCTCTACCTCATGAGGAAGCATTTGGCGCGAGACTACAGCGCCGTGTGGCACGTGCTCGATCAGCAACTCGATCAGATACAAACGCCGCTGGTCGACGCTGGCGATTGCAGACATTTCGGATACCTCTGTTCGTTGGCGGCGTCGTGGGTCTACAAAAGAAATTTAGAAAAATTCAAGGCGGAGAGCTACAAAGCTTTTCTCAAGTGGAGCGCGCAATTTGTTCGGAGGGCCGTGGAGATGTGCGAGGCGCTCGAGGTCGACCCGTCGGACGAGAATCGGGTTCAAAGAGAAGTGGTGCAGCGCGTTTTTTTACATTTATTGTCGCAGTATCTGAAACTCCTGCACACCAATCGAAAGTTGAAAGCCGTGGCCAATGCGCAGTCCGGACTGGAGCCTATAGCGCGGTTGGCGGTGAGTTCGTTGCGGCGCTATCCGCCGTTGCTCTACGAGTTTTGCGTTAGAGTTCCGGACAGCAGCGCGTCGTTTCTCCGCGTGGTTCTGAACTCGGCGCTGCCTTGCGTCATCGAGGAGCTGAACCGCCGGTCGCGTGAGCGCGCCTCTTTTGAGACAGTTGGTGGCCAGGTGCCTACGGCTCAGGCATTAGAAAATGAGGATGCAAAGCAAAGAACTCTTTTGTTTTTGAGCCAGTTGGTCGTCACGAAGCAGACTGACTTCTTCTTGCGGACTGCTGGTGCCGACAGTGATCCCAAGGTCATCGAGATGTCGGGCATGCTTTTCGACGTCCTGATGAGAGAGTTGGAATCCGCTCTTCGCGCCGTTCGAGAAAATAGGCGGTTGGATGTCAAGCAGAAACATGGTTTCTGTCTCTGTCTGTCCTTGGTGAGTCGTTGTGCTGACTTGTCGGCGCCGCAGGCGCGAGGGGTGCTCGACGTTCTCTCTGATTTTTTGTCGTACCAAAATCCGAGCGCTCTGGAGGAGGAAGACCCGCAGGAGTTCGAAGCGCTTGCCATCTGTTCGGCTATGACCATAGATGCTGGATTGGAGATGGTCAGATTGATCTGCCTGCATGCCGAGCAGTCCGCCGGCGATTCGGCGGTTGAGCTCACCTCGGCCTATTTCGAGCGTGCCCTCCTCGCTATAGAGTGGTTCCCGGACCGAGATCGAGTTTTGGAGGCCGTGCTGCGACTGCTTGAGTTCGTCTGCGACGCTTTGGATTGCTCGTTAGCAAACAGAAGCAAGGTTCTCTCTGAGCTGGTGCCCGAGCTAGTCGGCGCTGAACGAGTTCTCGACAGGGTCCAGCTTTCTCTGAGCAACGCGCGCCACGAGGTCCGACTCGCTTCGCTCAAATTGCTGAGGCGCATCGACTCGTTCAAGAGGACCTCGACGCGCATCCAAGCGATTATCGACGACTGCATTCGCATCGAGCAATCGGAGCTCAATCCGTTGACTATCAAGAAGTCGATCTCGGACGTCGAGTCGCTCACGGTTCTGGTCACGGAGTCCACGGAGTCGACTCAGCTGGAGAGAGACGTGCTGACTCGGTACTTCTTGGGCGCTCTAAACATCAAGTTGGCGCCGCTGTGGGAGCCGCTTGTGCGAGGTCTAAACGCCCTCGCGAGCTTGAATTACAAGTCCTGGTGGCGCATCTTTCAGCCGGTGCTCAGGTCGGCGCTCTCGTCGGCCGCGGTCGCGGACGGTCGGTCGGACGCCGAGGCGCCGAAGAGCGCGACGAAGGCGAGGAAATTCGTAGACTTGGAGCCGACGGGGTTCGACCGGCGAAAGTTGGAAGAGCGTCCGCTGTTCCGAGTGTCGAGAGCGCCGTCCGCGACCAAGGAGAAGGTCGTAAAGAACCTCTTTTCTTGCTTGAATTGGATAAGAAAGGCCAATTCGATCAACCTCAAGACTGCGACCGCGCTCGTCCGTTTGTTCGTGGATTTCGTCCACGCCCACGACGCGAGCGCGACCGGTGCGGGCGCGGAACTGGCCCAGACTGCCGATGAGGGCCGGTCCGTCGAGCCGGGCGCCGCGGAGGGCGGTCGAAAGATTGGCAACAGCGACGTGTTGGTACAATTTCTCAACTTTTTCTCAAACAGGGCCCTCATCAAGAAGGTCGACGGGTCCCTGCCGGAAGAGCTGTTTCGGATTTTCGCGGCCTGTCTGAGGATGCCGTGCAGGGAGGTTCAGCTCGGCGCGGTTGCCTGCCTGTGTTCGCTGGAGGGAGAGTACGAGTACCTCCGGGCGTACAAGAAGTTTTTGCAAAATTTTTTGCTCGAGCGAAACGCGAAGAGAGGTCGCCTCCCGTGCGGCCGGCCGCTGCTGGAGGGCGTGCAGAAGGCGCACAGAGAGGTGCTGTCGCGGCTCGTGGTGAACGTGTTGATAGCGAAATACGCGCGCGCGAGGACTGGCGTGCACCGAGACCGGCTCCACGCCTCGCTGTCGAGAGTCGGTCGAGAGGAGTTGTCGGCCTTTCTTCGAGCGATTTTGGTCCCGTATGAGGCGTGCGCGAGGGAGTTGAGGCGTTGCTTGTCGAGCGAAGGCGGCGAGTTGGACTTCGATGCGCCGAGCGTGCCTGGCGGTTGCGAGGGTCGACTTGGTCTCGTGAGTTTCGCGACGCGAACGCTCTGCGCGTTGGAGTGCGTTCCCGAGGGCGCGCTGCTCACGGAGCTGGTGCTGGCGGTTTTGTCGACGCTTGGTCACGCGAGGCGGTGTGGCGCGCGCGGAGCCGACTGCGGGCCGAAGCTGCATCGAGCGTGCGTCAGGTGCCTCGTCGCGCTCTTGCGCAGGTATGGGGGGGGCTCGATCGATAGAGGTGCGGTGCGCCTGTGCGCGCGGATGGTCGTCGCTTGCTCGGGCGGCGCGGAGGCGCTGCTCGGAGGCGAGGACCCGAAGGCGAGTCGTTTGTTCGTGGAGTGGATCAAGGTGATAACCGCGTACCCTGGCTTGGAGCGGCAGGAGCTGGTGCGCTACGTGGACCTGGTGAGCGATTGCTTTGAGGCGGCTCGGGGTCTGGCGGATTCGGTGGTCGAGGGTTTGTTCGAGTTGGTGGAGGGGTGGCTCGGCGAGGGGGGCCTGGCGTGCCGCGAGGGGGGGGCGGCTGCGGTGCGAGAGGCGGGCGAGTCGACGGGAGAGGGCGCTGGATACGGGGAGTTGCAGCCGTGCGTGAGCAGGTTGACGCGGGCGCTGAGAAGGAGAGTCGAAGCCGACGAGGGAGAGAAGGGCGCCGTGACCGACAGACAGTTGGATGTTTTGTGCGCGGCGGTGTCGAGCGCGAGGTCGGTCGAGGTGGTGCGCTTGTTTGTGCCGTTGCTCATGAGCGCGTCGACGATGGGAATTTCGGAGGACAAGGTGCACCGGATTTTGCTTTTGTTCCGTCGAGCGGTGGGCGTTTTGCCGGAACCGACGCAATACCTCGACCTGATTGCTCGGCACTTCGTCAGGATTGAGTCGTGCGACACTCGGTTGCTGCTGTGCGACATTGTGGCTCGGTTTGCCGAGACGGACTCGACGTTCTCTGCGCTCGCGGCGGCTCTGAAATTGCTGAATTTGCGCGACGCCGAGGCGCAGCCGACCTCTGAGGCCTTCGCGCAGGCTTGCTCGGAGCTGGACAACGCTCGGCTCCGCGGCGACTGCGCGAGCGCGCAGCAGCTCGAGGTGCTCGTCTGCAACTACCTCTACTTCTCGACGCGCGAGGACCTGCGCGTGAGCAAGTGCGCGCTCCACGCGCTGAGCGCGGCGGTCGAGCGCGACCGAGGCTCCTTCGGCGCGGCCTTCGCGCGCGCGGTGGTCCCGTACGTCCTGCAGCAGCTCGACGTCGCGCGGTGCGAGCGCGTTCTCTACGCGCTTTTGAACTTGCTCTGCGTTGGCGTTCGGCACTTCCCGGAGGTCTGGCCCTGCCTCGCGCGCGTCGCGGCCGACGACGCGGCCGGCTGTCTCCTCTCTAGTCTCGGCGGCCCGCGCGAGAGCGACCGCGCCGGCGCGTTCGAGCGTCTGGCCCCGCTGATCGACGCCGGACAGTTCGACACAAAAGCTCTGCTGGACTTGTTCTACAAGCTGTCCAGGTGGCACATACTGCGCTCCGACGCGTCCAAGAGCGCCGCCCCCCGCGTCGTCTCGGCCGTCGCGAGGAGGCTTGCCTGGGCGGACTACTACGGCCTGCTGAGGGACGCTCTCTCGCGTTCCGGGCGCTCGAGCTCGGCCGCCAACGCGGCTCAGTTGCTCGTCTCCGTTCTCGAGGGCTTCCACTTCGACCTGCGCCACCCGGACGACGACCCCCCGGATCGCCCAACGCTGCTCCACCCGCCGTCGAGTCCCGCGCGCGACGCCCCTCCCCTCCACGCCGCTCCCACCAATCCGTCCGACTCCGAAATTCTCCGCAACCTCTCGCACTTCGTCATCCCAAAACTCCTGCGAATGGTCAAGTCCAAGCCCAGCGGCCGCACCCCCTCCCACCGCCTCCCCCTCATCACCTGCACCTTCAAGCTCCTCAAGTCCATGCCCCTCTCCACCAGCAAGCAAACCATCCTCGTGCTCATCATCCAACTCTCCCAGGACCTCGCCTCCCGCAACCCAAAAGACCGGCAATCCGTCAACTCCACCCTCGTCTCCTCTCTCAAAACCCTCGGCCCCTCCTACTTTCTCCTCTTCCTCGACATGGTCGAGCACCAACTCAAACAAGGGTACCAACTCCGCGTCCTCTCCTGCACCGTCCACTCCCTTCTCTCCTCCATGCACGGCTCTCTCGAACCAGGCACTCTCGACCCCGTCGCCCCCACCCTCAACGACCTCTTCTACAGGGAACTCTTCGGCGACCTGGGCCAACAAAAACCCAGCAAACTCTCCAAAACCCAACTCCCCGAAACCTCCAAGTGCTACGCTCTCGACTCTCTCCACCTCGTCTCTCAAATGATCGACTTCGAACGGACCCGCGACCTACTCCTCACCCCAGCCATCGACTCCCTGCTTCGCACCACTCACCCCCAGACTATCTCTAAACTCCAACGCGTTCTCCGCACTCTCGCCAACGGATTCTTCAAAAACCCCTCCGCCAAACTCGACTCCCTCCTAACCTTCGTCCGCGACACCATCCAGCGCCACCTCGACCCCCTCCCCCCCTCCCCCCCCCCCCTCCCCCCTCCCCTCCGCCCACAGCCTGCTCGTCGAACCCAACCCCTTCAAACTCACCCGCTCCCAAGAATCCACCGCCAAACCCACCCTCTCCGACAACCACTGCTACGTCGTCGAATTCGCTCTCGAACTCTTCAAACTCATCCTCCACCGCTCCCTCGACAAGCACGACCAAACTCACCTCTCCCACCTCGACCCCCTCGTCAAACTCCTCGTCCTCTGCTTCCGCACTCGCCTCAACTCCGTCCTCGTCTCCAGCGTCTCCTGTCTCAACCAACTACTCGACTACCCCCTCCCCTCCCTGCGCGGCAAGGCCGAAACCATCGCCTCTCTCTGCGTCCACCTCCTCCGAAAAACCGACGTCCAGAGCCCCCTCTTCGACCAGTGCATGTGCTCCCTCTCTCAACTCCTCCGCAATTACAAAGACCTCTCTCTCAACGAGGCCCTCCTCGACCTCGTTCTCGGCCACGTCGACGAATCCCTCCTCCTCCTCAAACCCGTCCACTCCCTCAAACTTCTCAAGGAACTCGTCTCCAGAAAAACCCTCCACGTAAAAATCTACAACCTAAGCACCAAAGTCTGCGAACTCCTCCTCAAAACCCCCCACCCAAAAGTCAGCGACGCCTGCAACGACGTCCTCTCCCTCTTCCTCCTCCTCTACCCCCTCTCCGAAAAACGCCTGCAACACCAATACCTCGACTTCCTCATGTCCAACCTCTCCTACCCCTCCGCCTCCGGACGCCTCGCCGTCTCAAAACTCCTTCAAACCATCTTCCGCCGGTTCCCCCAGCAAACCCTCCACGCCTACTCCATGTACTTCTTCGTCCCCCTCGTCTCTCACCTAAGTCGCGAAGAAGACCCCACCTGCAAGCAAGCCACCCTCCAAACCATCCACACCCTCACCGACTGCGTCAACTCCTCCACCGCCAAGCAACTCCTCTCCACCGTCGTCACCTGGTACTCCAAAGAAACCGACCCCCCCTCCGGCGAACTCGACCCCTCTCGCCGGCTAAACCTCCAAATCGTAGCCACTCAACTACTCCCCGTCTTCGCCACGCGCCTCGGCCGCAAGTTCTCCACCCACCTGAAAGGCCTCCTCTCCGTCTTCGAAAAACGGTTCTGGCAGGGCTCCCTCACTGTCGGCCTCCCAGGCCCCCCCAGCGCCTCCCATGACACTTGGAAACTGTACTACTTCACCTTCCTCCTGGTAGAAAAATTTTTTGTCGAGTTCCCTGAAAACTGGCACTCCGACAAGTGGCACTCCCTCTGGCTCGTCCTCTTCACCCGCCAAGCCCTCCTCCACCCCCACCCCTGGGTCCGAACCGCCGCCTCCAGGCTCCTCGGCCTCTACTTCGCGGCGCGCAAGGAAAGCGACGACACAAAAGCCCAACTCGCCGGCGAAACAAGCGCCGCCTCTCGCCCCAACAAACTAGACGTCATGTTCGGCAAGCACTTCGAGCTGGTCAACACCCTCTGCACTCAACTCGGCGCCCTCGACCTGTCCGACGAGCTCGCCACTCAAGTAGTCAAGAACCTTTACTACGTCACCATACACGGCCGACGCGCACCCCTCTCTTGCTCCGAACCCAACCCCAACCACCACCCATCGCCTCTAGACGACGACGACGACGACGACGACAACAACAACGACCCCCTACACCGCGGCCTGTCAGACTGCGTCAAATCCCTTCACCAAGGCCGGTCACTGCATCCCCTTCTGGCCTTCGCCTTCGACAAAATGACCTGGCTCGTGCTAAAAACGAACTCCTTCGTCGCCAAATCCAGCGCCCTCAAGTGGTTCTCCGCCATCATTCTCGCCCTCGACGCAGACGAACTCGACAGCTGCGCCACTGTTGTCGTCTTCTTGCTCTGTCACCAGACCGAATGGCTCAACTCCCTCGCCAAAGAAAACGAGCTAGGCGCCTCTCCAAAACGCAAGCTCAGGCACTCCAAGTACCCTTCGAATTGTACGCACCAACTAACGAAAAAAAACACAAACTCCCTTCGAGAACTCATCGACGCCGTCATCTGCGTGCTCCAGGAAAAACTCGGACCCTCTTACTTCGAACTCTACGACCGCATGCAACTACAAGTCTCCAAGTGCCTCGGCGACGTCGCGTGCAAGAAACACAAAAAAACCGAGCAAAACTAATAAATGCCCTCTTCTGTGTTCACTCTCTCTCCTAAACGCGCTCCCGCGACCCCCTCGAGGCTCCCCTTGTACCGCAAATGCGACCTGCACGTCCCGCCACACCGCGCGGGGAAGACCCTGGTTCGAAAGAGAGAACGCCCCTCACACCGCTTGAATAAACCCCCATCACGCTACCTTTTTCTTTTCCTTCTGAACGGAACTGCACGAACCAAGCCAAGTTCAAGCGCGGGCCTCGCACTCGCGCCACCACGCCCCTCGTCAACTGCTGTCAAATGCTTTTCGCATCGCACAAAGTATATAACACATCGATACGCGCAACACCTCAGAAAAGGCGGCGTACAACCTGTGTTCAAGTCGGCTCACCTCGTGCCTAGAAATACACGTCTGCGAACGTTGAAGCACGCGCGAAATACAGCGCAACCAAAATACCGCGACGCAGACCAAAACGGGTCACTCGGCGTACGTTTTCAATTTCCTAGCTCCGCAAACAGGTTCGAACCTCTTCCTTCCCTTGAAATCATCTATCGGGTTCCAACTATGTGATGTGACGAAGAAGGCTAGAACCTGCATCTGCCACAAAAACTGTATAATTTATTGATATAAAGCACTATGACGGACCCTCCCTCCTCTCTATAGGAGACACACTTTACATGGGGCGGCGGTGTCGAGCACATTTAACCAAAAAACAGAGCCGCGAAGTGCGATTTTCGTCTATCGATTTCTACTTAAGCCTCCCCCTCTGAAAAGGGCCATAGAAAAAATTTTCACCCGAATGGCACACCGCCTACTGCCAATCTAGCTTCAGTTCTGACAAAATATTGGGGGAAACTCTCTACAGGGTGGAGCAAAGACGTATGAAATACGTTTAAACCGTAAAAAATATCGAGAATTGCATAAATGTGCTCTGAATTGGCACGCATGCAATCGCACGCAGCGAGCAACTGTTCTGTGTCTCAATGGACAGCAGAAAACTAGATCTGGAGCATTATTCGGGAGATTCGTGTAAACAGGTTCTAAGTGCGCGTGCATTGTGTGTTTTTCAGGAGGGGCGTCAAGTTTTTTGGGCATTCTGTGTATCGTTGACAGGCCTTCGATGTGTCACGACGACCAAGCGGGATCAACGCAGCGCATAACGTTCGCAGAATCGATGTTTCCATACAAAAAGTGCTCGAGGTAATGGCGACAAAGGCACGGGCCTCCTGTTTTTAGTACACATAAATCCCTTGTACAGGAAAAAATCAAAGGCGACAACTCTGCATTCGTTATCTAGCAAAAGGCGGCCTCGCGGTCCAGATACGCAGATAAATGATGTGAGCAGCGGCTTTCGATGGTGGTGTCTTCCCCCTTGTGGCTGGAGAAGTTTTGAACATGTGACTTTAGTTCTCAAAAATAATTCTCTTTCTTTGTCAATTCAAGGTCGGGGGGCATGGAAATAATTTGATCCCAGTAGTTGCTGGGGTCGATATCTAAAACGAAGTCGTCGATGCTGGGATTGGTAACGCTACGTTCGCTCAGAATAAGTTCCGGTACTTTTAGCAAACACAAACCTCTTTTTGTAATCACACAAGGAAATGATACAACGGGCGATACCGGCGATTTTGCAATGGTCAGACATCTAAGGCTGCCGACGGGGCATTCAGGTTCTTCATCTGGCAGTTGAGTTTCAGAGGTGGTGCTTATTCGAATGAGAGCTGGTACGATGTTGTCGGAGATGTTGAAGTCGGCTGCAGTAGAATATTCGAGAACGATGCGTGTGTTGACACAATGAGACCAGACGGTCCCTAGCGCGGAAATTGAGAGTTGACGATGGTTCATACTCTGCTTGTGCCCGGAAGAGATAGGTATTACCAAATTGGTCACGACTATAGGTATGTGGTAACTCGCAGCAATTATTTTGAGTCTAGAGGCGATGTGATTGAGCAGGTGCTGCCTTCTTGAAAGATTGGAGTTGTCAAATTCCTTTTGAATGACAGCAGCAATGGAATCAACAATCAAGACCTTGACGCGCTTAGAAATAATTTCGTCGTCGACGTTATTAAGGGCCGACAAAAATTGCTGAGAATTAGAAATTTGAACACACACGATGCGGTTGAGAGCTTGGGCAATGCGATCGTAGTTGCAAAAATACTGAGGGGCCAAAGACGAGCAGAGCTCTATCAGGCGAGTTGGAGCAAATGTGTTTTCAGAAACAAGGTAAAGAACTGAACAATTGGTGCCCAAACCGCCAGCATCCTCTGGAAGAGTGGCTAATACAGACAGCATGTAGCACATTTGACTTTTTCCCACACCTGATGCACCAACTATCTCGGTGATGCCATCTGGTGGTATTCCGCCTCGAAGATAGGCATCAAGAACAAACAGGTGGGTTTTCAGTACATATTTTTCTGCTTGAGATTGGCGTTCGACAAAAAGTTCTTGGGCCTAAATAACAGAATTAAAAATTCAAATTTTAGTAAAAAAAAGTTAGTTATTTGATCTGTTTTTACTACGTACAGTTTTACGCATTGGCAACAGCTTTTTACATGCATTGGATAGTATAGCGAGTATTTTTTCATAAGGTAAGTCTAAATCCTGTAGCAGATCGATCTCGCTAGCCGAAAGCAAGTCCTAGGATGCGTTGAGTCAGAAAGGCGCACAAAACGATAAAAAAAAGATCACATATAAACTCACGTTCATCGAAGCCAGTTTCTTGCTCGACAGTAACTCGACAACATCATCAGAGAACCCATTTTTACTCGTGACCTGTCGATTGGACATTGTCGGAGTTGGCTTGATAGTTGTGAAAAGTAGAACTGAAAAGGCAAAAAAGGTGTTCTCAAACTTTTCTGGGCTTATATGTTCCTAACCACAGCTGGTTACTAAAAAATCACTGATGAAGTGTCAGAACGTCAACAAAAGACGTTGGCACCGATTTCTTACAAATTTTTTGTTTTAACTTGCCACAGAAAAGGCATGTTCAAGTATTAGTGACGTTCATAGCAAGCATAAAAAAAAACGTTGCACTATGTCAACGACAAACAATCCCTTCTGAATCAAAAAAAAGTGCGAATTCACATCAAACCACAAAAATGCCGCGTCAAAGAACCTTGCGCGATGCTCTGAAAGTGCACAGAGGTCAGATTTACAAATATGTGAAATACGGGATTGAACAAAACGACAGGTAATTACACAATGAAAAAATGGAGTATATTTCAATAAAAAAAGAAACGCTTGTGACAAGAGTGATGGGCGCTGTCGAGTAAAGTACTAAAAAATCAGATCAGGATGCAAATCGATAAAGTAGTAGATGAAAAAACATGTAACTTAGCATACAAGACACGTAAAATCTACATTATATACAACGTAATCCCCATTGGTGTAGGTGGTTATCACGAGAGCCTTTCACGTTCTAAACCCGGGTTCGAGTCCCGGATGGGGAGTTATTTTTTTGCCAAATTGAATGTTAGATTTTTTTGTTACTAACATATGACATCTTTGTGTCGAGTTTACGTTATATATAATGTAATCCCCATTGGTGTAGGTGGTTATCACGAGAGCCTTTCACGTTCTAAACCCGGGTTCGAGTCCCGGATGGGGAGTTATTTTTTTGCCAAATTGAGTATCAGATTTTTTATTATTAACATATGACATCTTTATCTAAAGCTAAACACCACACGCCTTTTTTTCAACTGTGAGCAGTGGAAACGATCTAAGGCTTACATTTATTTTACTTTTTGCGTTGAGAACCTTTTTTTTTAAAGATTGGCCGATTCTATGAGACCGATACTTCTATTGCACTCGATCGCGTGTGTATCTCGCAAACCGTCACAGCTCCAGCAAACCTGTTGAAAAGGTACGCACGCAAACACCTAGAAAACCCCACTAGATCAGAAACCTTAAACAGGTGGGACAGAACACACTCGAAGGAAAAATAGCTCAAGGTCCCTCTAAGGTTGTAGCAACTTATTTTAAATGCGAGGTTAAAATACAGTGAATAGAGGCGCAAGTGATGAAGGCGTGCATAAGAAAGTGTTGGGTAGTTGGTCGGTTTGGAGGTATAGAGTACCTGACGACGGCTACATTTTTTCGGAGACTGGACGAAATTGCGTAAATAGCTTATCAAGAACGTTTTTGTATACAATAGACACAGAAGGATATCGTAGAATGTGATTATCTTCAATACCCTCGCATTCGTCCTTTGGCTCTGCTTGTGTTATAGAGTTAGAGATGGCAAAAAATCGAAGCAATATAAGATCGTGCACCCCAAAAGAAATAATGAAATTTCTAAGGTATATCATGTATAAAAAGAAAGATGTTTGCATTTTCTTTCTCAGTGTTCACTGCTTCGTTTTTTTGAATACCTGCTGTTCCAGGAAATAGAAAGGCTACAAAAAAAAAAGAGAAAGCAAAAAAACGTAAAATTTCAGGAGATTTTTTGGTTAGAAGGCTGGAAAGCTTGATTCGACCATATAGATGGATAATTCTACAAAAAATAGCTGATTATCTGTTAGACATTTTTTTGTTGAGTAAATGTATAAGTAAGTTAATTCGGAGCTTGACTCTACCATCCATGAGATCTAAAATATATATTCCGTTATATTGCTTTTCTAATAAATCTTCTAATTCAATAGGGATAGTTTGCACTTTGATCCCTGCAGCAAACACGGACACGCTGAATACACCGGGACGGTTCGTTTCTTCGATTTCAAAAGATAAGACCGAGTGCTGAGACGGAGGCACCTCGATTTGGACAATCACGCCTTTTTTTAGAAGCTGACCGCAACTGTATTTCGTGACAATTTTTTTACGCGAGCTGTTAGATTTTTTCTTTTTATATAAGACACTCTGTTCCAAACATCCCTTCACATAGTCGTTGTAGGCAGTAAGTTGATTGCTCAAGTACACGCTTCTTTCCTTGAGGCGCGCCAGAGTAATCATGAGCTGTTTGATCTCTTTCTCTAGTTGCGAGCACACAGATGCTCTTTGGGCCAGATCGTTCTGGATGTCGTTGAGAATACTGTTGTAGTTGTCATCTTTGGACACCATACCTTTTTCTTGGAGTTTGTCCAAGTTCGACAAAATTTTCCTGACGCGTTGGTTTAGTCTGCTATCGCCAAAGACTTGCGGACTCGTCAAAACCTCGAACAAATTCATGTTAGCTAGAGAGTCCTTGTGACTATTCTTGATAATGTCGACGATCATTTTTTTCGTATTATTGTAGAGCTTGGTCAATCTGGTGGAAGAAGCGGACAACAAGGATTGTTCCGAGTCAAAGACTGGCTTGAGGGTAAGCGCGATTTCACTTTCATAGCTTGGATCATCCACGACGATAGAGGGAGGCTTCGGCATTGACGAGATCAGCTTATGAAGGGCATCATTCGGGCCGGAGGTAATTTTATCAATTTGCTTGTAAATGTAACTATGAGTTAAAAACATTTCATTAGGCGAAATATAGATGACTGGGTCTGTCGTCTGACAGTATTCTAGATACTTATCACTGATATTAAAGTATTCAGAAGATTCAGGAACATCTCTGATGACATCGGTCAAGAAATCTCTAAACTCAACATTTTTTTCTTGAATATAAGCGTTGATTTTTTGAATATGAGAAGCGTCGCCGTCCAGCAACCGATTGTTAGTAATATTAGATAGCATTTTGCTGATCGCGATGAGACTGACCCGTTGCTGCATGTCGAGTGTATCAGCCATCTCGTAGTCCTCGGGGGCGATCAGAGCTGGATTCATAAAGCGATAGTAAGCAATATAGCATAAAAGCGTGTTGATACTATTCTCCTGGTCCTTGAACTTCGAACATAGGGCTGATTTTATCAAATGCATGATATGACGTAGACCATAGGGAAAGTAGTCCCGAGATTCAATAATCCGCTTGAAAAACATGTCTGTAACTTTCAAAAGCTGTTCCACACGATCACGACAGATAGTATCTACTTCTTCATTCTCAAGTATCTGGGCGTCGGTCATGTCAGGTTTCAGTCTCTCCATGATGATTCCTGTCTCTATTTCCTTCTCGTTAAGTAGTTGATCATATATCTTTCTAGGATCAATTTCAAAGTTCCATTGCTTGTTTTGCAGCACAACTTTAATGCACTCTCCGAAGACGCTCTTTAAGAAATCCCGCTCCTGGACACGATGATTGTACGCGATAATCATGCTGAGCAGGACACTGGCCTCCTCCGAAAATGCGTTGATCGAAGTAAGGTTGCCTATCTCTCGTTGAATCGCCGTATGGAAAAGCTGCAACAAGAGATATTCTTCACGCGCTGAAAAGGCAAAGCCAAAAAGAGTTAAGATCAAAGTCTGAATGAATTTCTCTGAACCTTCGAATCGAAAAAAAATAAAGCTCGTCAAATACTTCGGATTCGTCTGAAGTAGATAAAAAAGCATCCCATAGAACTCCATCAGAGCATCAGTCTTCCAGTGGGTCGAATTACTTGTACTGTTTGTAGAATTTTGTTCTCCGTAGTCATCACACATCCTGTTCAGACGAGAGGTCTTTTGCGATCTAATGACTTCCCCGAGAGAAATGCGATTCCTTATCAGAAGCTCGATTTTCTTATCTAAGCGCTTGACATCGGCTTCGAGAAGCTGATTATTTCTGAATTCTATGACGACCTGTTGGCGTAGCTCTTCTAGCCTTTCTTGGAGCGCAATAACATCTTCTAGTACATCAATGACGCTAAGCTCTCCAGACGACTTACTGTGTAGGATCAGTTCAAGCTCAGGCTGCTTATTTTCGACGGCGACGTCGTTACTTAATTTTGAGCTGTCTATAGCAGACGATGGCTGCTCTCCCTTGAGATTGTTTACAATGCCAGCTGCGCCGCTAGAAAAATGCATATTTACTATAACTTCCTTTTTTTTGAGGCGCGTGCGAGAAGCAATGATCCATGGATGAGACAACAAGGCTCTGGCGGATGGACGTTTCTCTTGATCACGTTCGAAACATTTCTTAAGAAAATCGGTAAGACTATCAGAGATATTCGGAGGAAAAAATGGCATCTCTTCCGATTCGGCTATGTGATACATAGCAGACAATTGAGGCATATGATAGTAAGGAGGTTCACCTGTCTTTAATTCAATGATGGTGCATCCAAGAGACCAGATGTCGCTAGAAGGTTGGGCTTTATTCATCATTATAATTTCTGGTGCCATCCAATATGGACTGCCCAAAACATTGTCGCATATATTTTCAGACTCCCGATTAGGCTTTGAAATGGTTGCCACACCAAAATCAGCTACTTTCACTCCTCCATCCTTTGTTGTCAATAAGTTGGAAGCCTTTATGTCTCTAAAAAAAAATTTAGCCTATCCGCAAAATCCAAAGAATCAGATATGTAAAACGGAATTTGTGATCCGTTCCTGCATCCAACTCGATGTAACAGGAATCAAGAGCTCTGCCACACTGGTGTGAAAAACTGACAGCAAAGCCGCAGGGTGACATATATTATAGTATATATGTCTTTTTCTTGTTAACCGTAAGTCAAGCATAAAAAATGTAAATTTACCTTCATACCTATGAATAACACCTTGACCATGCAGATAAGCAAGACCTTCTAAAACTTGCGTGATATAGACCGCAATAAGCGTTTCAGGGAAATTACCAAATTTTTTCAAGATCGATAGGAGAGATCCATTTTCTACAAACTCAAGCACAATGTTCAAGTAGTTATCGGAACGCAAGATACCCACATATTTGACGATATTTGGGTGATTAAGCTTTCTCAAAAGGTCAAGCTCCGATTCAATGTTAACGAGCTCACCAGGAGGAATACCTGTTATCTTCACGCGCTTAATAGCAACTGTCTCTCCAGTCTCGAAGTTAAGACCTTTGTATACCGTTCCAAATGCACCCCTCCCAAGAGATTCACCTATTTGCTTTTTGACGAGATGACAAAAATAAAATGTAAATCAAGGCCTCATTCAGTTTTCTTATAAAATATAGAGTAAATGCAATATTGTCAAGTGCATACGCAAAACCGAGCAATATATAATCCAAAAAGAAAAGAAGGTTCGAGGTGGATTACTCTCAGATGAGACAGAAATCGCAACCGAGACAGCGCACATCATGACGGCGTCATCATGACATCGATTTGGTTCATTTTCAATTCACAAGAATTAATTCACCAGTTCCACGTACAAAGTTCCCTATTCGTTTAGAACTAGCTTCATGATCTTCAGACTTCTGCGCTGTACTAGGATCGACTCTATTCATTTTTGTGCAAGGCCTTCTAAAGCAAGCTCTCAACTACCGCAATTCGAAAATATCCTGAGTCGAGTCCTACAATAAATAGGTAGGAAAAACGATAATTAGAAAGAAGAGATCATTCACCTAGCTGAAGATATTTACAAGGGTCAGATGCCAGCTTTAAATGCTGTGCGATATCTTTCAATCGGCAGCTATAACGAAAAATAATTTTTTGGGGTTGCAACTTGTGTGTAAGAAAATGAGCCGCTCAAGCTAAAATTATATTGATAATAAATACATTTAGGAAACCCCTTTAATCCCGAGCTACTATCGAATAACTGCTAATTTTTCAAAGATGACAGGCGTAATGTGAATCTCTTGCGGACGAGCAGTGTGCATACAACAAAGTTCGAACCGGAAAATGCCTATCATTTTGTGTTAAAATCCAATTAGCGGGATTTGTGCTTTACATCAATACCTTTGTATAGCTACCGTTTGCAATTTGACTGTATGCTGTGAATACAAGGCTATTATTAGCCCTATTCATTGATAGAAATCCGACAGCGTACGTTTATATGTTCTTTTTGCGAAATTCTTTCATCGAAAACACGAGGCTGAGATAGATGAAAATAAGAACAGAAGGATTTCTAGAAATATTACAAGAATAGAGATAGCAAAACTTTTTCTTTGCGAAGCTCGGTTGGGTATATTGAATGCAAAAGTCAGAAAATGCATTGGGCTCGCTAAAATTAAATTTGATATCAGTTAATATTGATGTCAAGGCTGGTCTCGTCCTTTAACAGTGACAATACTGTTGTTTGCATAGATAATAAGCAATAACAAAAACAGAGGGTATCGAATCTCATTTCCTTACAATCAAGTTTCACTGCACTTATGTATCTAGCATACACGAAGTTTTCCGGTAGCTTAATCCGCCCTTTAAGATATTAAAAAAACAGCCTTGACTCGAACTCTAGATGTGCAAAGAAGCGAAAATTGTTTAAAAAACTCAAAGGTGGCTTGCAAACATCGGCAGTGAGAAAGGAGAAATCTGATAGAAGCGAACGCATCACAATCAAAATTAGCTTGAGAATGTGCAACATTATCGTTTTGTTTCGTAAGCTAAAAGGCACGGTAAGAATTTGTGTTTGATGAAATCGAGGCACAGCATCTGAATTTGTTTTGAGAATGCTGGCTGGAAAAAGCAGTCCGATGTATTTTGCGTACATCAACCTTTTATTTGAACGTGATAGGCAGTAAAACTCAAAATTCAGGCGTCATTTATGTAATAAAAATATTCATGCAGAATCGGTTTAGAAGCATTTCAAATTAATAGAAGAATAGAAGCCATCAGAAAGGCGGGTTTTAGTGGAATAGACGAGACAACTCGTCTAGAAATTAGGTCTGTTTAGCATTGAAGATGAGAGCACCTTCTATCTTAAAAGTTGACTTTATTCGTATGTCCTGAATGCGTTTCAACTCGCATAAAAGAGGATGAACAGCTGCAGGAACGTTAAAAAGCGCTAGGCTCACTAAAACGGGACTGCCCTTGCAAATGAAACGAAGAAAAAAAAAAGAGCAAAATTTAAGAAAGTGACTTATTTCAAAGTCATTCTTGCTCTTATTAGTATTTGTTGCAGTTCTGTCCACCTGCCCGAGCAGTATGATTCTTCACCAAACAAAATTGAAGGGGCTTTTTAGTGGGCGTGTCATCTCAAAGAAACCAAGATTATTTTCTTCGACTAAACCCGTACGATTTTCAGTTTACCGTCTCACGGACAACAAGAGTTAAGATAACGAAAGAGTCTTTTGCTTTCATTATGTTTTTTGCATGGCTCGTTCACAGGCGTGCTTTTTTTTTCCCTCAAAATCTGTCTCATCGTCGAGGTTCGGCCGTCAAACATCGACTCTATGAGGAATGAAAAATAGGCAGATGAATTGCCTGCTTCCTGTGACAGAGCATGTTTTCATGGTGTCTTGTAGGGGATGGGAAGATCGAAAATTTCAGGTAGAGAGGATCTTGCTCAAGTTCAGAGCCAATCAGTAAATCATCGTTGAAAAACTTAGTTTTCTTCAGTAATACGGACAGATTGCATTTAATGAGAAATTTTTGCGAGCTTTGTCAACATCGCGGGATGCAAAACAAATTGCAACGTTTGACATTTGTATCACGATCGAAGCTACTTCGAGTTTTTTTGTGTTATGTTGCTATCGAAACGTCTTTTTTGACAAACCAGGCAAAAAAGCAGAGACAATTGCTTCTTTTTAATCTTTATTGTTTGTTTATAGATAAACATGTTAAATTTCCAAAATATTTGGCTTCAATATGTAAAACCAATTCTAAAAATTTGAAGCTAACATTCTTTTCCCGTTTATAATATTCGCATGTAGGAAATTTCAGATGCGTTTGGAGAAACTTTCGATCCTTTTCAGATCAAGAATGCATCCCTTTCGTCTCAGCCTGAATTCATACCAATAAGCAAAGGTTGCCTTCCACCTGCATCTGGTGTTAGCGTTAAGAAGCTTGGGTCTGGCTTCACCTTTGTGGCTATTAACGAGCCGGTCCCTATTACGACTATGTCATTATTCGTCAAGGCCGGATCGCGCTTTGAGGACGATCGTAGTGTCGGCGCATCGCATTTTTTGAAACGCTTAGCTTTTCGAAGTACCGAAAAAAAGTACTACTACCCTCTGATTCGCGACATGGACGTACTGGGTAGCGAGCTCGGGTCTCTGAATACTCGTGAGCACGTCGGATACTTCATCACTGGTATGCGGTCCGAGATGAAGTCTATGGCGCAGACGCTTGGTGCTATTTGGGAACCTCGTCTGGAAGAATGGGAAGTCGAGCGCGTTCGTCAAGAAGTGAAAGACGAATCCAATTTAGCTCAGAGCAACCCAAAACAAATACTATTTGATCTAGTGCATTATGAAGCATTTCGCGATCAAGGTTTGGCTAATTCTACTTTCGCCCCACTCTATAGTGTCGACCAAATCGATCCTCTGATATTGCGTAAATATGTCAACACACATTATGCACCTAGCCGAATCACAATCGTTGGGAATGGTGCCAGTATGGAAGATCTTCAATCAATGGTAGAATATTTTGAACCTTTCGATATTCGCGGTCTTATTGAAAAATCCGTGAATCACTTCAGAGAAGATTTCTTCTCTGTGCTCATGAAGCCAG
This sequence comes from Schistocerca gregaria, assembly GCF_023897955.1. Taxonomy (NCBI): domain Eukaryota; kingdom Metazoa; phylum Arthropoda; class Insecta; order Orthoptera; family Acrididae; genus Schistocerca; species Schistocerca gregaria. The sequence continues at coordinate 47,200 of NW_026062185.1, read as the reverse complement.
GTACTATTTACGATGCCAAGCAAACCTATGTCGGCGGTGGAGAGGTCCGCGTACCCGGGTCCGGATCGACTCAAATCGTAGTCGCTAGCGAGGGCATTGGAGCCAACAAAGACATTGCTTCCCAAATTTCAGCTTCTATTATTCAAAATGTGCTCGGTGGTGGATCCTCATCTCTCCGCGGAATTATCCCGGGCCTAGGCAGGCAGAGTCGTCTAGGCCGAGACGCCTTCCATGCAGGTGGATGGATACGTGAAATATTCGCATTCAACTTTAGCTATTCCGACTCTGGTCTTTTTGGTATTTATGCCAACGCCTCAACAGGAAACGTCAAGTCTATTTGTGACATTATCGGAAACCAAATCCGATCCCTTGAAAATATCAAGGACGAAGAAATTGCTCGCGCTCGTGCACAGTTGAAGTCTTCCTTTTTATCTAGAATGTATTCTGACCGCCTTGCAGCAGCAGAGTTTTACACCTCTCAAGTCAACAACACCGGCAGTGCGATGACACCTATTGAATACGCGTCAGAAATAGACAAGGTTGACACCAAAACCATATTGGAAACGGCTAAGCAAATCGCCTCTTCCAAGTTAACTGTCGCAGCTTTTGGAGATATCAAGGGACTCCCAAAGTTCTGAGACAAATTTGGCATGTTTTTTAAAGAGAAAAAAAAACACAGCTAGAAATCAGTACACAGTTCTCATTTTTCGCGTCTATAAAAGTACATATCATGAATCTCGCGGCATGCATATTACTGAGCTTCTTTGCTTAATAATTGAATGAACGAGTGCTATGATTAAAATCTCTTCTTGAACTGTATATTTCCTCCAATTTGCGCTGTTCTTTTCCTTCTGTCTCTTTTACTTGCTTCGCAGGCACGGTAATTTTTTGACCTGAGTACCAGTACCATGCATATTTTTCTATCTCATCGAGGGTTCTTCCCGCTTCAATCCATATGCACGTTCTCAGATCCCAGAAAGCAACTCCCATCATGTAAAATACTTCCAAACCTTTCCAGGTCCGTACTCCTTCAACTCGCTTTTTTAATCGAAGCATTAAGGCTGCAAGATCGCTTAAATACGTTCATACCACATAGATACTTGTGTGCATTAAATAACCTTCTGTCGTCATCTATTGTGTAGTTTGTCAATTTTATAACGGTTCAATTGCTTACGCTAGAACACAAATTGGTACGATAAATGGGAACTACTTGCAGTCGAAAAGACAAGGCGCATTTCGTTTTGACGCTTGAAATACCTTTCATGTACGTCTGTGGCGCATGTTTTGCAAAACACAAGCTATCTGATTTTCAGAACCTGAATGCACAAATTTACAGTTTATCGACTGTTTCCGGTTAAAATCGAGCGTCTATTTTTCTTCATCTCGTTGAAGGTCATACACTGAGCTAGTAAGAACTGAGATAGAGTGTGAAGAAGTTCTTGGGCCAATTCTGCGTAATTTATTAAGAATGTATCATTTCAAGAGAACAAAAAAAATAGTTAATGTGATTATCGTCTAGGAAGGATAGGATTCCTTAAAAATGATGGAATCGAATGACAAAAATGTATTTCAAACAATTCATTTGCACCTATGAATAGCTTTTAACCATCAAAAACTTGTAATTGTGTTTATTAGCAACAACGACACAAAAGAAAGGTTACATATTTAAAATAATCGACTAAAAACAATCATTTAAACAATGTTGTTTCTTCAAGGAGCTTTTTATCAGCTAGAAGTACACTTTATACCTCCTAGGCATAAATATAAGCATCTGGATAAAAAAGAAAAAGGTATAACTAGAATTTATTAGACTACAAAATCATGGCATTAGGTTCGATATCTCCTCATAAAAGCTGACTAGCTCGACAAAATAGTAAAACTACAGCGTTTTTACGTCGTGCAGATACGTCTTGAAAATGTGGTGAAAATCTAGTATATATTAACAATATTAGAACTTTATATTGTACTGTCTACGAATTTTAAACAAAATATAGAAAGATAAGCAAAAACCGAAATTTCGGCAGCACTAGCATAGCTTTCTGTATACAGTTTAAACAGATAAAAATTTTCAATTAATTGATAGATGACTTTCAGGCGTTGAATATTTAGAAAATTTTGAATCAATAATTTCGAATTTGTTCTCGCGATTACATGAGCATAGATAACAATACCAAAGTTTAAAATAACCTTACAGATCACATCGTACTAATACCAGCTGGTTTAGATTAGAATTTTTAGAAAATTCAGATACAGGTCTACAGATTACGTTTTGGTACAAATCTCAATGTCTAAATTATATTCACGTTATGCATGCTCAAATGTAGTCAATCTTAGCATTAGGCATTCTTTTGTAAATATTATTCGTATTGCAAATGGGAAATATTCATCCAGGATCATTTTATTGGTCTCTCTAGATATCAGCTTGTTTTAACAAAACATGTTTCAGCAAAATAGTGAACAACAGTGAGGATGGTGACCATACAACCGATTTTATTGCATAATTCAAATGTCATTCACTGTTTTAAGGTCTGTACAATCAAACAAATCGAAAATATATTTATAGCGCTTTCTTTCAATTCTATTACGATTTGTGCTTGAGCATGTTTACCTGCACTTGGCCAATATCAGCGGTAATATTTTTTTTGGTATTGCTTTTATAAATTGATATTTTGCCAGCGCAAATAGCAGATTGTGGCAGTTTTTTTATTATTCATATATACATTACCACCATTTGAATAGTTTTGTGACAATATATTCAGCAATTTTTTGTTAGTATAGAAGCAGGTATAAAGAGTTTTGTGCTGCTTTGTTAATTATTTCGTTTTTTATACATCAGGTTTATTTTGACTAGGGCCCTCATTCAACCAAGGTGTCTGGTATCTAGATTTTATTCGCGTAAAAAAGGATGAAAAAACAACAGCTGCTTTGTCTGAATTTTGTCTTATTGGTATCATTTGCTATAGCGGATGAAAGAGATTTTATTTCAGACATGCTAAAGGCGGTTCCGATGTTTCGTACCTTTATGCCGAATTCAAATGAATATTGCAAATCTTCAATAATTGAATGGTATGTATTCGACAGCTCAGCATCGCTCTGTACTTTTTTTTTTGAATTAACGAATTACCTTCAGCTATAGTAACGGGAACATTAGGTCTATGTACGAAAGATTGTAGATGTGCTAGGACCATATTTTTGAGGTTATTATGTAGTGTGAGAGTTGTCGTTAACTGCCTTTCGATTTCAACGCTATCAAGAAAAATCAAAAACGTTCATTTGAACAGAAAAATACCACGATCGATCCAGGAGCTCACTAGATTAACAGTGCTGTATGTCTTTATGAAATCCTTTCGGATAGGTGAAACTATGCTAAAGTTAACGATCACATCAAAAAACACCTTATGTGGCCGAAGGGAACTCGAAAATTGCTCAGTTCGAATAGACTGGAATAGTATTAGCAAATTGCATTTTCTACGAGTGCTGTACGTTTATGCTGTTTTGTCGGCCAAGTTGTTTAGCCAGCTTCATATTTTCAACCATACTCATTCTTACAATAAATGTATAGAAAGCTCAACAACAATCTTATTCGAGGAAAAATCCCGACGTTTAATGCGAATTTAGTAGAATTGTACGTAGCGAATTCATAAGTTGCGAGGTTTAATCAACACTTGTCTAAAATTAGCTTTTAGGGATCTTTCATACAATCTTCTCACTGGACTGCCTGAATCGTTCCCAAGCACCTTATATAGACTGTGCGTTAAGCTGTCAGTTCAGAGACAAATTGTATTTTTTTGAAATATAACGACCCAAAGTTAATGCTAATTGCAAAAATTTTTTAGAAATATAAGTAACAACAAGATAGAAGGTTCATTAGACTCTATTCATTTTAATAACGAATATTTGACTGAATTGTATGCTTTGATTCATTTTTATTGCCTTGGTTCCAAAGTGTTAGTTAGCCAACAATAATTTGACGTTTTAAAACTTCAGTCATGCAGGCAATAACAACTTAACCGGATCTATATCTAAACATATTTCCAACTTGCCACGGCTGCATAAACTGTATGCAACATATTTTTGTTAGACACAACTGCAAATTTTTTTTAGTTTATCGACCATGTCCTAACCCTATCAAACAGAAACTTGTCTAAAAATAACATACACGATGATATTTCAGAACTAAAGCCTATAATTTCGAATCTAGTTGAACTGTAGGTAAATTCGCTATCTTTAGGCTAATGGCAAAGGCGCGAAAATTTTTGGGCTGATTCGAGATGTTTCTTCTTAGTTCTAGTTTTTTTGCACAATTCTCTATTTCGTCCTTATTACCGCCTTACTACCGACTCATTGCTTTTTTACTGTATTTTATCTTCAGCGATCTTTCATGTAATCGTGTTTACGGGGATATCCCAACTCATATTTTCTGGCTAAGAAACATCAACGTAGTGTATGTGACCAAGTTCTATTTTGATTACAATTCAATTCGACAATCTACTGTGGAACAAGGAAATAGAAGCTTTCAGATAGCTCGCCATTTTTTTTAAAGAATTATGTCTTAGATATTAGACATGATTCCAATTTTCAAAACCTGCTTGTCAAACTATCACTCTTTGATAATACTTTCCAATGTTTGTTACATAGCATTGTCTTACCTCTTTCTATTGACTTAAGCAATTTGTCACGTAACATGATAACTGGATATCTCCGTGCTGAGACCTACATTTCAAGATCTCATACAATAATGTGCGTTTTTGTTCCAAAACCCTGTATCATTTAGGTTGAGGCTTTGGAGCGACCCGCTCTACAGGCTCTGACAGGCAACTAGTTTTTCGCTTTTCTTGAGGCTACACTTTTACAATAGCTGATTTCTTTGATAAAACATTGTTTCATATAGCGATCTGTCCCACAATCTTATTGAAGGTGAAGTTCCCAATTTTCTGGGCATTTACAATTTGAAGGTCTTGTATGTGCAGCTCTGGTCTATAGTTTTTTGGTGGCTAATCAAATGCCCACCTCTTTTTTTTGCAGACAGACTGAGCTGTCTAATTTTTCGGTTTCTACGATTTTAACGCATTACTTGCCTAGACGTCTGAATAACAACAAATTAAAAAATATCTGTAATGATAGCAAATTTTTTGGTACTCAACTAATAGAGGGAGAATGGTACGCGAAAGGGTCATTTTAAAAAAAAAAGTTAATTATATATTTACGTGATGTTTTTTCACTGTTCTCTGTCATTTAGTCTGATGTATGGCAACAATTTTCATACCGAGTGCATATCTGCATATTGCGAGTACAAGTCTCCAACATCAACTGGCTACCTAGGCCATTAATCCTTCGTTTCAAGCGATGTGATCATGTTTCTTTTTGCTAGTGTTAGTCACTTTTCGATCCATTTTTTGTAGGATTTCAATTAGGGTTAAAAATTTTCATGGAATGATCCCAGTGAACGTTGTCTGCCTTACCAATCTTGTTAAGCACCAATTCAGGCCATGTTGTATGATCAGCAGCTGTTTTAGATGCAGTAGGCATAGAGCATCTAAAATTTAAAAAGGGGGGTGGCACGAATTGAGGGTTTGATGGGCAAAGCACTCGAGTTCTCCTATATATTCCTATATACATAAACAGAATATTTTAATACCAAAATGTATAAAAAATACTAGTATAAGGAGGAAGTGTCTAATACTACCTGGTGATACGTTTATTATAAGTATAAGTAGGATAGATGATATCAGCAGTAATGATGTATTTCAATTAACAATGAAGACCGCGAGGGTAGACTATGGTAAGTCGTGTGCATGATACAGTCTGGTAATATATAAAAATGCAAATAGACATTGATGTAGAGAAGCGGATAAAGATTCATTGAGAATTAAAAATGCATGCGATGAGGGTAAGACAGACAAAATCCACTGAAGAGAATTGGAAAAAGGGAATCAGTTAAAACCCAGAATATAAATGGAGTGGTGAGATAGATATAAAAAGAATGTAAAGAAATAGTGTGCAAAGAGAGAACAGATATATACGCAATTGAAAGCAGGAGAAAATAATTAGAGGTATATAGAGAATGGGTAGGATATCAGAAGATTGTATATAGCAAAGCGAGTACAGAGTAAATAGTGTATGTACAGAAGATTATATAAAGTGAACGATAGACATATGGAAGAGTTCGCAAGAGGTAAGACGTGTTTGGTAGGATTAAGAATGTACTAGAAAATAGACATAGAGAAAGGCCTTAGTCGAGACGGTTTGATTGACCATATTTCTAGCTGGAATAAGTATAAAAGTAGGCCATCAACTGATGATGCATGGTTAGGTGATGTTTTCATAGAGCGCCTATGTCCCCTAAACATTTTGAGAACAAAATCTTCGTATCAATTTAGGAATTAGTCAAAAAATAATGACTAAAGCAATATGCAAAAGTCAGTTTTCAGCTAGAACATTGCTTCTGTATCCAGTTCTGGTTGAGGATGTTCGATTGAATCGTAAACAGTTGATATTTAGAATCAGGTAAATCAGATAAATTAAGTACATTTTGATTCTGTTTGATGATGAATATATACGTTTTTTGGTACAGAATATTTGAAAATTATATTACCCTGTACAAGCAATTATTTTATCAATGCATAGATACCAATATAATTGTGCTTAGTGTCAGGTTAATTTAATTGAGTACCCAATTATTCACCACAACAATTAGGTAATGTGTAATATCGCGGAGATCAGCCTGTATGTTTCAAATTTTAAGACCACTTTATGCATTCATTTATTTGAATTTCTGGGTGTACATCCCTTGCATATATAACATATGTAACAAATATCGAAGCAAGTGGTCCAACTTATGTCGGACCCGCTTATTGACGACTACAGTCAAGTAGAGTGACAGCACATTTTTAAATCAGCTCAATTTTACTGAAATCATTCATGATAATTAATGTTTTCTTTTCAGAAACTAATCCAAATGAATTTCTTACTGAGACTGTGGCATTCAGCAGAACTTCAACCGTTTTTGGTGAGTGAATTTTGTAGTAATATAAACTTGTGCCATTGACTTCAAATTCTCTATGATATCTTACTTGTTCTTGAAACTGGCTATCACGAAAAAAGATCATGTAATCATTGACACCTACAGTTACAAGTGTATTTAATGAATTGGGATCGGCAGCGATGTCATCCTTGACAACCAAATCGATGTTGCCAAAATACTTGTCAGGAGACAAAGATTGAAGCACATCAGTTATCTTCGCAGGACTTGGTACATGGCATATATAAAAGTTAATATAGTATTGCACAACACTTTTTCTGTCTTCTTCTATTGTGATTTTTTTTTTGGTATATAGTTTTTGTGGTCTGCCCAGGATGTATGAATATTCTTTTGAATTTGTACCGGCAATAAATTTCAGTTTGCTTGGTCCATCAGATGGGCAGGAAAACTGAACTGGGGTCTCTGGTACTAATTCAATAAAGCGGTCTTTTTCGTCTTGTCGATAATAAAGGTACAGCTTTATGTTCTGATTACCGTGACTTGTTACTTGTATTCTCGAAGAGGGAATACAAACGTAATTCGGAACCCAAAAATACTGTCTATTATTGTTTTCTAGAGTTACCGAATGCTCTAATATACTTGGGGTTGATACTGTTGTTTTCAGCTGGACTAGTAAAGTAGACAACTTACATTTCTTGAAGGAGTCGTATGCATGCACTTTGAATTCGTCAGAAACTTTGCGGAAGGATAGATATTGATGATAGTGAATAGTTAGCTTCGAGCCACGAACATTGCTGATGTTATTTAGAATTGGTCTGCTGATGTAGGTCACATTGGATTTGATGTTTTGGCCACCTGGTACCAATTTTAGTACTCCATGAGTAGGCACCTGACTGAATACAAAATCTAGAGTATCAGGTCTGTGGTCTAATCCAGACCCTATAGCAGATATCTCTATCACCGATGACCCATTAAAATTATGTGATAGATCTCTCATAGTGTAGGTCATGACTATATTTTCCTCGCTAGGGCTTGGCTGCGAACCGCCCAAGATGACTGGATAATGAATAAATGTTCTCTCGGCATCATAGATTGACGGAGTGCGCTCTTTCAAGAAAAAATACGTATAACATTGTGTGCATTGCTGACTGGGCGAACTAGTTAGCAGCTTCCAAGTTAATCTGTATAATATTGCGTAATCCTTTGCGGTATTTATTTTCGATATAAGCATGCAAGGTGCAGATCTCAAACAGGGTCTGTCTCCTGTCAGTTTACGGCCTCTACTATCAGTAATAATGTACTGATTTGTAGTATCGCTATACATATACAAATCTACTTTACCTGTCTTGAAGCCCATTACTTTTATGATAAAATTATTGGCATTAGACCCGTTACTTAGCTTTATTTCCAGCAGTGGCATATCAGATAGCGTTTGCAGGGCTTCGGTGCCAAATTTCACTTTGAAGATATTTTCATTGCAGTCTCTGACGCCAACATTACAAATTCTAAAAGTCATTAGGTCCTTTCTACTAATGATATCATGAGCTGTCGGACTGTAATAATAGATCTGACATTGGTCATTCCCCACTACAGCAAGCTTATTTGAATCCTCTGGAGGAATAATTTTTTGATAGCCTAATATGTAGCCATTTTCTTTTGACGAGAATGAAACAACATACTGAAGCTTATTAAATCGTGAACGAGATTCTAGTATCCTTGAAAAATTTAGTATACAGGCTCCATAGTCGCAATCTCCAGGCTCAATTGTATACTCAGTGTTGACGAGATTATGTTGAATCGGGGAGAGGGGATAAGAATGGGAATCCCATAAGATATCGATTGAGTACTCGAACAGCGCAGGTGGCTGGTTGCAAGAGATATTCACATAGAGTTTAATAAATAGAGTAGTGTTAATGTTCGGTACGTAATAAGGATTTATCACTATCTCTTTGTAACCAGCTGGTATAACAGTGTTATTCTTAATTGTTTGATTGTTATAAACGCTGTATTGGAATACATTCGGTGTAGTAGAATGGACAAGATATTCGCTATTGTACTGAACGTAAGGTAGCGGAATAGCAGGTAGTGTTTTAGTTGGATTATTGATAATAATTTTGCTATAGGTGCTTATGTTAAATCCTGTTTTATAGCGGACTGCAATCCTTTCGTATCCAGCTATAGCAACATATATTGTCTTATCGGATGGAAACTCGTCATCTCTTATGTACAGTCTTAGTTGAAATTCTCGAAGATGGTTTTTCGTCTGCCTGGTTATATTAGTTACATGATTCCTGTTCTGAATTTCAGATTCGATCCTATTTAATTTTTCATTCATTAGTTGGTCAAAATTATGTGAATAATTTTTATGCGAAGAATTGACATCGATCTCTTCTACAAGGACAGAGTATTTGGATGCTGTTCTATTTAAGTCTTTCAAAAGATCATTTTCTTCGTAAGCATATGTATGTAGTTTTTGCGTGTCTATATACGGCCCTTGAGGCAAATAATTATAGGAATAGAACATGGGGATAAGGGAAAACGGAGATGCCTGCGAATACATCACACCACGCTCAATTGGTAATAGTTGCGAGATTTGATCTAAAAAATTCACGTAATACAAATCAAAAGTTAGATCATTCATATGATTATGCTTAGCAAGGTATATTGACAAATCTCCTAATTCCTCAACTTTGGCATTAGCTAGTTCCTTTTCTTGTGCATTATTATCTATTGCCGTGATTAGATTGATAAATACAGCATCATAGCTCAGAATGCCATGAGGTTTTTCAAAATATTTTTCCTTGAAGGTCTTTATAACATTTAATATGGATGGGCATTGACGAGTGGTATTAAAACTTGGACTGCCCTTCACACTATACGATCTATCTATTAATTCATGAGCTTTATCTTTATACTGATCAATGGTGCTGACTATCGATTTATCATACATCTTGAATCCATCGTGGTCATTACAGTAAAATAAATAAAGCTCAAATTGCGTATCAATACCTAGTTTATAGATATCATTAGGGAAGACTCGAACATGACGAGAGTTATTTTCGCGACTGGGTTGATATATTGCTCTCTTTATATACGCTGCTGAATATTCTACGTAGACACCTATCCGAATACGAGGCTTTTTTAAAAATACTCTCCCCAAGTTAACAACGCGTTCGCTAACTGACTGTTCATTAGACTCTACTTCTATGTAATCGTATTCCAAATGTTTTTTTCTAGTATCATAAAGTTTGGCCTTTACAGAAAATTCATTTAAGCAGGTAACGACGTTTTGTTCCATGAATTTTTTTCTCACTCTTAAAGCTTTTGATCCTTGAGTATTATGCAATAATTTTTCTTCATTCGTTGTTTGATTTAACGTTTTGTCTAGCAATACATCTTTACCTTGGGTGCTCATATCTTTGCCAGGATGAAGTTCAATAATTTTAGTCCATCAGGTGAAATAAAGCTAATGTTATTGACTCACGTTTGTGCTAAATATGAACGTCGGGCTTAATAAAATTCGATTCAAATACTCTAAAAATATGAAACAGTACATACCATAGAAAATGCCTCTGGGTCGATCAGAATTATAGTCTGTGTTGGTCTCGCGGTTTGTAACTTTTGCATAAGATATTTCCCTAGTTACTCTATGACCCAAACTGAGCAATGTTCCGCTAATAACCAAGCATATACATATTAATAAATATTTATTATACTTAGTAATAAGATGTCTCATGATTAGACATAGCAAAGCCAAGTATTGTATATTGTATGAACTTTGCTATCATCTGTATCTAATAAATAAGCGACCAATATGAAAAATAAAGACAAAAGACACTCTATTTTTGGTAGCACAGGATTCACCAATTATTCTGTAACAAAACACTAAAGGAAAATTTTTTTATTACGCTTTCAAAGCTACAGGGATAATTTTCATTTTTTTTGTTAATATTCTATGACTGATGCTGTTACATTATTAAATTTGAAGATAATGTGCTTAAATACAAAGTTCACTAGTCCGTTATGCAAATAGTGCAGCTTTATAATGTTGAACATTAATGCGATGTGATAAGACGCGCGATGTATAATTTCACTATCCTGTAATATGGCGGATAGATAAAAAGTCCTGCCGACGCCAACTTCGTCTGCTTCAAAAAAATTTTGGCCGCAGACGAGCATGGCAAATTTTTGACTTACAGCACACTTCCAAAATATGAACATAAACTAGGAAATGAAGGTAGGCTCTTAGTCGCTCGTACAAATCGAAAAGGTCAAATTCACAAAACTTTGTACGCGTGTTTACATGCGTTTATCACTTTCTGCATCTGGTTTGTCTATTCTCCTTCAAGTCTATACAAACATAGACGGGCGACTATCGTGTGTGATGCGGTGTACAGGGCATTTTTTTCAATTTTACTTTATCACGCAGCGTGAGTTTTGGCAGAACAACTGTTCATGGCCGTTCTGGATATCGGTGCGCTCGATTCTGCAAAGTGCATATTAGGAATTTTTAAAAGAGAGGAATTAGAAATAACAGCGATGGCCTATTTAACTTTCACTTTCTTTTTCAGCAATAGCATTCCTTTTTGACGATATCGGTATCCAATGGAAAACGAATCTTGAGACTGGAGGGTACGCTCCATGAAGTGCGAGGTCAATTTTATGAGGCGAGCAAGATTTATCCCAATATTCTAGAAAAACATCTTATTGATTCTTTGACCTATAAGAGGCTAATTGAAATAGTTAAGGAAATTTGCGCCAATGAATATGTGACCGAATTATTGGTTGAATATTTGAACACTTTCATGTTAGACGTTGAGGCTTGGCAAGAACTCCTAGATGCTTAGTTAAAGCAATATTGCTGTCTGCATGCTGCATTTTGTTATGAGAAGCTTATTTTGCTGCGGTCACAAAATTACCATCTTATCTTTTGTACGCTAAATTATTAAAGTATGTGTAAACTTTTGATACTCTTTTGTTGACTGAATTACGCGTAAAACTCTCGGCTTCTAAAAGACATGATTTTATAGATTTCATTGAAGGTAAATTCAAGAATTACATGTTAGACAAGAAGTTGTCACTTATTTTCTCTAGAGTTATCTGAAGAAAACGAAGCACATGGGCTATGGGGTTTGGCTTCGATAACTGAAGTCATTCGGAAGAATTGGCCAAATGCGCCAAATAAAAAATTTGACATGAATTTAACGTTGTTTTAATTGGCGAAGGATATATTATTATCAGATAATGCTCATCATCGGTCCAGCTATTCCCTTCATCTTCTCAACGTATGTAACGTGACTCTAGATTGATTGCAATGCATATTCAGTCATAAGTGCGAAAAATTAAAAAGACGGCCTCACAGAAGCAACCCCTATAAATCTGCGTACACATTGAATATGCAGAGTTCATAAGACACGCTCGGAGTAGGGTTTGGACCGGCCGACTTCCCCTGCAAAAACTGTCTATTATTTTCTCTGTGTAGGGCCACAAATTCTGTGTATACGCGTGTGTTAGTTTACATAGAGGCAACCGCAACCTTCGGTATCTTTCGCGCTTAGAATTGTTCCTTTGGGCATCATTTTTGCGCAACCCATTAAGCGCGCTTGACACCGTAATGATGAGCTTACAGATGACCGTACCAGGTATCATATAATAAAATCATTTGACCGATAGAATCAATATTAATAAGATAAGTCGGCAAACTAAATCTGTAATTTCTGGAGGAAGATTTGGTCCGATGGATGACATGATCAATTTTCATTGCCATATATACCTTATGTTAAAACTGATAAATGAGGAATCTAACTACTAAATAAAATAGTACAATAAATATGTACGTGTTAATAGTTAGAACATAAAGCTAGAAGTACAAAAAATAGGGTTAGATTGAATAAGATATATTTATACTTAATATAATATTACAAGTTAATCTGAGTGGTCGATATATCACATATTGAATAAATTATGAAAATGGATAACTTAACTGGAAAATATTATATTTATAATTAAGGAATTGAAATATGAATTGATAAATATTAGCATATTATGTAAAATTGCTATAGTATGAGACGATCTGCTGGGACGCCCTCTAATTATTATTAAGTATATGTAAACAGAGAGATTGGTAACTATATGTATACGATACTATTAGTAATAACTTCCTAGAAAGTAATTATATATATAATTCAAAATATTATTAGTATATTATGTATAAAAATATGTTAAATATTGTAATATATATAATTTATGGTTAATTATTTATTTTATTATATAACGTAGATCAGATTGATGAATATTATAAATAAATCTTAGATACAATAACATATTAAAACATAATTGCTTTATTGTTACCATAAGATTATTAATGCTGTTAGTGTTTAAATATATATTCAGAATAGTCGAAAGATATGTAGATGAACAAAAATAAAAAGAACAATAAACGCTATTATGCTATTATTTATGCGTTATAAACTGATTGTACATTACATATTACTTATTAATGCACACACATGAAATTCATTAGTATACGAGTAACAACCCAACTAGTGTCACTAATGCTTGTATTATGCCAATATAGTAGATAGACCTTGCATTTGATGTAATAATAAGTTTACATATACTATCAATCACCTTGATTTCATCATTATTGCATCCACTGAACTTGATTGTATCCAATTTACTAGATTATAAAGGTAAATAGTTAGTAATATTCCAATAAATATCTCCTGAAAGATTATAGTATTATTTTATAATTACGTACCAATTCTCCTTAGCTAATTTCTTTGATGTTACAAAAGTGCTAAAGGGTCTATCTGCCGTGCAAGTGTAGGTAAATCCTTGATTTTCACTCATAAGTCTGTATTCATATTATGCGACATTATTCATTTTGTTAATATTAATCTATGATTCAAAAATATAATATACTTATATACATACAGTAACTCCAAGTTGGAGTTTTCCTTAAAGGTTGGAAGACTACCTGAAAGCATGTTGCTTGATAAATTTCTGTATAAACACGTTAATGTTTTTAATTAGTATAACGCTTATGACACAATAATTATATTTACCATAAAGTAACATACATCTTCTGTATCTCACGATAACTCTCAAAGCCTTCGATTTTGCCACGTATTTTATTATTTGAGATGTCACTTTACAGGTTGAGGTTTATTATTTACGTTAGAATATTGTGGTATGTAATTATTTTGGTGGATTCACATATTAAACGTACTATACTTTTAATGATTCCTCAGCTCCGGTTATTAATGGCATATAACCTTTAAATTTATTAGACGAAATATTGCTAAAAATAAATTATATATGTCTAAGCGTTATAGTATATCTAATATAATGTATATATGCTTGATTGAACATACAATATCCTCAACTTATCACCAGTAACCGATAAACCGCCCGTATAGCTGTTTTTTGAAATATCACTGTGTACAAAAAACGGGTTAGTATGACATTTTTCAGTCTTATATTCAGGTATGATAGTATACGCATATATTCCAATTCATCTAAAGTAAACATACAGGACCTCCAATATGTAATTTTGAGAAAAACTTGGAACTTGGCCTGTTAATTTGTTAAATGACAAGTTCCTATATATATCAAAAAAAACTGGTTAAAATGCTCATCAAGAGTATTGTATACAGTATATGTGCTGATATACATACAGATATTTTAATGAAGCCAAAAGATCAAAATTTGGAGTAGATTCTAGATGATTATTAGATAAATCCCTGGATGTAGAACGTAGATCAATACATGAATATTAAAATGTTTGATAGCCTTACTAATATATTTTATATTTAAAAAAACGTACAAATATTGAAATTTGTTTACAAAACTGACTTCCCCGGCTATCCCAGAACAGTGCGAGAAATGATTATTTGAAAGGTTACTACGAAAAACAAGTTAATATATTATTTGTCTTCTAATATTAATGGTGCGCTGCATATATATATATATATATATATATATACGCTTTAATCTGACATACAGGTAGATTATATTTCTTGCGTTGTAAAAAGATGGTATAGCTTTAGAAAACTTGTTACTAGATAGGTCTCTGCATGCAAAATATATATCAATAATGACTATTATATTATACGATTCTCTTTAGTTACCATCTTTGGATAAAACGTACAACGTTGTGAGTAGAGGCTTTTCAGTATCAAATTCATATAAACGGCCCGATAAACTATTATGTGAAAAATTCCTATAAAAAGGTAAAAAGTTAATATATTTATCAATTAAATTATGATGTTAACCCCGTGATATATAATATTTATTAATATCAAACAGCCGTACACATATTCTAGGTATGGATTATAACTGAACGATGGCATTCTACCTTTGAACAAGTTATTTCCAAGATATCTATTCATGCATCAGATCTTTATTACGATATATTATGCAGTATAACTATAATGTAAAATAAACGTACAGTTTCGATATGAACCTACTAGGGAAAGTTGGAATACTGCCTACTAACATGTTATTTGAAACGTCTCTGTATAAAAGCAAATTAATATACAATTATTTATACTAATCGGATAATATGTATTTCAACGAAGTTATACTATTTACGACATATCCAGCTTGAAATTAACGTACAAAATACTCAAAAGTTCAGAGCCACAAAAATCTGGAAGTTCTTCTACTAGATTATTTGATGATACATTGCTAGTTGTACAAAAATAAAATATAAGAAGAGATCAAATACAGTTACGAAATTATTAGATTAATCACTGTATTTGGAGTAAATATTTGGTTTGAAATAAACATACAAAACTACTATGCTGGGTCTACAGACATTCGGAATACCACCTCTCAGCTTATTACTAGAAAAGTCTCTATACATATAAATCGCTATTGTTTAGTTCTATAATACTTTATACTTAAATATAAATAATTTATGTGCTATGTACATCACCACCAACATACATCACCGATAACTTAGTATTAGTAAATAAAAATGGTATAGTCCCTGTAAGCTGGTTGCTTCCCAACTCCCTTTATAAAACGATGAATTAGCGTCAATTTGTTTAACCATGTAATATATCTATTGTATTCTATTTAGACGTACAACTTAACTAAGTTAATATTTTTCGTAAATTTAGGAATTGTGCCCGAAAACGAATTATGCGAAAGATCACTATATACAACGTAGGTTAATATAGAACCGCGTATTTAATATGATATTCTAATTTACTATGTATAAGTATGTCTAATACCATATCCCTTATTCAAAAATAAACATACAGATATTTCAGTTGAGTGTGCATTTCGAACGACGGAATCTCGCCACTTAATAAATTATATCCAAGGTTTCTGTACATAGATTAAAATTTATTATATATCCCCTAAGAGTATTATATTATATACGGAAATTATATTGTAAACATACAAAATCGACAATTTGAAGTTTTTATTGAAGGATTCTTTGATATCGCCTGTGAGGGTATTTTTTGAAAGGTCTCTTTATATAAAATAAATCAGTATCTTATTCAGATGCAAAGTCATCACATATATATTAGTAAAAATTAATCTCTATTTACCGAAATAAACGTACAATACTTCCAGGTCTTCATAGTGTTTACCATCATCTCCAATTGTGCTAAATATATCAATAGTATCATAAAGTTGATTTCCTGACAGATTACTATACATATACGACCGTCGGTTTTAATCGATTAGGAAAATCAGTTAGATCATATATAACTATTTAGATATGATAGATTATTAACAATTAATATATTTGAATTAGAATTTGACATACAGGTATTTCACAGTTTTACTGAACTGAAGGTCACTCAGTTTGCATTTTAAAGCGTTTCGAGAAAGATCTCTATAACAATAGCATTAGGAAATGGATGTATTTTATCTTTAGTTGTATTAATATTACATACAGCTTGACCAAATTTGGAGAATTAATATAGAAGTTCTTGAAGTACTGATTACTTGTAATTTCTCTATAATTTTCCTGTTAGTATATTTAATTTGTATTTTTAGATTCGTTTTATCAATTAGCATACATGGTTTTTAAATTGTTTAAGATTGGATAAACGTCTATTCTGATTTTACAATTAATAAGAGACCTAAATTATAACAAAAAATATTATTGTAGAAAATTTTTAGTCACGGTATATGATATGTGTATATAATATTTTGTGTACTTACAAGGTTTGTAACTTTTGTAGGTTAGATATTGATTGTGGTAGGGACTTTCCGCTAAGATCAATATTTTTAAAATGTCTAAAAAATAATTATATTAGTCAAATATATAACTCTAAACACTAATTATCTCTTTAAAAAGTGCAGCTGTAAAATATAATAATTTTCATGATTATGATATAATTGACATACATTCCTATAATTTCTTTTTCATCGTTGCTATATATAAAAATATATTTAGTATGAGCATTTATATTACATTATTTACAAATACAAACATGATTTCTACCCACCAAGTGATATTGTCTGTAAGACTACAGTAATCTTTATCTGATGGTATAAGACTACTGTATCTTGTATTTTTTAACAATTCCCTGAAATCATTAATGAAACCTCCTTCATTGGTCACTACAAACGTTGAAGATATTAAAATAATTGCCAATATTCCAACTATATGACCGCCTTTCATTTTGGGATATATTACTATGAATGGGCTAAATTTTTGAATTATAAAAATAATGAAAAAATAATTATAATTAAAAAATATAAAAAATGAAATATCACATCATATCGGTTTATTTTTTATAATTAATGAATACTGGACCAATGGAATTATTTCAGATAAAAAAAAAAGGTAGGTTCCGTCAGCGTTAGTGCTGAAGTGAATAATGAAAAAGGGTGAAGAAACGAGCTCTCACATTTTTTACGCCAGGTCCACAGCCTCGGTTTTGAAGAGTTAGATTTAGAATGTAGAGGTTGTAATGCAAATAGAAATGTCCTTGCTTTTCGATATGTAGATATCTTGAAATGGCAAAATGGAGGGAAAATAATAGGTAGAAAAAAATTATTGTATTTACCATGTTCTTGACTGATCGTACAGCACATCTAAATAGTATACAATGTCTTTCTAAGACATGTTTGAGTTTATAAAAATTATTAGTAGTAAAATAGTTATTGTTGGTTAATTTGGTGAGAGACAACACATTGAAGTCAATATTGCTAATTCTCGGTCCCTGACAAATTCCTTGTCAATCAGTCCTCATCTAATCATTTAATGGGGTTCAGTTGCCAATATCATGTGCATCTCTTGAAAAAGAGGGCATTGTTGTCAAGTAGGCCGTCTGTATCAGTTATATTATACAAAGGAGTCTAGTATCCGTGAGCCTCGCTTCAAGGAGATGCTGATCAGGAAATAATTGTATTGGTGCAGAGGGATGAATTTCAGGGGCTTATTCATGTGTTCCCATCTATTTCTAAATACAGCTCATCGCTAGAGACATTCGCTACTGTGTGCTCCAGACAATACATAATAAAATAAACTAGAGGCTTTTCCTACTGTACCAAAAAAAACCTGTACATTACCCTTCTGACGTAGTTTAATTCTAAAACATCATGAGAGAACGACTTGGTCAAGGTTTTTTTCGTGATGGTCTTCACTTTTATAATTAAATAAATTACCGTCTTTCAGTAAACTCGGAGTTACCAGATTCGTTCTGTTCTTACTCTATTCGATGCCCAGATGTTCTCTGTTTACCAATGCTAGCAAAAATACATGGTCCTGATATATGTATAAATGCTTCAACTAAGTGACCAGCGCATTCCCACTGGATATTACACGTGGGTGCCTGTGTAAGCTTGATTCGAGTTATGTTGAATGCCAACAATTACTGCGTAGAAGCACGTATCTACATTCTGGTTTATGAGGTCTTCTTCATGCAAAATTCCCCTGTTGTAGTAAAAATTGATTGAATCTAGCTTGACGGCCGAAGTTTTCATAGCTCGTACAAATTAGACCTGTTCAAATTCCCATTCACCCAAAAATGCCTCCCCTCATCAGTGAAATCTATTTCAACGTTATCTTCAGCTCATCTTATCTGTGGATATTAATTTCAGCCACAGATGTGTTGATCTACCTCATCTCGGCTCGGATCGTGCCGAAACCGCTGCCATTGGCAATCAGCGGCTTCAGTACGCAGAGAATGTAGACTACGATCGAAAAACTATTGCCACTTTCACTGGAACAAGGATTTATATCTTAGGCGTCGGACGAATGCTTTGAGGAGCAATTTCCAGTTCTTAGTAGATCGGATATTCTGTACCTATTTAACCTCAACTGCTTAAACCACTCACCATCACATATAGGTGTATATTCGGATTTTATATATTGATATTGTAATTCCGTATACCGTACCTTTAACTAACCAGATTTTTCACATTCCATAATAATTCAATTTACTCATATACGATATTTTAGCGTATTCATACACATTGAGCAAGATATAATACAGTTCTGACCCGATAAAACTGCGTAAATTATTCGATTATATTTATCTACACGTTCAAGTTTATCTGGATCGTTTATAATATTTTTTTTCAAACCCTATTATTTATCAAAAGTCGTCCGAAACTAAACAGCCTCTATTTTTTTATAATTAAACTTATAAACACAGTTTGATTATTTACCAGATAAGCCTCAATGATATCAATTGGTTGGATATAGAGATGTCAATAATTGGAACGACGTGTCTATACATTTATTTTTCACACAATAAATTATGTCGGCATCAAAATATCACATGTCTAGAATGATGCCAGGTATCGATGTGTAAATCTACGCTTTATTTTCAATTGTTTTTTCAGTTCCCTGGTTCTGAATTTAAGATATTATTAATCACGTATTTTTTTGAAATGAAAACGAGCCAATAATTAATGAAATTTTGTCTCTTGTACGTCATAATTTAATTTTTTATCACTTTTTACGCAGCATTTCAATCAATAATCCCTTTGCATGCGCCCCGTTCAGGATCAACTAGAATTCGCGTAAGAGGAATATAATATTTTCTATACATTTCCAAAAAAAAAGGTTCAGGTTAACTGTTGATAGAGATCTCCGAATAATATTTGATAATGAAAAATATAGGACATCCCTGAAATAAACGCGCCAGATATATAATTATATAGAATGGTCGAATAATTTTAGATTAAACCACACAATTTTGTATTCATAGACCGTTTAAAGGTGTCTTCAATTTGGTTTCTGGCTGCGTTTAAACCGCTACAAAACCTTTTCTTGTAATCCGATTATTTGAGAGTTATTGATGATGCCTATATTTATTAAGCAAGAGCTGATAATCCATAGATTACTGGTTCTGCAAACTATCGGAGAACCTTATTATTGAAAACGCCGCTATAACCCACTTGAACGGCCATCATCAGATACATGATTCAGGTGAAATAATTATGGTGCAGAAGCACTGGTGTGTTTTCCTACCTGATATGTATCTCAAAAGACGCACAAAAAGTGAACATCGAAAGGTTTCTAAGCAATGAAAAGCATTCGTTATGTAGATTGTAATCAGTAATCGAAGCTATATCGTGAGGTTTCATGAATTTCATATGGCACCTAGTATTGCATAAATATCTTTGTTATGTGTGCTAAAGATATTGTTATTAAGATCATTAGTAATGAATTTTTGAATTTTGGTATATTTGTAATTGATAAAGATAATATGGCAATAGATAAAATGGGCTATCCAAACCACTCAGTCTAGAGAGACCAGCTAGTTCCGAAGTACCTTCTGTTCCATTAAAAAGCCAAGCCTGTTTGATTGGTATCTCAAAAATACTATATATTTGAATATTTGAAAAAGGTTAAAATTGTTAAAAATTAGTGAGATCAAATTAACGGTTAAAATAATAACGAGGTTGGTATTGAATTAAACAAACATAATCTCAATCTTCGACCTGAGGAGACCGAAAATATTCAAGGCGTACTTTCCGCCATAAAATAATTTTGTATATATATATATGATTCTAGTTCTTGGTGTTTATTTAATTGAATTAATAGGTGCTGCTGTGTATCTAGAACACATAATTAAACAAACATTGAAATCTAAGAGATGCGTAGCTGGGCTTCCGCATTAATCTAGACGCCATTCTGGTCGTGTTTTGTTTTGATGCTAACGCAATTTATTGTGTCGCAAACGAGCGGCGTCTAAACATGTTGCTCTAATTACTAATACCTTGTTATATAACTTAAACTCGTATAACTGAGTCCTGTCTAGTAAAGAGCTAAGCTATGCTTATTTTTTCTATTTTTTAACTGGCTGAGCTAAAAAAATTGAATTCATATTAGAATAAACATAACTTAATTCAACAAGTTATAGATGAGCAGGGATTATTTTTTTATTCAACTTAGCTTCAACGATCCTTTGTGTTTTTTTGTTTGAATACTTTATGGTTCAGATGCTAGGCATTGTAGGATTATAGAAATCAAATCGTTTCTATCTGACGAAGACTTGGCTTGTAAATTATTATTATCATTTTTGCTTGTTTTGTCTTCAAATTTATAATCATATTCTAGAACACGGCCTAATAGAATTGTAATGACCATGCTTTTAACACTAGACAAACAGTCGCCACGATAAATTTTTACATTTTCATTGTATTAAAACGTCTCAGCCTCCAGACTTATTCCTTGGTCCTGTTTCGGTAGAATTCACCGTCTTTTGGATACAGAATTGGTGTATAATACCATTTACGAATAAATAGCAAGAACAATAAACAAGTATTAGCAAATAATACCATTCAAGAGCTACACAGTTTAGGTACATGGAAAGTTTTACATATCATATGTACATTATATTGATTATATACTTGTCTCTCGCACATAACAACTGCATCCGCTGCTCCCTGTCTATCTATATCACTATACTAGTATACCTTATACACACATATGTACATATAGACATTCTTTCTTCGCGTCTATATACTATCTGTATTCTTTTACCTCCCAATGCTGCTCTTATTGAAGTGTGGACCGGCCAATCGTATCTTAGCTCCGCTCAAATAAAAGGTCAATTTATGATGATAAAGTGCAGCGCCGAATTGGCAGAAGCTAGTCTAGTAGAAGCATTATAGACTCTATTCATCGCATGATTTTCTGATACTAGAGCGACTCAATTTTGAATCAACGTCGTTAAGCGTAGGAGTTGCGGCATGTTATACTAGATGAGAATTGCCAATAGATTATTAAGCAGCATGTTTCTGCTAAATTTTGTATTTTCAACAAACTATCAATCTCAAAGAAACGTCCCCAAAACCAATTAAAACGTAGCAATTGTCGAAAAGATCGTGGTCATACAAAAAATAAGTTTGAAAAATCTCCAATAGTTCTCATTTGACCCAATGACAACAGACTCAAATGGATAGAGGCATCCTAGAAAAGAATTATTGGATGCCAAAAATGTGCACATAAAAGAAAAAAATTTTATAGGGATGAATTTTCATAGCTTGTCATACCAAGAAACGCTCTTTCTCCTCCAAACGCTAGTGTGTATCTTTTCGGATTCCATGCCAAGCACCAAATCCCTTGAGGTGCATCGCTTATTTTTTTCTCATCGCTCATCTGCGGTATCTGACCTACTACTTTGCCCGTTTCACAATGATTGATCCAGACTTTTTTGTCTGTAGACGACGCCAAGAATTTTCCATTGCTAGAAAACCGAACGCATCGGACTGAGCTCTCGCTATTGTTTACACTGCGCTCGCACGTGATATCGCGTATGCTCCACAAATTGATGATGGAGTCCGAACTTCCGGTAGCAAAGCGCTTCCCAGTGGGATCTACGTCAACTGTCTGCACGACTCCTGAGTGGGCCTCTAATGTATAAAAAGAGTTCAAGTCTAAGCTCGAACCATTTGCGACTATGACGGATCCGTCCTCAGTAGTTAAGATTAGCATATCTTGATATATCGAAGACCATGCAAGATCGGTGAACGTTTTTTTAGAAGATAAATACCTCCCAACTGTATTCATTCGCACATCCACAATTTGAACTTGTGAAGACAAATCTTGGTTTGTGACTATGACTGCTATTTCATTTCCATTTGAGTGCCACGCCAAACCTTCACCAGACGTTACCGCCTTGTTTGATTCCTTTGCTTCTAAATTTATAATTGCTGTCTGATCTGGCTGTCTTTCGTCCCATAATCGAAGCGTCTTGTCCTTAGAGCATGAACAAAATGAATGTACATCAGATGGGGCCCATTGTACTCTGTTGACCTCATCGTCGTGTTTTCTTGCAGTCGAACCCGATAGCTTTTACTTCAGTAGTTAGGACCAAACCACAAAAAAAAACAACAATCTTGTGCGGCTCTACTTCGTTCAGTCTCTAAACATTCCTCAGACAAGGTCCGTCCTTACGCACCTTACTACCCAGGGCATTCCATAATAAAATCGATTTGTCTGTTGAGCCTGATGCCAGACGATCTCCAGTCGCATTCCAAGACACGCTCACACACTTAATAATGTTTCACACATCAACAAAGCAGACGAATTATTTAGCCATCGACACTTGAAACAAAAAAAAAGTTTTCAAAAATGCCGGACCTGTAAGCTATGGCCGACGCATCTCACGAACTTCATTCTTTTGTGGAAAATCTTCGCATGCTCATTCGACTCATTCTCTGGCGAGCAGTGCAAGCAATACATTTCTGATTCGACTGAAGAAATATCTACCGAGCTTTGCTTACCTAGAACGGCGGCCAGTGATGTATACACACAGAGCTTCACAGAATGATGCCAATGCTTGTTTCACTGAAGGCTCAAAAGGACAATTGGCATCTCTTACTAAATTTAAAGGCTCTAAAAGTTTTTTAGTAAAACCATTTATAGGTTCAGTGGAAAAGAAACATTTAGAGGACCTCTTTTTCAAGGGAGAAAGTATATTCTAGCTTCAACTAACACTGTAACTACCCAAAATACTTGGTGTTACAACCCGGTTTCCCTCCCCCTACTCGGCCAGATAGATTTTTCCATATCTGCCTGATTATCACAAGGCCGCTATCTATTAAGCAAGACGTATTTTTGATGTTGCGCCCTATAGAGAATTTTTGAAAATGGTGAAACACAGTCTACTCTAATTCTCGCTAATGACATATAATGCCTGGGTAACATAGCTGCAACCTGGGTAGAAGGCATCATAGGGGGAAACAATTGCTTCTCTAATTCCAGAAAAAGATAAATTTCTTCTAATCCGTCTATGAGCCTCTTCAACCGAGCCGAATGAAAAATGCTGAATTGACCAAGGCATTGGCCTTTTTATATTCAGCCAGTACATTGCTGAAAACTGAAATCCTATACGAACAGAGGAGGTTGAAATTCAGAAGGTATAATGAAAAGAATCAAGCCTATCGATAAAAACACATCTATGAACTCGTTATTGGACAGTAGAGCCTTAACATTAAACTTGGGTACAAGATATCGGAAAAAACACACTCGTGATTTTTTTCGTGACACCTAAAACATCAGCGAGCCGTTATTGAGTATTGTACGTAAAAAATCACCAATTCCAGAGCTTTTCTAAAGAAGAAACGATAATTAAAATGCACATTTTTTCTCCACAATGCTATTTCCGGTAAAGCATCCATATTAGAGTAACATGCAACGAAAAACAATGAATTCGTGCAAAAATGTTCTATGCTGTTTACATAAGCTCATGGTACAGAAATAGTTATATTACAGTGAGTGCAGTGACACCGGATATTGCATAATTAAAATAAATTTCAAAAATATGCATTCATGGCTTTAAAAGTCTGGTTTAACCAAAACAGAAAAGACGTTTTGAACTAGCATAACGTAATGTCTAAAGATGGGATTTTACCGTTTTCATTGAGATCTAATTGTTCCTTTATTACTTTTATCAGAAATCCGTTATTAATCAATTACTCTACATTTGTTTTTTTAACTGGAATAGAGAGATGCTTTTCTCCACATGTTTCAAAAGCCAGAGCATATCCTTTAAACAATGCCTTATAACTTGAACGATGAACAGAAAAATAAGGACAGCTGCTGTGTTTACTCTATGAGTTATTCTAATTTTTGTAGAACTACGTGGATATTGCCAGTGATATCTATCTATTCTTGCATAATTATTGCCAACAAGTATCATTCCAATGTATGCTAGATGAATTTTAAAATAGATGACATCTAGCGGTGCAACATATTCGATACTAAATTTTGCAAATTTATACTTTTTGAATGTAACAGGTTAGACATACTCATTGTAACAACTGGCAGTTTCTGGCTTCTGTATCGGCTTCAGTAGGCGAACCTCCAGAGAAAGTAAGTCAGAGAATATAAGGCAGATAATGAAAAGCTGAATTTTTGGTTTTACTGAGAACTCGTATTAAGCATATTAACAGAATTCGCACAGTATATTTTTCGTTTAGGAATAGGTCTATATTCGTCTATGAAAATAATTGTAGACTGCTGCAATTATTTGTTGACCAGAAACTATTTAGAATGTAGACAGGCAAAAATTCTTCGCCTTAAAAGAGGATTGGAATTCTGGAATATAGTGTCGCTGATTACAGCTCTGCTAGAAGACTTTATGTTGTATTTGCTGACATTTGTAGGCAGTAAAGAAAATTTTTTCGTTCACCAGTTTGGATTTTCTTCGTTTATGTTATTGGCACACATTCACTTCCTCTGTTCAATCATCTGCTACCTGAAGAGCCATTATCCGTTGGCTGAAAAAGATAAGAGATATCTGAAAGTTAAGGTTGCTATTGCTATGGGACACTGCGCCTCTTTCCTAGCGTGCATATATTTTTATTGGAGGCATATGCGTTTTTGCGAAGTAGGAAGTACGGAATAGTACAAAGATTTTCAAATTATCGTGTTGACTCGAGATGAATGACAGAAGAGTCGATCGACTTTATCTGGCGAAATTCTGTCACACCGAGGCTCAATTCTAACTAACCGCGTTCCTTTCTATACAGTTTATTCTCTTTTTTCGCTAGCAGAATACTTGGTCATTGGATTTAACATTATGTTTCACACGCATAAACAACTAGAATGGAAGAATTGTAGCATCTTCCTTGTCAATACTAATACTTGGGCTCTCCGAGACAGCTTAGACCGAGTGGTTACTGATAATGATAATCTTAGAGCTAATAGCGAGGAGCATGTATAAAATGTGTGATATACAAATACATGCGAAAAAGCGAAGCTTAAATGCTGAAGCGACACGAGCGGACGAGTATCATCGAGAGGTTGACACTATGATTGGTCATCCCAGTCCAGCATGCTAAGGCATACGACACCACCTAAGCATCCTGTTGCGACTTGATTTTGACCGGGGTTCCAGTCAGAGCAAAGTATCGGAGAGGTATGGTCCCCAACACCGAGAATTGGATGAGAAAGTTCGTAATAGTAAATGTAGCCAAAATTGTTTTTAGAAGATGTAATAAAATATTTGCCTGACTCATCGAAACTCATGTCGACCTTTTTTGCGAATTTTGAGTTGCCAGGGTGCGAATAGTGTTCGGCAATTTTTCCTGGAACTTGAAGACACCACCTTAACAACATCCCCTGGGAGTCAATTGAATAGATATTGGTTTCGTCGTAGGCATACTTGGCGTTCAAAATTGAGCCATTATGTCCTTTCCAAGACATTATAGGCTTTAAGCCATTCAAATCGAATATGCGTATGTATCCATCGGACATTCCGAGAAGAGCCATACTGGCATTGTGATTGTAGATGATAGAGTTGACACCGGCATCTAGCTCGATACGATCCAAAAGCTGCAGAGTCCTTAAATCAACTGTTTGAACGGTGCCTGAGGTTTTGGGACCGCTATGCCCAGAGGTGGAACATGAGATAAAATTGCCAGCAAGAGGACACACAATATCGGATATTCGCTGATGTGGAGTTATAGAGACTTTGCCGACATTCTTGGCGTGATCGACATCCCAAAGTTTAATGATGCCGTTCCCTGTGCCAGAAAATATCAAATGTCCTGATCTGTTCCATTCCAAAGCTGTGATATCGAACGTTTTTTTAAATGTGATAGTTTTTTGCTTCGATGAACGGACATGAAGAAAGCCAGTATGCGTGCCGAAGGCGAGGGAATTGCCATCGCAGGAGTACTTACAGCAGACGATAGGAGCCCCGACTAAAATAGAAGTGGTTTTCGCTACCTTAAGCAGTTTAGAGGAAAAGTGTTGTATTTTTGAATCAATTAGCGTGGTTGCGGTCGTTTCTGAAATCTTAGTATCTTTACATAAAGGCGCGCCATCCGGCTTGAGGTCGGTTTTTGTCTTGGTTTCTGGATTTGAAGGCAATGCCAGTTGGTCTTGGCTCTGTGGAGCGGAAAGGACCGGATTCGTTACAGAAGCAACAGCAGAATGATGGAAATTTGGCTCTAATCTTTGATTTAGCTGAGCAGACGGCTGCTGATAAAATGGCTGATCTGGCTCGAGTGATTTACTATCATTATGTTCGGCCGATTTAAATCTCTCTAGTTCTCGGTTCAATTTTTCTATTTCTGTATTTAGTTCTGCATTTTGGTTTATCAATTCTCCGTTGGTACTTTGCAGCGCCAGTCGTATTTTCCTCTCGACATTGAAGTTGAGGATTTTCGGCACCGGCAGAGACTGAAAGACGATACTGAGAAAGTTATAAAGTGACACCTTGAACTTCTCTAGCCAGCTTTTCTCAAAGAAGGCGCTGAAAGCCTGATCTGACTTTGGGTTTTTAAGGTAAGGCAGAACAAACCATGTCCTCCACTCCTTATCCGAAGCTAGTTCGTGCGAATACTGTTTGAAAAACTCAAACACCCTGTCGGCCTGCCCAGTTTGAACGGCATAAATTACGTAATAGCGCTTCAGTGACAGCGATAACTCCTGCGCTATGAAAAAAATACCGTCTACTCTATGGGCCGTTGTAATAATAAACAGTGAGTGTTCACGGTAAAGGACATTGAGGCTATTTGGCCGCATTGGATAAAAAATGATGCAAAACGTGCTATGGCCTTACCTCGAAAAAAAATGTTTGTCAAGCTGTGACCAAAGCTCTAGGAGTTTGTCGATATGACCGTCATGTACCAGCAAGAATAAATCAGCTACCAGTCTTTTAGTCTAGGCAGAAATTTAATTGTTAGTCCGTCTATCTCTTAGAGCAGCAGGTATGCAACAAAACTCAAGAGACGATCGCCACCAGCTACTTACTTGATGAGTTTTCAACTTCTTCTTGTCTCTCGCGAAGGCCTCGCTGGTAGAAGAAAAGCCTCTATACGTGAGATACTCCTGAACAAGATCATCGATATATTGAATATCTTCTGAATCCATTTTAGTTGCAATGGTAAACTCTAGGAACTTTTTCACGGAGAGCTAAGAATCCCATCGCATTGATGTGCATGCGCGGGGTCATTTACGTTAAGACAAATTCGTCTTAAAAAATAAAATCGGTTTGATACACTAGCTAAAAAAACTGATTCTTTTGCTACGCGCTACAATTATCAACCTATCTGTAAGAAATAATGATATTTTCAATGATATTTTCGCCTATTCATCGTAATCTTCTCGTCGAGCAACGACATGCTCACAATCCGTAAACAGCACCTGCCCGCGAAAAAGTGCTCGTAACACTTCCGCTAATAGTATCTTTCTACATCCGGATCCGCTATTGAGAATATTTTTTTGCTGTAAACATCGCAGAGGTGTCTATAAAAATTTTTCTTCTCTATCCGCGCATACTTTCTTAAAAAGGATGCATATGAGCTGGACTGAACCAGCTATCGACCACGGTCTGATCTCGTCTATGCCTGAGTGACAAGAATTCATTGTTCTATTACCTGATTAATCCTGTCGCACGCTGAGTGACTTTCGCTGTATTCCAATGCTTTTCCACGCTTTCTTTTAGAAAGTCATTGCGTTCTTTAGTTCATTTCGTAATATTTTGAAAATTGTCCAGAGATTGCACATGATATCCCTATCATTAAATCTAGGAAAGCCTTGACAGTAGCACGACCCCGACAGCGATGGTACCAATACATTGCTTTCATTAAAGTCGTCCCTATAAAAAGTAACGCTTTCGCAGACGTTGTATATGTATATAAGGGTATAATAATTATTGCATGCGCAAAATGACTCGCTGTTGTTGATTAAATTTCCCGGATAATTTACCTGAGTATACTCTCTCATTCACTAACTTCTCGGTTTCATCTCGCTAAAAAAAAGAAACATCTTGGGTACGTATCTGCGTGGATAAGACCATTTTCAGGCCTCGAACCAAGCACCACTGCCGCGGCTTTCTTCTTTATATGCTAAACGCGCAATATCTTTAATTCTCTTACATATGACACTTTACCCCGCTTATATATGGGGGAATCTATTCAATAGGTGATTTGTATTACCTTGAAAATTTGCTGGTGACAAGCTGTTTCCCTATATTTTCCCCTTTTGAATTCCGAGATCGGGAATGCATGAAACACTATAGATATTGTACTCATCACCTATTTCGGAGGATTTAAGTACGTTGCGTTTTGTACGGATATACAGAAGTCGCTGTTTTGTCCTCTTTTATAACCTAAATATGCTAGTTGAAAAGAGTAGGCCCTATCATACTACTTAATAACTTTGAGGTCAAAACAGGCCTGACCCACAAATTTCTGTGCTATTATGTTTAAGCGCACAAAGAAAAAGTCACGTTCTGTTGATGATAGCCCTCTTGTTCTTCTGTCGGAAGATGTTGATCCTTTGCGATGTGTATTCGGCCAGCCCCTGCATGTGGGTGCGGAACGCTCCGATCCAGTGTGGAAAGCAATACCGAGTCCAATATATGCGAGCGTTATTTGGCTTAACCAGTATGGTACGAGATTCTTTATCTGTTTTTGCCTGTTTCGTGCTATCGCAAAGGGGCTCGTAAACTGCATTAAGGTTTTAGAGACAAGCCGCACATTCCGAGACCGATAAAACAAATTCTGAAGCAGAAGGGGGCATTGTTGCTGCAAAATTGCAAACATATTAGAGAGCCCCATTTGCCTTGTTTGAATGGTTCCTCTCTTTTGAGAGGGGTTTAGTGGAAAACACTGACATTTGTCACGACATTTTTATCTCAGGTCTGGAAGATGAAGGACTATATCGAGTTCCAGGTAGCTTGGTCGTTTTTGCAACGTATAAGGCTTTATTCGATCGAGGTGCGTATTAGAGAGTTGCCTACGAGGCTTCAGAAAAAGGTGGGAAAAGAGATGATCCTTTATTTTCGTGTCATTTTTTAAAGTCTCAGATGTCGTTGCAATTTGCTAGCTGTCTAGAGCAGAGCGAGTCGTTCGCGACCGGTTGAATGCCCAGAAATCTCGTTGACTTCGAGCAACCATGTATTTTTTTTTTTGTATCTTTAAGACGAATGCAATGTTCAAGGGCGGTTTTACTGACAAAATAGAGCATCATGCATGCGGCACCAATTAGGCGTGAGTTTTAGTTTTTCAGAATTGCAGGAGAGATCGGCCCAAAACGTGGCAATGGTAGTTATTAGATATTTGCAATCTCTGCCAGAGCCTATTTATACTAAAAAATACGAGGCTCATGTCAAGCTCGCACTAAGTATGTGCTCTTCGAACCAATAGATAAATACGGAATAAGGAGGAAGGCGTGCGTGATAAGTGATCGTTTGCTTGCTGGTGGTTAACAGGTTTTTTTGTTGAAATGGAATTGATACTTTTAGACATTGCAGATCGTCAAGAACGCATCTACGTGCTCCGGTCTATTTTGTACAAGTTACCACTGGCAAATCGCGAGACAATTCGGATATTGATCGATCACCTTCGCAGAGTAGTGGCACATTCTCATCTAAATCGAATGACTGTTCGCAACCTGGAGATTACTTGGTCACTGTCGATTGGCCAATCGACAGGCGCATTGATAAAAGTGTTGACAGAGAGTGATTTTTCCCTACCATCCACATTACAGTTCTTCGTTCCCTTTGATGTTGCGCTGCGTAATTCGTGTTTATCATTGTCAGATGATAAGAGTATTATAGTGCCGATTACGGTGTCGACTTGCGTTAACTGGCTATTGAGACACAAATCATACAAGAAAAGAAGGCTTATCGCCTCACGAGCCAATTTTAAAACAGTTTCTTCTTTAATGCATGCCTTCAACAGCGGTCAGTTCGATTTACCGAGTGATGTACAAGACAGGAAGGTTGCCATGTTGCTACAGTGTTGGGTTCAGAGTTTACCCGAGTACGATGGACTTTTGCCGGAGAGTGTGGTTCGGGACCTTGGTCATCTTCCGCCAATCGATGAGTGTAATTCTGATTTTCAAGAGATCATATTGAAACTTCCGGAGAGCAATTTAGAAACAATAAAAGTTCTCGTCTCTTTTTTGCATAAGATTATTCAAGAGTACCGTCAACGACTGAACGAAAAGAAACTGTGCAGCAAATTTTTTAATACGAAGCATCCTGGTCTCTTGTCCTTGTATACTGTATTAGTAAGAGAGTACTGCGAAATTTTTGAAGGGAGGGCGGATGAAGATTCAACAGAAAAATCAGAAAGCGTTAGGACTTCTGACGTCAGCCAACAGCCGTTATCAAATTTATCAATATTGGATCAGGAGGTTGGTTCTTCGCATCCACTTGAACCCGATCAGCCAAGTAATGCAGAAGAGAGAGAGTCGGCAATAAACATTAATCTTGCGATTGAGTCAATTGAATCCGAAAAGCAGCGTCCACGTTGCTCCAGCGACCCCTCAGGAGATCACAGTACACGTAAAGGGAGACAAAAGAAAAAGAACAGGAGACGCATCCGAAGCGAAAGGAGGAGGAGGCTACGCGGAAATAAATGAGAGAACAGATTGATAGGATGACAACAGATAGGATGACAATACTACCTGGTGGAAACTGACATAATCGAAGTTACTAGTTTGTTGGATATAAAGAATGTATCAGTACGTTGGATATAAAAAATGGTCTCTCCAAATGGCGATTTTGAAAATAGCTTAGAAGAGGAGGGGATAATACAGAAAAATGAAAGCTAGTCAAGAAATAATCAAGAACGAAAAAAACTTAAAGGGAGGCGAGGTGCTCTGGTTTTAAACAAAAGCTCGAATATCAAGAGATACCAGTGTCGTTTCGCAAATGTAAGTTCCTGATTGTTGATTCGGAAGGGGGGGTTAAAGACAGTTTTGCGATATGATAGAAAAATAGTGCGTATTGTTTTATATGAGAAAGAATTGGTAAATCAAGAAAGAGACTTTGTAGAAGGGTATTTATATGTACAATAGGATCATATGACAACTGGAATGAGCGCAAATTTAAATGATAACTTGAGCTTCCGTTAAAAAGCAATAGTATTTTGCGTATATTCACTATGATGACCATGAACTTTTTTTTATCAACAGGATTTAATGCTAATCAGTTAAATCCAACGATGAAAGAATAATTAGGGAGCCTGTCCTCAAAGAATTGCATCTTTTCGAAATTTTCAAGCATTAAAAGCGGTCTCTTGTTAGTAGTCTCCTTCACAGTTTTACAATTGCTCTGAAGCAACTATGTTTTGTTTTTTGACGTATCACTAGAACTTACAGATTTTGCAATTCACAGCCTTTTGATAAAAGAGCTAGGCAATTTTGAGGGTACATTTTACAGGCTGAGAATGCAAAACTCGGCCACACCCCGGAACAAACCTGCCACATGAAAATGGGTGGACACTAATTTACGTTTGTCAGTGAATTCTACCGATCTAGAAACAGAACTTTCTGCGATTCGATACCATTGATGGAAGATACCTATCTAGATACATGGTAAATGCCCTTCCATTAAAAAGAGGAGGCGTTGACATCACGAAACATTTTTTCAAAATTTTATTTTGACGGGTTACATATCCGAAAATCCAAGTAGCAGATACACAAAATAAGACGCCTCTTTGAACGCTCAAATGGGTTTTTTTTAATCGCATTTCTCGATAAAAGATTCCGTTGATACCATCTGGCAAGGGACAGTTTCAGTACTCGCAAATCTTAACCTAGGATCAGCAGTAGTTTAGTAAATATTTATATAAATGGTGAAAGCGGAAGAAAGTTTGCAAGATACTAAACCAGCGTCTTATTCTTGGTGCTGCGTTGAGAATGACATAACAAATACGAGACACCTTGTTTCACATTCAACAATGTACCGTATGCACAGAGTTGGGATTCGTTTTGAGCATATCGCGCTGCAACCATGAAACAAACTTGATGCGCGTACCTAACGTCTCTTTTTCTTCTTTATCTGGTTTGTGCGGTTTTGCAGCTCAAGGCGTTTCTTTTTTCTTTCTTCTCGAATTACCTGATTGGCCATCTTTTCTTTGTCGATGGCATTGTCTCCTTGTTTCGAAAGCATAATACCTTTCAGAACACGCTCGTTGGTCTGCTTCTCTGCCTCTGAAGTCTGTGGTAGAGCTTTCCTCTTCTTTTTCAGAGGTTCGTCTGGCCTCTGAACATCGAACGTGCCCATAGACCTAGTTGATCGCTGGGCCAAATCAATCGAACGGCTGATATGAGCTTTGGAAAGGCCTTTAGCTGTAGGCGCCAACTTCCCGATAACGAGAGGTGTCGCTGTCTTCGATCCAAGTGCCTTCTTTGTCGCTGAAACAAGTGCGGCTCGCCGATTCGAAAGCTCTCTTTTTTTCTGCTTCAGGACTCTTTCTTTCTTATCAATGGCCTTCTTAATGAACGGATCTTCGCATTCTCCCATTTTTTCCGGGTCATATTCCACCAGCCAATCTTCATCCTTTTTAATGGAGTCTTTTCCCCAGGTGCGCTTCCACGTGCCTGTTTCCTGATCCCATACCTTGGTCATCTTTTTACGTTTTCGAATACCCTTCGCCTTGGCGAACTTCTCCCATCTCGTTTCCGGACGCGGGACAGGAACCTGAAAAAATTGAAACAAACCGTCAGATATTTTTCCTAAACTGGAAAAAAAATCCTCCAGATAACACACAGATGACTGAAAATGTGCTCTCCTGATTGACTCGTGATTGCTAAATCCAATCCTCGGAACAAAAAATAACCCCCAAAAAAACACAGATGCCATATTTCAATCATCACAAAAATCACGCAGAGCACCTAAAAACGCCTTTAGAAGTCTCCATCTGTGTTTGACAAAATGAAAGTCTCAAACTTGCATGGCATCACTGAAGAGTATACATACGCTCTTTTCACGAGGAATTGGTATTCTTGGCGGAGGTAGGATCACCATCGGCCCTAGATTCGTTTTTTCAACGGACAAACAAAACACCCTGTTGATGAGCTCTTGCGTAAGTCTTGTAGCCGTTTCTTCAAACCTTTCATCGCTCGGGACCTGATACGACATGACAACCAGATTCCCGACGTCTATAGTGGCCTCTTCGACGGGCATAGAACCATCATTTAGATGGCTTTCCTCGCCTATTAGCTGAGTGGCATCGAGAACATTTGTTGACTCAAGATCAGTCATTTTGCTATGTTCTATCCCGTTATTTAGTCACACAAAGCACCACCGTCTATTCTACTAAGGCTCCACCCTGACGTAAAGCAGTAATAATACAATTCGGCTTCGTCTCGCCTTTACCGAACAGGACACAAAAAATTTTTTGACAAATCAAACTCTATTTTTTTCTGCGCTTTCAAAATCGACCCTTTAACATAATCTGAATTCAAATGTTTACTCTTATGTGATTTTGCATAGAGTTTTGACGTTCGGCCTCAAATTCCGTTCTCTCGTCCAACGAACAATTATCAAAATTTTTTTTGTTTAGACTGCATTTTTACATATACACCTTACTTTTTCCCTTACTTGATTGCCCTTCACCATGTCTCGCGTCGACAAAATGAAAGGCCGAAGTCGGGCGACCATAAATCGTCTGAAGATGTACAATACACGCCCAAAATACGATCAGAAGGGAAAACTTGTTTATGAAGCCTTTAAATCAAAGGACACGAACCATCAAGCCCGCATCCAACCGGATCGTCGCTGGTTCAATAACACTCGGACTGTAGATCAGACGGAGTTATCGAATTTCCGTGAAGAGATGGAGAAGCAAAGACTCAGCAGTACAACCTATCTTTTGAAGCCAGCTAAAATTCCTTTTTCGCTGCTAGAAGATCCAAAATCGGTACGATTTTTTTTTTACACCAGCTATTTCAGGTTTTTGAAAGCTCGCCGCCGCCTTCCGGCTTTGCCAACTAACCCAACGCTATTTCACAGAACAAGAAAAGGCCTGGAATCCTGGAGGTCGAGTCTTTCGAATACACTTTTGGCAAGAGTTCTACGCGCAAGCGCCCCAGGCTCTCGTGTACTGACTTATCGGAACTGGCCTCAAATTCCGTTCAGAGTCACGAGCAATACGACCAGGAAAAAGATCGTAATTTGGTTCAAGAGGCCGTCGACATTCGTTCTATGGCTAGAAATCCTATTTTCAATAAAGGCCAGTCTCATCGAATTTGGGGAGAGTTGTACAAGGTGATCGATTCGAGTGACGTCCTAGTCGAGGTGATTGATGCTAGGGATCCTATGGGTACACGCTGTTGGCACATTGAAAAGCATTTAAAGAAAAAATGTCCTACCAAGCATCTTTTGTTGCTGATGAATAAGGCAGATTTGGTGCCCAGTTGGGCCCTCAAACGATGGATTGCCATTTTTTCTAAAGAATATCCCGTGATTGCATTTCACGCCTCAATCACTAAACCATTCGGAAAGGGCTCACTCATTCAAATTCTTCGCCAGTTCCAACGTCTGCACGCCAAAAAGCACCAGATCAGCGTTGGGTTCATTGGGTATCCTAACGTCGGCAAATCCTCAGTCATTAACACTCTGCGACGCAAAAAAGTCTGCCCCAGCGCTCCCGTGCCCGGATATACCAAGGTCTGGCAATACATTACGCTTTTCAAGCGCATCTTTTTGGTCGATTGTCCAGGGGTCGTCTATTCCTCAGCCCCCAACACAGAAGTCGATATTGTCTTGAAAGGTGTCGTTCGTATTGAAAATCTCGAAGACGCTGTAGAATACGTACAGCCGGTTCTGGAGCGCGTTAGAAAACAGCATTTGATCAACGTGTACGGTATCTCAACTTGGAACGATCATATCGACTTTTTGACCCAACTCGCTTATAAGACGGGCCATCTTCTCCGCAACAACAAGCCCAACTTGAACTCCATTGCTAAGGTTGTGCTGTACGATTGGCTTTCCGGCAAAATTCCCTTCTTTGTTTGCCCACCTTTTGATGAAGACGGCGCATCACCCAATCTAACCGACGACAGCCGACCCGATGTATCTGACACTTCTGCACCTGAACCGTCTCCGCTCACCGTGCAAGTGCCCTTGCAAATTATGAAAAACCTCACTGTACGCGACGAATACTCCAATTGCAAAGGTCCAGAAGACGATGCAAAGATGGACCAACTCCAACAACTAGACGAAGAAATCATTCGAGACGACACTTCTGATCCAGAACCAGGTTCTCAGGTCAGTGAAGATGACTCAGTTATCGATTGGGACCTTGTCTACAAGGAGGCGAACGGAAGCGAAGATGAAGACGAACTCGTTCCACTTGATGCGCTTCCTACTAAATCTAGCGCCCCTCAGTGTAAAAGTCTAAGCCAGATCCCCCCCAGCAATACCAAACACACTACCGACACCGGCGACACTCATGGGCACGTTCTCGACACCGCGAATAATTCTGAAAAGTCCATTCTTTCGAACCAGGCCTTCGAAAGCAACCCTTCACTTCAAAACAGCCAAAGCCCTTCTAAAACAGCCCCCGATCATTCGAGCGCTACGAAAAGCACCGAGGAGAGTGATCCAGAACCCATCGCTACCGGGGGCGAATCGCGTAAGTCATCTGACAGTGGTCTCACTAAGCTCAAGCTAACTAAATCTGTTCTGTCCAGACAATCCAAAAAGCCTAAGAAAAAACATTCAAAATTATCGCAAGAAAAAATAGACAAGCAAATTATCGAGGCTGGATTTTGCAAGCCACGCAAAAAGCAAAAAAAGCAAAAAGCAAAAAACGCCTGCTTTGAAATTGTCTCAATCAACAGCCGCCCTCTCTCCAAGCACTAACCGCATTGAATCGAACATTTGCCAGCCGTTCAAAAAAATATTGTCATTGCCGAAGAAAGCAAGCCCCTCTCTCTTTTTAACTTTTTGTAATCGTAAATAGATGTGTCGATAAATCTACACTTGTTCATTTTCCTGAACTGTCGCTACTAGGGCGGTTCGCATCAGCATCAGCATTGGAAACGATTTTCAGGCTGTCCCATAAATTGCCTTAGCCCTTGTCATAGCGCAATTCCACAAACCTGAAGATCATGCGGACCACGCTTTTTTTAGACGTGCAAAAGGAGGGCGTCTGCTAAAGCCTCCGCAAGAGACATTGGCGATATATCTCAGTGCCTAGGCACAGCAATTAGTCGAAAAAATGGCGAATCTCTTACTTCACGGTCCAGATGCTCCTCCCCGACTACCCAAAAACTAACTCACCTTTTCGCAGATTGGAAAGATACGCTACAAAATCATACGAATCACCAGTTCGGTAATAAGATTTGTCTTTATATAAGACGGTATTGCCAACTAAAATCGGCAATTTTAACGCAGACAAATGCCTTGAACCATCCAACCAACAATGCTTTTTTAACCATTACAACACCCACCAAGTCCTTCATTCTCTTTCACTAATCACGCACTACTCAGCGACGCAAAAACGGCCTTTCAACCTCTTCTTTTACGTTCTTGCTCCTTATCGGTCCTAACTACACGAAGGATATATCCCCCCTCAGTACGAGTGGTCGGTACACGGCACACGCTTACAACTCTTACTCTCAGCGCCTGTGTACTTCATGCATTTCACTGGCTATCAAGGCTTCCACTTTCCGTTGCTGACGTCTCTTTTGGTACATAATAATACTCTGGGTACCTCTTCACGCAGTTCACGTACTCCTTTATAGCGCTCTCACATTTAGATTCAGCAAAGTCATTTTTCTTCAAACACGTCTGAACCTCGCAAATGACTTGTCTGCATGGGTGGGTGTCAGTACCCTTTTTACTATCCTTCGAGCTCTTCAAGTACATCGGTTCTTGAGAAGCTCTTTTCTCTTCTTCAAAACCGTTGTCCCAACTTAATTGAAATCCTTGTGCTTGAGGAGTCAAAAAAAGCGAAATACCCTAACTTATTCGGCAAAAACTTCTGTTCTTTCATTCGCTGTATCTACAATTTCATATGGCCCCTTAATAGCAGAGCAAGCCGAATTTTTATCCCGCTAAGATGCGATAGTAAGTGCCTGCTTCCGGTGTCAGTATAACGCCTGGAACTCGAAAAACAATTTTCATCAGGGACGCGTCGTTGGGTATAGTTGTGTTATGTTAGTCTCTCGATCATCGCCTCCGAATATGCAGGCACCCTTGTCGCATTTCTCTATCCTTGATTTTTCCCAATAAACTCGGTTGAGCTGGTCATACGTTCCGTTTTTCAAAATTGAGAGAAAGTACTCCTACCTCGCAAAAAATCACCCGTTGGATATGTAAAATTTTTGCCCGACCGTTCAGTTCTGCGAACGCGAACCAGACCACGTCCTTTAGATTTTGTACCGGCTTTTCAGGAACTCTTGTTCTGCCGCTCGTCGTACCGCGCAGCCCGTACCTTTCTATAGCCCCTAGCCTTGTGACAGGGAGTGCTTTTTGGAGCTACACATCTAGTAATTAGAAAACATCTCTTAACATTATACGAAAAAACCTGTTGTCCCACCTCCTTCCAACTGTAAGACAGTTTGTTGAAGTCATAAAATCAAACCCTCTGGCAGTCCCTAGCCTCGTTTTGCTGTTTCTCTCATACTAAACGCAACCCCTACCTTTTCCGGCCGTTTTCAGTTTGCGTTAGACTATAGACTTCTGTACAATAATGCTCTTTTAACTTTGTTATTGTCAGCATATTCGGGCAACTTCAATAAAATCATCAAAACTGCAAGTAAGGTGTTATACATTAAAATTTTTTGAGAAAGGTGTGTTTTCATTGTAATACGAGGCTGGCTTGAAGGAGTTTGCGTATATTCGTATCGCACTCTCTTTGTAGACACGATCATATAGTCAGAAAATGTCCAGTACTCTCATCAATCCAAACCCCACAGTTTATGAGGTGCAGAAAATTCAGAGACAAGAACTCGACTTCGAACAAGACGAGAGTCATGCAGACGAGTTCGACAGCCTAGAAATATTTGGTGCGCATCGCTTTATCGAGGGCTTGACACAGCGCAGTCATGCCTTGGGGAAATTTTGTGTGCTTTGAATTCCTACAAATTTGTGTATATATTTCTAACAGCTCTTCTGTTTACCCAAGAAAGACCTTGTGAGAAACATCAATGATCCCGAGCATCCTCTCACCTTAGAGCAGTTGAATGTGATGAAACTAGAAAACATTACTATAGACAACATTAATTCTCATATTAAAATTTACTTTACTCCTACTGTTTCTCACTGTTCTATGGCAACACTCATTGGTTTATGTATCCGCGTCAAGCTGATTAGATCTTTACCGAGTCGCTTCAAGGTTGACATATTTGTCACTCCCGGCACCCATATCTCAGAAGCCGTCATCAATAAACAACTCAACGACAAAGAACGTGTAGCTGCTGCATTAGAAAACGTATCGCTATTATGTATGTACCGATTTTCGTGTTTCAATTTAATAGACGCAGAATTTTTTAACTTAATTTTCAGCTATTGTTAACAACTGCGTTGCCGAGTCTGACTGATAAACATATACGCTTTGACAACTCTATACCCATCAAATAGAGAATAATCCCCGTTTTATTATGACTTTTGTTTCAAGTAATTTTTATTGTGCGACATGTTCCATCTAAGCTCTACATTTCATAGACTTTCCCAAATCGAACGCGAGCTTTTTCAGAATACGTCGGATCCGTCAACCACCTCGAACCATGAACCAGAGACCGACTTTGAACTAAGAAAAACTGCGTACCAGCCAAACGGTGTTGCTTCATTTCTCGCGTCAAGCGTATGTTGTTGGCTTTTGATAACAGAAGATGCTGTGCTTGAACAGAACAATCTGTCTTACTGACTCATTAAACGATTTTTCAGCTCGTCTCCCTCAAGCTCGAGCGGATCGAGGAGACACCGTATCTAGATGATCTTTTATTTACTTTATCTGTTTGGGGAAGAATTTATGATGAAATATATGTACAAATTGAGAATGGTGATCGAAAGTCAGCGCAATTTGACAGTCTCCTTCAAATAGGGCTCGTTTTGTTTGTGTCTCACTACTCGAATCTATGTAGTTTGGTGGGCAGCGTGAATAACGGCTGTTTGTTGGTCAAGCACTGTGTTGAAAAAACGCTGAGTTCTATGTTAAGATGCTTTTTAGAGAGCGCACAGGGCGATGACGATCTATTTTTTTTGATTGCATTGACTCGAAAAAAAGTTTTGGTGCACCTGTTAGAAATGCCCTTTGCGTTTCGTTCCACAGCTGATGCAGCTGACTCCAACGCACCAGTTAATCTCTACGCATGGTCAATCATCAGGTCCACTCTAAGGTCTTGGAGAAGGTGTAGTAGAACGATTATACGGGCAGGACCGACATGTGATTTTTTACATCTTTCATATTTCAAAATTGTCTTTTTTTTTTTGACAAGACGCTTGGATGCCTCACTTGTCTTGGACGTTCCTTTCAACAAGGATCATTTTTGTCTTTTAATAGAACTTTGCTTGGAAATATTAAAGACGCTGTACCATTTTCAAAACAATGATCGTTTTTCAGCAATACCGACGATTGAAACCTTGCATAGAGATCTAGAAAATAAAATTGCTTCTACGATTTTGGATGATGTGTACAGTAATGATCTTCGCTCAGAATATGACTATCTAGATAAACCGTCTCTATCGGCATTTTATTCATTTGTTCACTCGGTCATACGCGCTTGCACATGTCACCTGGAGCAGTGGGATAGATCTATGGCCTTGAAAATTCTTTCGATGCTGATTTTTGAATTGTCGCACCCGTATGGAGGGAGGGAAACGTACGATAGCATTATTTCCAGCGCGCTTCGAGTCAACCTGGAGATGGTTCGGCATGTGTTCCCTGTGGGTGAAGAGGTTATCAAAAATGAAGGACCGGAATTGTTGGAATCCCTTCCACAAGAGAGGTGCTTTGCTCGTGATCCCGTCAACTCGTGTTTAACTGAAGGTTCGGTTCAGCGTTTTTTTGTTTTCCAGTTGGTGAAGTTTGTTGAATTCACATTACTTGCGTTGGTGGAGTCTTCTGATTTTCCTGCATGCCCTTGGGTGGATTCGTTTTGTCAATTTTTAGATAGCGCGTCTATTTATAAAGATCTGTTCAGTACAACGAGACCTTGGCAGTGGTTCGTTTCATTCATGTCAGAGCAGGATGATATTTTGATTCAATCATTGCACTCGCTGAAAACCACCATTTCCCTGATGAAAAACCACCGTCGAACTAGTCCGCGGGTTGCCCTCCTATTGACCCATTTGAATTTGAAAGAAGAGGTTTTAGAGTCATGGCTAAATTATCACTTACTTTTTTTCTGTTTTCTCGAAAATATTTCATTTGATCACGATTTGATGATTGATTTCCTCGTCTCTGGAGAGACGGAGTTTTTGGTGGTACTGCTGGAGTATTTGAAGATGGTGGTCACTGGCTGGCCAGAATGTTTTTACTCTCTTGTGAAATTTACTCGATCGACGCCAAGCCTTGTTGAGAAAGATGGGAACTGGCCGGAGGACGTGAGCTCAACGCATTCTTGCAACATTGAGGATGATTCAAATGACGATTCATGCAACGATGACTGGGTGTTAAATAAATGCGAATTGGTGGAGAAGAAGCTGGAGGGTAATGAAGAACAGAGGGGTTTTGACAACGCCTTTGATTGCTTAATGAGTTCGTTGGTAAGGCTATCTTTTCACCTGAGAAAGTTAGAGCGCTTGTTTCAGTTTTCAATATCACATCTATTGAATAGATTGGAACAGGTTGGACATTTATATGAAACATCAGGAGATATGAGCAAAGATGCCAATGATCGGATTTAAAGGTTAAGCAAAAGTGCGGACAAAGCTATTTTTTCAATCGAATTTTGTTTTGTGTCAGATATGGTCGTGGTGATCACTGAGCCCATTTGGTTTTCCATCGCTCAAAATAGGGTTTACGAGGGGAAAACGTCGCACAATATACCAGACAATAGCTTGAATCGCCAAAGTTTCAAGCTCTGTTTACTCATACAAGAGCGTCAAACACAGGCAGCTGAGGCGTGAAACGCGAAGGGTGAGCTGAGTCTGATACGTTTGAAGGCTTAAACAACAAAGGCGCATGTTTGCTCAATAGTTGAAGACCATGCTCTGCATGACAGAATAAGCCAACTCAAAGGGTCATTTAACTGGCCAAGTACTTTGGGTACAACTTAACGGATGGTCGAAGTGAAGCATAAAAATTGTGGACTGTTAAAAACGCAGCGTTTTATTGGTTAGGTCTAGTTTCCGCCTGCATTTTCATGAAACCAAAGACGCAAATAACCTCGTTCAGCGCCAAATAAATTACCGATGTAAATTGCAGGACTTTGAGTTTTTCTATTTAACGGCAACATTCAGTTTTGTGTAACCTAGTAACCGTATCAACCAAGACAGACGGAAGCCTATGCATAAATACAGTTCCTCTGTAGGGGATTGGCTAGAGAGATGTGGCGTAGCTGAAGTGAGCACGAGAGGCACAAAGTAGAATGGCGGGTCAAGCGAGCTAAACTACGCATTGCTTGTGTTGTTCGTTTTCTTCTTTTTTGAAACGCGCGCTTTGTGTGGACGCTCCGAACCGCGTTTTTTCGAGCGGTAATCAATGAGTCCTTTTTTTCTAAAGGTGTCGAATTTACCTGGATTGATTGGGGTGGTTTTTGGTTGGGGGATAACGTCGTCGCGGTTGACAACGGAATGAGACAACTGAGCTTTAACGCGTTTACTGGGATTATTCAAACGCAGAAGCCAAGCAGGAATGTTAGAGAGTTGACCAGACTGGGCCATGACATTGACTATGGGTTTTATGTAGGGAATATCGGCGTCAGTAAAGAGTGTCCACGAAGTTCCAGAGAGGCCGCCAACGCGACCGGTTCTCCCGATTCGATGAATGTACATAGTGGTTGATGTAGGCATGTCATAGTTGATGACGGTGGATACGGTTCTAAAATCCAAGCCGCGAGCTAGCAAATCTGTTGTAACTAGAACGGATAATTCCGCTCTCCTGAACTTTTCGAGGATGGTCTGCCTTTCAATTTCGGTACGGTCTCCGGTAATGTAGTCGACGGAAACGGACAGGGTGGATAGGAGATGAGTAAGTTGTTGGGCTCTGTGTTTGGACTGCATGAAAATGAGAATGGGGGGCTTTTGGCCAGAAACAAACATGTCGTTGATGGCGAGGAGCTTGCCGTCTTCGCTGCCGGTGTATTTAAGGTATTGATTGACGTGAGAGGCGGGCGTATTTGCGTGGCCGACGACGATTTTAACGTGGTCTTTGAGAATTGATTTAGCAAGAAATTCAACTGAAAAATTCAGCGTAGCAGAAAACATGGCGGTCACTTTGTGTGCATAGTCGCAGAAAGAGAGGACAGAGTCAGTAGCGGAGACAAAGTCGTCCGACAAGAGGGAATCAATTTCGTCCAAAACTAAAAAACGGACGCTGGAAAAAGGAAGGTTGTATTTTTGGTACATAGAAACAGCGATAAAAGGAGTCGCAATAAGAACGTCTGTACGTCGGTGAGAAAATCGTTAGTAAAGGATTGAATTGAGAGTTAGCATTAAGAAGTTGACAAGCTCGTACCATAATGGTTGATCTTCGGTTTGATGAATTTCAGGGAAGAGGTGATCATGCCGATTTGCATATGTTGTCCGGTGCTTAATCGCAATGCTTGACGATAGATTTGCTTACACAGATCTTTGGTTGGACTCAGGATCAGAGAGTAGATAGTGGTGATCGATAGAGGTGAGGAAGAAGGGGGAGATTCAATCGGGCAATTGGTGGAAGGGGCGCTTTCGGAAGGAGAGTTATTAGCGCACAAGAAAGGGTTTTCTTGGAGATATTGAAAGGCCAATTGTAAGGCGGGTAGTAAAAACGCGGCTGTCTTCCCAGATCCAGTCGGCGACGTCACAAGAACATCACGCTGATGTAGAAGGACAGGAATAGTGACCTGTTGTATGGAGGTAGGCGACGACCAGGTCATTTCTTGACAAATGTTCCTGATTAGCCATGGAAGTAAGCCGAAGGTTTCGAAAGAATCAATTTTGACTTGAACTTTCCCTTTTTGACTAAGTAATTTTACCAGACTGTCTGAGTTGTGGTTTGCTTTCTGATCCTCACTATGAGAAGGCATGGATAAATCTTCGTAGATAGAAGGGTCAAAATTCATAATTCTTATATTGTAAGCAGGTGGCTGAGTCAGGGCGCTGCCCTTTTTTATGTCGCTCGTTTGGTCACCCGACAGGGAGATATTTTGAGCTGAGGAAGATCCCTGTTGCTGGTTTTCATTTGGTGAATTAGAATGAAATTTTTTCTGGGCAGACTCAGAGCGGGTTTTCTGGTTAGGTCCGAAGCGAAAAAAAAGTGTTAGTCACAGAAACCGATACAACAGAGGCAGAAGGACAAATCTATAGGGCCTATGTTTTTAGGGAGCCACAACCACCCCAATAATACTACAGTTCACTAGCCGTGGTTGCAAGGATCCACAGGGGTTACGTACCTTTTGAAGGGATGAGCCTACACTGAGTGCAGCAAATATTTTATCCATCAGGGCAAGGGATGAAATAAAAACAGATTTAAAACGACAAAAGAAATGCCAAGTACAATGCGAGATCAGAGAGGCATAGAGGAATGAAAATAATGTCTGAAAGCGCAGAAATGAAAAAAACTATGAAATGCAAA
The DNA here is from genome assembly GCF_023897955.1 of Schistocerca gregaria. Classification (NCBI taxonomy): domain Eukaryota; kingdom Metazoa; phylum Arthropoda; class Insecta; order Orthoptera; family Acrididae; genus Schistocerca; species Schistocerca gregaria. The sequence goes on along the minus strand of NW_026062185.1, from coordinate 2,307 downwards.
AAGAGTGTGCCTAGGGAGAAATCAGTGTTGCCAGAAGACGCTTGGAAATGATAAATCGATTCAGCACCTGGAAAGTTGAGAGCCGATAATTCATTGATTTATTATCATCAGTTTGAATTAAAAATGTACGCAAAAGATTATTTGAATTTAAGATACACAGAACAAATTAAGAGGGTTAAAGCGTCAAAAGATGGTATTGAACCCGTGGGTTATCTCGAAGACGCCATACTGACCTTCTCGCAACAGATTTGGCCTTTTTTTTAAAATCACTAATATTTGAAGCGACAGACCTAGACTTTTATTTAAGTCATTTTTCGATGCAAACCCGATATGCGTTTCCAGTTTGCTAACTTTAATACGTTCTAGTCACGGATGGCCTTTAAGCGACCTATTCCGAATTCAGCTAACGTTCGTCTTTATGCACTTGAGGCTTCCAGATTTTTTCCATGCATCAGTAAGAATGGCTGCATTGGAATAGTGGTTTGAGAACCTCGTGCATAACAGACAAATGACATCATCCGTCCTGAAAACACAAAATGTTCGGACGTTTTTTGATAGGTTTATAATGAATAATGAAGCATGAAAGAAAAAAATGGCAAAGAACGGTGTAAAAAAAATACCCTCAACTGGTGGTGAACTCAAAATTTACGCGTGAATTAAACGTTTAAGAACCAACAGCGAAAATCACGCAGAAGACACAAAAATCATAATTTATATCAAGTATGGCTCTTTATGTGTTTTGACTATGTCGAAAACTTGGATCCGGGGAATTTGGCTGTGTTTTTAGCCGGCCACCGTGCATCTATTAGAATACGAGAAACGGTAAATTGGATATTTTGTACGAGAATTTAAAATGAGTTCAGAATCGAGCCGCTACACTTTAGCAACACGACGATGTGATCACGTTATGAGACCATTTGAAAATTTCGAACGAAGAACCTAGACGACATGAATAGGGGGCTATTGACTTAACTTATAAGATGATCATAAACGATTGAAATGAGAAAAAAATAACACGATTTCGTTTGTGCAACTGTTGCTCTATTATTCGCATGCAACACAATTGTTATTGTTTTATTAGCGCCATCTGCGTTAATGTTGACAGCGCCGTTAGCTATTATATTTTATGTATTTTGCTTTTAAACTCGTGAATCGCAACAGCTTCGCAAAGCACACCATGTCAGCCGTTCTGTATTTAAACATAAGCCAGCTCTCCACTCTGCGCTGTTTGTAGGTAGTTGAATACAAGTCATAGATACCGAATCTGAGCAGCGTCAATAACAAAAACAAAAAATTTCCAATACCTTTGGTTCTGTGTTATAGGCAGGAAACTACCTTCATATCGAATCAATTGTCCCACTCTTAAGGATCCAGTGGTTTCTTTCTTTCTATGCCGCACGTTCATTCTCCCTATTGTCCAAAATGTGAGTAAAAAACCGGCCCTACGCATTCTGCTTGCCTTCTCAATTACCTATTTGACTCAAAGATGTTGTTGTTATTACTTCTTCTTCTGGTTTAGTGCTCTGTATATCTCTGTATGTGAGATAGTTCACTATAATCGTTCTATCTTATTCCTCTGATTAGACATATGATCACTTATTACATAGAAGCAACGCATTGGCGTTGAAGATTGTATGTTCTTCTGTATCGCCAATTTTTATTTACTACAAAGGTAGGTTTCTCTTCAAACCGCCTTATCTTTTACGTCTTATTTCCAAAATATCTATCCCGTGAAACTGAAGAAGTTCTCAGGCTCTTATTTTTAACGTTTCCCTCAAAATCGCATTTTGACCATACTTTGTAGATCTCAAAAGCTATCACCACTATCTAAACTGTTATTAGTTTTTAAATAAATGTCCGGCGTTCTATATACACAAAAAATATGCTCAGTTTTTGTATTTTATAAGTCCGATATTGGCATTCTGCTCTTCATACATGGAAGTGAGACAAATCATTCCAGCGTGTCCATCCCCCCATTCATCGATCGTGTATACAAAGTTCTTGAACTACGAGTTTTTGGTACGTGATAAGAAAGTATATAATTTCGTAATTATTATGAGCCAAAAAACCAATTGGTTTTTTCCTATTTTCGACCACAATGTTATAAGCGCAAGCGTCTGTTCAATCTATAAGTGAAAATTTGATGGTGTCAGTCAAAATACAATCAGCCTTTGCACCACGAAATAGCATAAAATGCTACAATTTTAACGGGTAACTTGAAATGTGTAAACACGTGCGTGTTTGATGTGTTCAGTGAGCAAGCAAGGTGAGGTTTTGATGTCCATGATAGATCTGTCTCGCGTGTGT